>NC_042619.1:372026388-372328538 GCF_901001135.1 Rhinatrema bivittatum
CTATAGGCCCATTTCATGATTACGTTTTTTCTCAAAAATATGGGATGGATGGATTTATCCAATACTAGTAGTTCAAGTTCCTCGATGTGTAAGGCCCCAGTATGTAACTGGACTGGTTCTGTAGTGAAGGAAATTCGGCCGGGTAACGGCTCTCTGTAGATAGAAGCTATGCATATTGACATGTCAAGCGAGCGGGTCTTTATGCCAAAAAGCTGAACAAGGTCCTTGAGAATAAAATGATCTCATGCTCTGGAATCTAGCAGAGCAAGAACCGGGAAGGACCGGGAATCCCAGATCAGAGTAACAAGTACAGATAACTGAGGGGCTGGAGAAGTTGCACCCAAGTTCAGGACCCCTACTGAACTCGGGCCAAGGAGTTTCCCGGATGGATAGGGCAAGACTGTAGATGGTGGCCAGGTGCTCCGCAATACAGATACAGACCGGTTTGTCTCCGCCGGAGGCACTCTTCCGGTGTCAGCCGCCCACGACCCAACTGCATGGGCTCTTCCATCTTGACCACTCTGACATCACTGCAGGAAGCAGGGTAGTAGGTGGTGAACGGGAACGAACCCGCGAAGGCTTCTTGGGCATCCGACTCTCCCAGTGACACTTGAAGACGATGGTCAATTCGGCCTGCCAAGTCTATAAGGTCCTTCAAAGAGGAAGGGAGCTCCCATGCAGCTAGCTCATCTTTCAGCTGCGGGGAGAGTCCATCCAGGTTGATAGCTCAGAGGCAGTCTTCCTGCCAAGCGAGCTCAGTAGCCAATGTCCGAAACTCAATGGTATAATCAAAAAGACTTCTTTGTCCTTGACGGAGGTGGTCCAGTGGGGGTCCGGGAGTGATCTCCTGCACTCGGGCCGTCGGCTGCCAGCATTCAAAATTGCACCAATAGCCTTTGCCCTTACTATGTCACAGGGGCTACCAGTG
The DNA here is from genome assembly GCF_901001135.1 of Rhinatrema bivittatum. Classification (NCBI taxonomy): domain Eukaryota; kingdom Metazoa; phylum Chordata; class Amphibia; order Gymnophiona; family Rhinatrematidae; genus Rhinatrema; species Rhinatrema bivittatum. The sequence goes on from NC_042619.1 coordinate 372,027,317, forward strand.
CCATTGGTCAGCTCCTGTCACATGGTAGGAGCACAAGATTGCGCCGGCCGTCCATTGCTCTCTCCATGTGACAGGGGCCGGCCAATGGCATGGATACCCTGTCACATGGTAAGGGCAAAGGGCCATCGGTGCCATTTTGATTAGTGGCAGCCGACGGCCCAAGAGCAGGTACCTGGTGGACCCCCACTGGACCACCAGGTACCTGTAAAAGGTTTTTTGGGGGGTCGGGAGGGTGGGGGAAGCTAAGAGATTAGTTTTAAATGGTCGGGGTGGGTTTTTTGTTTATCGGCTCGGGCGCAGCCGATAAAAAAAAACCCAATCGGGCCGTACAAAAAAAAAAACACGATGTGAATCGGAACCGGAATCAGAACCAATTCAGGTTCCGATTCACATCTCTAGTTATTTTCTTTTTTGCTTTTATATCTGTGATAATGATATTATATGATATTTGTTTTTATTGTGTTTTTTGTTGGTTATTGATTTTTTAAATTTGTATTATATTAATTCCATTTTTAATTTTAGTATTATCCACCAAGAACTCTGGATCATGCAGACTATAAGTCCATAAACAAATAAATACAATTTTCAAAAACTTAAATGCTAGCCAAACGTTTTTAGGGGCCAGGAAAAACTTTGCCTCACCCCAGCCAGCCGAACTTTATTTTTGCTTTTTTACTCTGTTTTCACTAATATTTACTATTTTCTCTTTATTTTTGTATTTTTTCTTAATTTACTCTTTTTTTTTTGTTATGTTTATTTTTAAAATACTTTTTGCCTTTATTCTTCCTCCCTGTGTCTGGGAAATGGGCAGCCTGTAGAGATGGGGATCCCTTTAGGTTTGCTGCTGACAAAATTGCTATCACAAAATGGAGAACCAAGTTCAAGGCTGTACAAGACTTGTTGCTATACGTTGACAACAAGTGAGTAGTTTGTAGGCAGAGGCAAAGTCAAAATAGGCAAAGATCAGGATCCAAAGAAGTCTACAAAATCAAGGGGAACAAGAATAACAGGCAGACAAGGACTGGAGCAGCGATCCAGGAATACAGATGACAAACAGCAAACAGAACAAGAATAACAATGAACCAGCAAGGTATGCAGCCAGAGGCAGGGAAGAAATAACCCGGCCAATTTGGGCTGGCTCCTGCTGGGATAATCAGTGTACAATGAAACATAAACACATGACACCTAACACAGACAGCAATAAGCCGGTTGGAAGGCAATCCCCAGAAGGCCAAAAACTTCATTTTGGGACAGAGGGCCCTAGAACCCCCAGGGCACTGGTTCAAGGCTGGCTTGTGCCTGCCTCCTTCCTCTTTCTGCCAGTTCCCCTTTCCAACCTCACCGCTTCTATTCCCCCAAGCCAAAACAAGGCTTGGAAAGTTTGTTTGGAATCCAGACCTTTGGGATGCTGCTCCGGTGGCAGGAAGTGAAGGCTTGAATCAGCAAGTGGCTGATGAAGTTGGAGGTGGCTTGGGGAGCTATAGTGGCTTGCCATCTTCGCTGGGCCTGCTAATCAGGATCTTGAAGCAAATGCCTCTCCCTCAGATCTCTGATGGAGCAGCAGGCACTGTCATTGCTCATCCCCATGAAGTAAGCCTTTTTTGGGGAATAGTGATGATTCCAAAAGGCCATTAAAAAATTTCTTTATGTGGGCTAGCTCTTCTGTTTTTTCCCCAACTGTTCTTTCTCCTGGGGGGGGGGGGGTATTCTTTCTGAGGGTTGAAGGAAAACCTTCAGGGCCCAGGCAAGGGAAACCTTGGACAAAAAAGGCAGGACTCAATGGACGGGTGTTCAAAGTAATATTTGCTGATATTGATTGTAGGAAATTCATTAAAGTGAATAAATAAAATGTCCAAATATATCCAAATTCCTTGTCGTTGATGTAGTACAAGTTTAAATTATATATCCCTCTGTGGAAGTGTCCCTTTTTACTGAAACTTGGAACTTGTAATCCACCCATGATGTGGACTGAATATCCTAACCAGGGCAGATGTCTCTTTTCCCAAACAGTACTTAATTCCAAAAGGGCACTGCCAATCTTCAACTGCCTGTGTCCTGTGTCCCAGGGTGAAAACTCTGGGTGGGGATCTCCAGATGGTCTTTTTCACCAACTCCTCTTCGAAAGAATAACTCACTGACCCTTCTGAGGGAAGGGCTGATTCTGGAACAGATGTTACAATCCAGATGTGGGCAAGGAAGGGCGCAGTAAAAATACTTCCTTCACAAGACGGAAATTCAATCTGGCAATCCTCTTGTAGGAATAAAAAGGGGTACAGATTCCCTTCTGTACCTCTGGAGATGGTGTTACAACTTTCTTGAAGGTGCAAGTCAAAACATAAAATATCCTAACCTCAGATAAGAAAATATGGAAACAATCTTCCTAATTCCTTCTTCCCTCCAGTCTATCACCAAGAACTGGCAGGGCAGTGTCTCTCCCTTCCTTTGCTAGACTGAGGGCCTATTCTTCTCCCTCAAAACCCAAACTACAGTGCCTCCTAGTCACATAGTCTAATCCCTGCCCCCTTGTGCCTAACAGACTGTCTCTTCCTGCATGCCTCGGGGGGAGGAGCAGTATTGAATGGCATAGCCTGCAAGGCAGACGGTCTAAAATTAAAGGCTGGGGACTAGGGCCACCAGAATGGAGGAAACTCTTACAGGTTGTCTTTCCATGCTGTGCAGTTCTTTTCGACAAGCTATTAAATTCCTGGAACAGGACAACATACTAGGGACTATTGTCCCACAGTGACTGTGTGCAAAGAGGAAATGGGGTTCTTGGAGAATTCCAGTTTAGCTCTGACTAAAGATAAAAATATTCTCCATGGTAAATTGTAGAACATGGAGAACTCTATGAAATATGAGAATATTTTCTCAATTTTCCAAGAAACCTCCATTTGAAATGTTAAAAAAATATCTTTTGGAAGGGCTAAAGATTAGAATTGATGCTCTCTCTAGATTCAATGAAATCAATTATGCTCCAGGTCTGACCGTCAGATAAATCCAGACAGCTCTGAGCTTCCCAGACAGATTGAACTTGACGGAGAATCTTAAGACATCTAGGGAAAAAACAGTGAACCAGATCATGCTGATTGCTTCCTTTGTCCTGGAGTCAGTGGGAACTTAATATTTAAGTTGTTTTTCAACAATAAAGAATTTCAGTTTCTTGGGCATGGAGAATGTGTTTCTGGATTTATCTCCTGCTCCACAGGACTTACATAAAAAGGTTCTTTTGTTACATCTATAGGTGAATGCTGCTAAGGTGATTCTTTTTCTAAAATTTTTCTGCAAGAGTATTCTTAAGCATTGGGGGGAAGGAGGGAAGGGTTAGGTCAACCGTCATAGTTGGTGATTCGATTATTAGGAATGTAGATAGCTGGGTGGCTGGTGGGCGTGAGGATCGCCTGGTAACATGCCTACCTGGTGCGAAGGTGGCGGACCTCACACATCACCTAGATAGGATTTTAGACAGTGCTGGGGAGGAGCCGGCTATCGTAGTACATGTGGGCACCAACGACATAGGAAAATGTGGGAGGGAGTTTCTGGAAGCCAAATTTAGGCTCTTAGGTAGAAAGCTTAAATCCAGAACCTCCAGGGTGGCATTCTCTGAAATGCTCCCTGTTCCACGCGCAGGTCACCAGAGGCAGGCAGAGCTCCGGAGTCTCAATGTGTGGATGAGACGATGGTGTAAGGAAGAGGGATTCAGTTTTGTTAGGAACTGGGGAACCTTTTGGGGAAGGGGGAGTCTCTTCCGAAGGGATGGGCTCCACCTTAACCAGGGTGGAACCAGACTGCTGGCACTAACCTTTAAAAAGGAGATAGAGCAGCTTTTAAACTAGAACAAAGGGGAAAGCCGACAGTCGCTCAGCGGTGCATGGTTCGGAGAAAGGTATCTTCAAAGGATACTAATGATGCATTAGAATTAGGGCATTCTGACAGTGAAGTTCCAATAATTAGAAAATAGTCCAAGTGCCTGTAACTAAAAACTCACCTGAGCTAAAAAATTCTAACTTATCCCTATCAATTAAAAAGCAGAATGAAAATACAAACAGAAAACAAACTTTGATATGTTTGTATGCTAATGCCAGAAGTCTAAGAAATAAGATGGGAGAATTAGAATGTATAGCAGTGAATGATGACATAGACTTAATTGCATCTCAGAGACATGGTGGAAAGAGGCTAACCAATGGGACAGTGCTATACTGGGGTACAAATTATATCGCAATGACAGAGAGGAGCACCCGGGAGGAGGTGTGACGCTTTACATCTGGGATGGCATAGAGTCCAACAGGATAAACATCCTGCATGAGACTAAATACAAAATTGAATCTTTATGGGTAGAAATCCCTTCTGTGTCGGGGAAGACTATAGTGATAGGGGTATACTACCGTCCACCTGGACAAGAAGATGAGACGGACAGTGAAATGCTAAGAGAAATTAGGGAAGCTAACCAAATTGGTAGTGCGGTAATAATGGGAGACTTCAATTACCCCAATATTGACTGGGTAAATGTATCATCGGGACACGCTAGAGAGATAACGTTCCTGGATGGAATAAATGATAGCTTTATGGAGCAATTGGTTCAGGAACCGACGAGAGCGGGAGCAATTTTAGATCTAATTCTCAGTGGAGCACAGGACTTGGTGAGAGAGCTAACGGTGGTGGGGCCCTTTGGCAATAGTGATCATAATATGATCAAATTTGATTTAATGACTGGAAGAGGAACAGTGTGCAAATCCAAGGCTCTCGTGCTAAACTTTCAAAAAGGAAACTTTGATAAAATGAGAAAAATTGTTAGAAAAAAACTGAAAGGAGCAGCTACAAAGGTAAAAAATGTCCAAGAGGCATGGTAATTGTTAAAAAATACCATTCTAGAAGCACAGTTCAGATGTATTCCATACATTAAGAAAGGTGGAAAGAAGGCAAAACGATTACCGGCATGATTAAAAGGGGAGGTGAAAGAAGCTATTTTAGCCAAAAGATCTTCATTCAAAAATTGGAAGAAGGATGCAACAGAAGAAAATAGGATAAAGCATAAACGTTGGCAAGTTAAATGTAAGACATTGATAAGACAGGCTAAGAGAAAATTTGAAAAGAAGTTGGCTGTAGAGGCAAAAACTCACAGTAAAAACTTTTTTAAATATATCCGAAGCAGAAAGCCTGTGAGGGAGTCAGTTGGACCGTTAGATGATCGAGGGGTTAAAGGGGCACTTAGAGAAGATAAGGCTATTGTGAAAAGATTAAATGATTTCTTTGCTTTTGTGTTTACTGAGGAGGATGTTGGGGAGGTACCCGTAATGGAGAAGGTTTTCATGGGTAAAGATTCAGATGGACTGAATCAAATCACGGTGAACCTAGAAGATGTGGTAGGCCTGATTGACAAACTGAAGAGTAGTAAATCACCTGGACCGGATGGTATACACCCCAGAGTTCTGAAGGAACTAAAAAATGAAATTTCAGACCTATTAGTAAAAATTTGTAACTTATCATTAAAATCATCCATTGTACCTGAAGACTGGAGGATAGCAAATGTAACCCCAATATTTAAAAAGGGCTCCAGGGGCGATCCGGGAAACTACAGACCAGTTAGCCTGACTTCAGTGCCAGGAAAAATAGTGGAAAGTGTTCTAAACATCAAAATCACAGAACATATAGAAAGACATGGTTTAATGGAACAAAGTCAGCATGGCTTTACCCAGGGCAAGTCTTGCCTCACAAATCTGCTTCACTTTTTTGAAGGAGTTAATAAACATGTGGATAAAGGTGAACCGGAAGATGTAGTATACTTGGATTTTCAAAAGGCGTTTGACAAAGTTCCTCATGAGAGGCTTCTAGGAAAAGTAAAAAGTCATGGGATAGGTGGCGATGTCCTTTTGTGGATTGCAAACTGGCTAAAAGACAGGAAACAGAGAGTAGGATTAAATGAACAATTTTTTGAGTGGAAGGGAGTGGACAGTGGAGTGCCTCAGGGATCCGTATTGGGACCCATATTTTTCAATATATTTATAAATAATCTGGAAAGAAATACGACGAGTGAGTTAATCAAATTTGCAGATGACACAAAATTGTTCAGAGTAGTTATTTTAAATCAGAAGCAGATTGTGATAAATTGCAGGAAGACCTTGTGAGACTGGAAACTTGGGCATCCAAATGGCAGATGAAATTTAATGTGGATAAGTGCAAGGTGATGCATATAGGGAAAAATAACCCATGCTATAATTACACAATGTTGGGTTCCATATTAGATGCTACAACCCAAGAAAGAGATCTAGGCGTCATAGTGGATAACAATTTGAAATCGTCAGTTCAGTGGGCTGCGGCAGTGAAAAAAGCAAACAGAATGTTGGGAATTATTAGAAAGGGAATGGTGAATAAAATGGAAAATGTCATAATGCCTCTGTATCGCTCCATGGTGAGACCGCACCTTGAATACTGTGTACAATTCTGAACGCCGCATCTCAAAAAAGATATAATTGCGATGGAGAAGGTACAGAGAAGGGCTACCAAAATGATAAGGGGAATGGAACAGCTCCCCTATGAGGAAAGACTAAAGAGGTTAGGACTTTTCAGCTTAGAGAAGAGACGACTGAGGGGGGATATGATAGAGATGTTGAAAATCATGAGAGGTCTAGAACGGGTAGATGTGAATCGGTTATTTACTCTTTCGGATAGTAGAAAGACTAGGGGCATTCCATGAAGTTAGCATGGGGCACATTTAAAACTAATCGGAGGAAGTTCTTTTTTACTCAACGCACAATTAAACTCTGGAATTTGTTGCCAGAGGATGTGGTTAGTGCAGTTAGTGCAGTTAGTATAGCTGTGTTTTTTATGACTTTCATAGTGAGATGTTTTGTTTTCTGTGATGAAAACTAAAGGGGCGGATTTTCAAAGGGTTACACGCGTATATTACACACGTAACCCCGAAAACCTGCTCCTGCGCGCGCCGATCCTATTTTGCATAGGCCCGGCGACGCGCGCAAGCCCCGGGACGCGTGTATGTCCCGGGCCTTGAAAAAATGGGTGGGGAGTGGGTGGGTTGGGGGCAGGGTGGGGCGGGGCAGGGGTAGGACTGAGGCCTCCGGCACAGCGGTTGTGCCGGGGGCTTGCGTGCCGGCACAACCGGAGGCAGGCGCAACTTCGTCAAGAAAGGTCAGGGGGGGTTTAGATAGGGCTGGGAGGCGGGTTAGGTAGGGGAAGGGAGGGGAAGGAGGGGGGGGCAGAAGGAAAGTTCCCTCTGAGGCCGCTCCGATTTCGGAGCGGCCTCAGAGGGAACAGGGAAAGCCATTGGGGCTCCCCTAGGGTTCAGCTCGTGCAAGGTGTACAAGTGTGCACCCCCTTGCGTGCGCCTACCCCGGACTTTATAACATGCGCACGGCTACGCGTGCATGTTATAAAATCGGGCGTAGATTTGTGCATGCTGGGTTGCGCGCACAAATCTACGCCTGCGTGTAGGTCTAAAAATCTGGCCCAAAATGTGTAACAAACATAACAATTATTTTAAAAAGGCTTCTCGGTTTAACACCTTACATGATAACAGGAGAGGCACCATTCAGTATGACTGCTCAATTTCAGAAGCCTTCAACATACACAGTGGGGTCAGAGTTGTGTACTTTTTGGATCTTATTTGCCCTCCTGTTAAAGTGTGCCTTTGGATCAACAACCCAGGGTATACACCTATCTGCCAAGTTTGACAGGAAACTGTTCAACCTTTCATGACTCAGAGCAAAAACCAAAGTGCATGAAGTTCTCATTAGAAAACAGAATAGTTATTTGCTGATGATATTCCTGCCACAACCCACATTAAGAACAACTCCAGTGCCTCACTGATCATTTTTCCTATACAAGCTGGAAATATGGGCTCATAAGATGTTGTCAAGTCTCTCTCTTATTTCTATCAATAATCGCACGCTAGAATTGGTTGATAAATTCACATACTTGGGATCCACAATCACCAACAGCCTTTAAATTGAATCAGAGCTAATTCTATATATTCAAAAAGCTGTCACCACTCTGTCTAGGCTTACAATAAGAGTCTGGAAGAACAGAAACTTATGGATTACACCAAAATCAGTGACTACAAAGCCTGTGTTGTTAGTATTATTCTTTCTAGTAGTGAGACATGGACACTGCATTCACATCAAGAGAAGAGTTTCACATGTGATACTTGCATTTCATCCTTAACATTTATGTATTTACTTCATTTATAAACATTTGACATTCTACCTTTACCAAGCTGGTCTCAAATTGGATCACAATTTAAGGGAGGATAAAATCCCAAACTCTATGATGACAACATGTACGTGCATATGCCGGCTCATGCCCAGAGACGTGGCCATTTTAATACATACATACATGCGTATGATATAAAATCGGCTGTACGCACGTATGTTCGACCACAATTTTATATGGACACTTACATGTGCGTGCAAATGTCAGCTCTACCGCATAACTGAGGGGGATTTTATTAGATATGCGTGCCGACGAAATAGCCCTTTTTCCGAGATCACCCAATTAACAGATCAGATTTCCTGACACCTCCCCCCCCTGTTATTTAGCCTTCTTTTTACCCCTGACCCTTAAAACCCTGCTGACTCACCTAGTTTTTTTTTTATTTTAATACTTACACGCTGTCCATAGCAGAAGTAAAGATATGTGGTAGGGGACACTGGCACAAGCTTATACGTGTAAATAATTTTGTGCACATTTCAAGGTAACGTCCCGGAACGCTCATGTCCCGTCCATGCTCTGCTCAGACCACACCCATTCCCCGCCCCTTTCTTAGACCTTTTGATTTGGATGAGTACCAGGAAATACATGTGCACTCGCGGGCTTTTTTTTAAATCCGAGCGGCGCGCACTGGCCTGAGGCATGTGCATATCTCAGGGCTTTGGCGCGCATAGGGCTTTTAAAATTCGCCATTAAATGTCCTGTAGAGGACTCAAATTTCTACTACATTCATCCTGCTTAAACAGAGATTCCACTCATGGCTGGGCACATCCATTGTATGACAATGGCAGAATTCTCAACAGCATCCTAAATGGGGAGCTAACTTCTGGAAGAAGACCAATCAGCTGCCCATACCTTCAGTTTGAGGGTGTGTGCAAATGCTACCTGAAGGCTCTTGACCTTGACATTGACTCCTGGAAAACACCTACCCAAGGTTTTACTCACTGGAAACATGACCTTCACAAAGTCCTTCAAAAATATGAGGAAAGACCTACATGGTTCCAGGAAGACAGAGCAGAAAGAAACACCAATACTTTAACACAGCTGTGCCCATTTTCTGCTGCAACGTTTCAAAGCAGTGACATAAATAATCGCGCTCTAGGCAAGAAAAAACAGAGGAAAAAGATAACTTTGGCAACTCACAAATTGAAGTGTGAAAATCTACCTACAATAAATGAGGCGAATTGCCTAATTTCATTTCTTCATGCGCCATAGATTGTAAGGTGCTAGCCTTTTCATCCCACTGAGACAGGTTATGGATATACTAAGGACAAAATTTCATTGATCTGCCTATAGTTCATTAATCATTCATGAACGATTTCCAGGACTATGCGAGACACAACAAGTTTTCTCTCAGCTGCAATTATTTTCAGGTTCTCATTCTCTGAAGATTGCATCTCCTCTCCATTCTTTATTACACTGAGCCAGTGCCTGGAAACATAATCACCAGTTATTCAGGTTTCAGTGTACTCTAAACAAGCTACCAAAATTATATGAAATGTTACTAGTTACAATCAGTTGCTGATGGGAAATCAAAGAGGAAATTAAATGGCTAGGTTGTAATACAGAAAAGTCCTGACGAACAAAAAAAAAAAAAAGATTGTTCATTTACTTTGTTATTTATAGCTTAACTAAAATGTATTCATGGAGCAAAGCTTTAGAATTATTAAAAACAAATTATTACTGAGGATGCCCCTTGGAGGAGGAGGAACTGTCCCTCCAGCCCTGGAGCAGCGAAGAGTCACCTTAGCTGCCAAGACAGGACCCTCTGGGGAACAGCAGGGGAGAGATGCTGAGGGCAAAAAACCAATTATTTCCTCCTGAGACACAGCTGCATTGATTGTGATTGATTGCTTGATGGGATGCTTCTTTTGTAGTGTTAAAAGAAAAGCTCATAAGACAGTCAGCTCAATTAGCAGCTCTTACATCCACATTCCTGTACTAAAGAGCATGGTGGTAACATCTCTATATTGTACCTTTTCATGTAATCTTTCACTTAGGGAAATATATATGCAGATCTTAGTGCCCAAAAAGGCATATTCTTGCATAATAAAGCAATTTGCTTTCCTACGAACTGCCATACTGGATCAGGCCAAGGGTCCATCAAGCCCAGTATCCTGTTTCCAATCCAGGTCCCAAGTACCTGGCAGGATTTTATTTAGGCGTTTTATATGCCATTGTTCCAAAAGAAGATCACAACGGTTTATGGATGCCAAATAGTAGATGGATTCCATGTTGCTTATTCCCAGGGATAAGTAGTGGCTTTCTCCAAGTGACCTGGTTATAACTATCTATGGACTTTTCTCCGGAAAATGGCCCATACATTTTTCAAAACCAGCTATGTTAACTAGCTTTACCACATCCTCCTGCAATGAACTGCAGAGCTTAATTGTGCACTGAAAGAAAAATTATTTTCTCTGATTTGTTTTAAATGTGCTACACAACTTCATTTTTTTGAGTAAACAATTCATTTGCATTTACCCATGATTTTATAGACCTCTATCAAATCTCCACTAGCCAACACTTCACCAAGCTGAGGAGCTCTAACTTCTTTAGCATTTCCTGAACTCTGCTTACTCTGCCACTCACTATATTCAGTTTTTCTACAGCTCAGTTATCTAGGATACTGTTCCAGTACCTGAGGGACTACAGCCCTGCCAGGCACTTCCAGTTCACTACTGCCACCTCTGGTGGTTCAATATACTGTTTAATAAAAGAACTAGTGTGTGTCTGTCTCCATACTCTAAGCCTGACCGGTGGTCCCTCTCGGGATCTTCCCCCGGGGGCATGGTCATCTGCCACCGGCCCAAGGATCCACCCACAACTACCTCAAACACCAACAGCAACATAACATGTAATGGGATCCATCAGTTCTAGAGGACGCATATAAAGAGCAGGTAGTAAAACACTGCATGGAGCGGCAGTAGCCACAGAGGCATTAACGGAGCGGGATGCCAGTGGCCGGTGGTAGGTGTCCACCTTCACAGAGTAGAAGGATGAAGGGCATCCATCTCCCAATTAAAAAAAGAAAAGAAAAAAAGAAAAAAAAACAGGGATGGGTTCATGGGCTTATAGGTATTACCAATTATTAGGCTTTTCAATATTTGATGATAGTTAATGTGACTTTCAAGGCATTCTTCACTTTCGGTGCATGTCCGGCATGACTCCTTGCTTCAATGACAGGGGAAAAGAAAAACTGATACTTCACTGATACTTCACACATTTCCAGCATTGCCCTCTGCTTCATGGCAGAGAGCTATGCTGCCGCTTACCCAACTAATCAAACTTAATATTTCACTTGGAAGCAGCTCCAGCAATGCTCTCTACATTAATGGTGGGGGTGAAAAGGGAATTAGAACATAAGATTACTAAGAGCCAAGAGAAACAGTTAAGAATGAGAACAAATGTGTGAAGCTTGCTGGGCAGACTGGATGGACCGGTTGGTCTTCTTCTGCCGTCATTTCTATGTTTCTATGTTTCTATAACAAAGACTAACGTTTTTTAAAATACATCAAGAAACTCTGCCTGATCATGCCAGAACTTGCTCGGGCAAGCCCCAGCTCAGCTGCAAGATTCCAACTTGTTTCCATGATGACGCAGCCTTATATAAGCAGCAGCAATAAGTAGTCTCCTATGCAACATCTGTGTGAATGAGCGAATCATATTGCTAAAACTGTTGAGTTTAAAGCTTGTGGATTTAATTTCATATACTTTATGAAATGTTGCTCCAATCTCGAAATAGCTGTGACATATTTTGTTACATTTGTGGTGAGTTTACTCTGAAAGCACAGAAAAGGAATATGACTGCACTCATTAAGGAGGCATACGAGTTATACTTCGGGTGCAAAATTGGTGACCAGGACAGAACATAGGCTCCACATATATGTTGCGCATCTTGTGCCAGTAGTCTGCGAGCTTGGCTGAAAGGTGTGCAACCATCCATGCCGTTTGCCTTCTCAATGATATGGGGGGAACAGAAAAATCATATAACTGACTGTTACTTCTGCATGACGAATGTGTCAGGATACTCATCAAAGAACAGGAAGTTTATTATTGAGTACCCATACCTTACATCGGCAATGAGACCAGTGCCACATGATGATAGTCTTCCTGTTCCAAAACCACCAGAGGTGTGGACCCTTGATGACGAGGATGAGGAGGTAGGCGATGATGGCGAGCCGTCGCAGATGGACGCTGCGGCTGATCCTGACTTTGTGCCATCAACATCCAGCGATCCTCATTTCATTTCTCAGTCAGAGCTGAACGATCTGGTCAGATATTTGGCTTTATCGAAGAGTCAGGTGGAGCTGCTTGGGTCAAGGCTGCAAGGATGGAATCTTTTGTCATCTGATATGATAATTTCAGTATTTCACAGCCATCATGAAGATTTGACAAAATATTTCAACCAAGTAGACAGTCTGACTTTTTGCTGTGACATCAATGGATTGTTTTGTCCTCTCAGATGGACCACGACCCAATAGAATGGTGACTGTTTATTGATTCATCAATCTTAAGTTTGAAGGCTGTTTTGCTGCACAACGGCAATATCTACCCATCAATACCTGTCGGTTTATATGAAAGAAATGTATGAGAACATGCAGCTACTGCTGAACCACAATGAGTACTCGAGGTACAACTGGAATTTGTGTGATGATCTCTACTGGGTCTGCAGCTTGGTTACACCAAGTATTGTTGCTTCCTTTGTGAGTGGGACAGTCGAGCAAGAAATTTGCATTAAGTCAGAAAAGTCTGGCCTCTCCGCAAGAAGTTGGTTCCAGAGCAGAAGAATGTTGCGCATGACCCATTGGTGGATCCTAGTAAGATATTTATTCCACCTTTGCACATCAAACTTGGGCTGATGAAAAACTTCATTAAGACAATGAACAAGCAAAGTAAAGCCTTTGAGTATTTGCGGCAAATGTTTCCACGCATAAGTGACACCAAGATAAAAGAAGGTGTTTTCGTTGGCCCACAAATCCGAGCTGTGATGAAGGACAGCCACTTTGATGGTCTTCCATAAGGTACAGAACGTGTTGCGTGAACAGCCTTCAAGAATGTTGTTTGTAACTTTCTGGGCAACTATAAGGCAGTAGACTATGTTGAATAGGTTGAAAATCTGCTTCAGGCATACAAATTGATGAAGTGCAACAAGTCATTGAAGATACATTTTCTTCATTTCTACTTGGACTTCTTCCCAGACAACCTCGGCACTGTGAGTGACGAATATGGTGAAAGGTTTCATCAAGACATTGTCAAAATGGAGAAACGGTATCAAGGCAAGTGGAACCCCTCCATGCTGGGTGACTATTGTTGGACTCTCATCCGCAAAGCATCAGACAGTGATTACAAACGAAAATCTGCGGCAAAACATATTTAGTTTTGTTTTCTGGTGTCAACATTGCCATTATAGCTTATGCCACCACAGACACGTAACAATGCTTAATGTATATCGCACTTTTCTGTCAAACGGTACGTGATACAGACATAATAAATCCATATTTGTGTTCAGCTTGTTAAAATTTACTTGTTTCACCGAATGTTGTGGAGGAAACAAAATGTTCTCAGAAATTTGTTTACCAGTGTAATTGCGTGGGCTTGCATGTCTACTAAAATCCTCCATTTACATAATAGAGGCAGCATTTCTACGCACAAGCACATGTCCATATTAAATTGTACACACATGTACGCGCTGTTGCGACCGTCGGTCTTCGACAGCTTCGCCCCGCCTACCTCTCACTACTTGCGGTTCCTCCCGCTCACCTCGGACTACTGGCTGCCACGGCGTCTCTTTGCCGTCCTCTCCGGCGTCCCCAGACTGGCTTTTGTGCTGCCTCCTGCCATACTCCTCCAAGGTACCTTAGGGCGCGCGCGCACACACTGCCCTCATCTTTATTTCCATGTTGGTATAACATCAGGGGCATCCCCCTGATATGACGTCACGCTGCCCGTATATTTAAACCTACAGTATTTGCTAGCTCATTGAGTTAGCAATGGTATCTCTACGGATGGGATTCGCTCTTCGTACCAAAGCTGCTCTGCCACTCCAGCGCTATCTGGAACTCTTACACCCTTCGGGATTGCTAACGGGCTACCCGCTCCTCGGCGGCCTCTTCTGCTTCTTTCAGGTGCTATCAGGAAACCGGTACTTGCTCCTCGAGGGCCCATGTTCCCTGAGTCACTGCCTGCATCTTCAAATCTTTCTACTTGGAAGACTTCACTAACAGTTTCCATCTGTGAGTACAACTACCATCTATTCCACAGTACTGCTTCACTGGAACCAGGTACTCGCTCCTCGAGGGCCTGCCCTCTGTTACGGTGCCAGACCTCTTGTTTAGTGGAATCTGTTACTGCTACGTGAGTACAATACAACTGAGTATCTCTGCTCTAAGGGATCAGGTACTCGCTCCTCGAGGACCTGCTTTTCCTGTCTTGGAGATTCTCCTAATTCTACCTGGGACTCTGAATGCTTCTTATTGTGTACTCATAACTCTCAGTCTCTTTCCTCTACAGCACAGTCTAGCAGAGGATTCGCTGTTCCAGCATTCTGTAGGAGACCTGCCCAGCTGGGCTCAATATCCACTACTCACTACTGCCACCTCTGGTGGTTTTCAAAACTGTTTAATAAAAGATTCAAATCCATGTTTGTGTGTCCGGAGTCTAGCCTGACACTGTGGTCCCTCAAGGCACTGCCCCCCATGGGCATGGTCAGCTGCCACAGTGTCCAAGGATCCACCCAAACATCAATAACCACAACACGCGCATACAGCCTATTTTATACCATGTGGTATAATGTTCTGATATGATATCCCTGAGATAAGCAGCAGAAATCTATCAACCTTTTGGGATCCTGCCAGGTATTTGTGACTTGGATAAGCCAGTGCTGCAAACAGAATACTGGGCTTGATGGACTCAGTATGGCAAATCTTACGTTCTTATGTATATCTTCCATATTCACTCTGATTTGTTTCAGTTCCACTGAATTATCACCATTAAATACCATTTCTAACATGGATATCTCCCCAAGATCCTCCTCAGTAAATGCTGAAGTAAAGCATTCATTTAATCTTTCCGCTATGGCCTTGTCTTACCTAAATGCCCCTTTTTTAAATTTACTTTTTATTAAGCAGAAAATAACAATATAAAAATACACAATGCAGCATATCAGAACATTATCTTCAAAGAAAGCAACTACATGATAAATCATTCACAATACTAAGCATATTAAGGTAGAAGCCATATACTCTTCATTTTCTACTGCTTAACTAATTTTTCCAATATAACCCTCCCTCCACCCTTGTATAATCAATGGTACATAATCCAGAGAAAACAAGAGTTATGCACATCCAAACAAAGTGTTATTCAGAAGCACGTGTTGCAATCATCAAGGGTGATCAAACAGAGCTTCATATCTTACCCTTTAACTCCTAGGAGAATCATCAGGTACCAAAAGGCCTGCACCATTTCATATTTCCCTCTAACAGGGTTGAGAGAAGTTCCATTTCATACCATTTGCAAACCTCAGTTGACCACTCTCCTGATGAGGGTGACTCTAACTGGCCCTGTCACCTGAGGAGGACTCTCTACCCAATAGACAATAATCACGTAACCACTTGGAAATGTTCTTTCTCACTAAGCTCTTCTGGCCAAAAGAAAAGCGTAATGACCCTGACATCATTTGGCAAATCCCAACCACTCATTTTTTATATCAGTGTTCCCGCTTCCTTCCAAAAAATACTAAGTACAGGGCACCCATAGAGAATATGAAGGTAACTTTGATAACGGCGCATGGGCGCACATGTACACGCATGTACTGGCTTGTTCCAAAGGATACAGCCATATTATAACATACACGTGTATATGTTATTAGTGAGGTTTGGGTGGACCCTTGGACACTGGCAGCTGACCACGCCCACGGGGGAAGTCCCGTGAGGGGCCACAGGTCAGGCTCAGCTTAGGACACACAAACACAGATTGATCTTTTATTAGACAATGTAATGACGCCATCAGACGTGGCAGTGGTGAGCAGTAGACGTAGCCCGGCTGGGCTAGTATCCCTCAGGCGCTGGAACAGCGACTCCTCCGGTAGCAGTGCTGTAGTGGAAAGAACTGAGAATAATGAGTACAGTGGGATATGCATAAGCCCCAGTACGGAGAACCCCAGGATAGGGAGAGGAGGCCCTCGAGGAGCGAGTACCTGATCCCTGAGAGCTGAGAGGCTTGAAGGTGATGTACCCACACAGCGGTTCCACATAGGAGATGTCACTAGGGCTGGAACGGAGGCAAGCCCTCGAGGAGCGAGTACCTGGTTTCAGGGAACAACTCTGAGGTGAAGATGGTAGTACTCACTGGTTTTGAAGATAGCGAATCCTTCCAGGCAGAAGGAAGGAGCAGGCAGCGAGTCAGGGAACATGGGACCTCGAGGAGTGAGTATCGGTTTCCTGATAGCGACCTGAAAAGCAAGTGAGGCCTCCGAGGAGCGGGTACCCCGTTAGCGTTAAGAGTCCAATGGAAGATTGCAGGCAGAATAGCTGGGTAGGGAGAGCGAATCCCATCCGTAAGGAATCCCCATGCTAACTCAAAGGCTAGCAAACATCGTAGGCTTTAAATATCCGGGCAGCCTGACGTCATCACAGGGGGACGCCCCTGAGGTTCGCACCAAGTAGGAAATAAGAGTGAGGGCCGCGCAGCGCATGCGCCCTAAGGTACCAGCGGAGCATGGCGGGAGGCAGCGCCCAAGCCAGTCCGGGGACGCTGGACTGGCAGGCAGGCAGACGCCGCGGCAGCCAGGTGTCAATCCACAGCAAGAAGAGGTGCAAAGAAAGAAAGGTAGGCGGAGTGAAGCCATCGGGAAGGGACGGTTGCAACAGTATATGCATGCATGGTATAAAATTGGCTATATGCGCGTGTACATGTGTGCACAATTTTATATGGACATGCGCATGTGCATACAATGCCTTGTCTACTACGTAAATGGGGGAGATTTTAGTAGACACGCGCGCCGATGCAATTACCAGTTTCTCCAGTTCGTTCCCAGTTCACCCAGGTAAGAGACAGGTCCTCCCTAAGTTCCCTAGTTAAATAGCCTCCCTTTTCCCCTTTTAGCACCAACCCTTAAAACCCCATTGACTAGACTGGAATTTTTATTTTATTACTTACATGCCATCAATGGCAGTATGTGGCAGGGGGCCCCCGCACACATTTCATGTTAAAGTCCCAGAATGCCCATAGCCTGCCCATACCCTACCCTCACCCCTCCCCTTTTTTGCAACTTCTTATTGGTGTGCATACCGGGAGATATGCGCATATTCAGGCGCCTTATAAAATTTGCGCCCTTATGAGCCTAAGTGCCCCTTTTACCTTCAGTCATCTAATAGTGCAACCAAATCCCTCACATACCGCCTGCTTTTGATGCAGCTGAAAAATGTTTGTATTACAAGTTTTTGTTTCTCCAGCAAACGTCTTTCCAAATTAATATGTTGCATCTCACTTGCCAGGGTTTATGCTTTTTCCTATTTTCTTCATTTGGATCCTCTTTCCATTTTTTGAAAGATGTTCTGGCTATAATATTCTCTTTGCCTCACCTTTTAACCATGCTGGAAGTTGTTTGGCCTTCCTTCTCCTTTTTTATGTTAAATCTGTTTTTATTATAAATAATGAACATTACCAAAGCATAACATTTGGTACATATTTTCTTAACTCTATCCATATTTTTACCCCTCCTCCCATAACCCTACCTCCCCCCATCCTTCTTTCCCTCCCTGCATCGAAGAAGCACAAGGATCACATATCAAATATCTATACGATTTAAAAAAAGACTTTTAGATTCATGTGGTAAGGTTAGAATAAAGGGAAGCCAGACTGCATTTATTGCTCTTCTAGTCTTGATAGACAGGTGATTAATAGCCAAGGTTTCCATGGTTAGTAGATTTATTATAGAAGAACGCCATAATAATATAGATGGTCCTTCTGAAGTTCTCCAGGCTGTTAGTATGGCTTTGCAAGCTAATAAAAAAACTTTTGTAATCCAGAGAATCGAGACCTTATTTCTTTTGAATGAGTTAGGAAAGATTCCAAAAGTGCCACCAATGAAGAAAATGGAATTTTATAACCCACAACTTTATTTGCAGTATGATAAACTTTCTTCCAAAATATTTGAATTGTTGGACAACTCCAAAAGGAATGACCCAAGTGTGTTGGTCCTCCTTTGCACCTGATACATATATCAGAGTTAGTGAAACCTGCTTTGAATGCTTGATGCTGGGAAATGTACATTCTATAGATAATTTTATATCTAATTTCCCGCAAGAGCGTATTAATTGTAATTTTACGCGTACTAACAAATGCAGATTTCAATACTGCAATTGATATCGGTTGCTCAAGTTCTAATTGCCATTTAAGTTGCACCTTCTCCAAGGACCAAATCTTATATGAAGACTCTAATTGTTTGTACAAATATGATATAGAACGTTTCTGGGGGTTTTCTGGATCAAACCAGTTACTTAAAAATTGCCAATTAGTGTCCATGAAGGTTGGTGAACCAAGCGATTGTATATAATGTCGAGCTTTAAGGTACTGATAATAGTCAATAGCTGAGAGTTTATAAAAAGAACGAAGTTCTTTAAAAGTAAGAAAAGATCCATCCATATGTATTAATTGTCCAATGCATCTGAGTCCCGCACGGTCCCAAAGTCGAAATCGTGATGCATCCGATCCTAAAAAGAACTTTGGATTACCACAAAATGGAAGAAATGGTGATATGTTGTCAGATAACGAATTCTTCCTCATTAGCCATATCCATGTTCTTCTTAAAGGTTGTAAAAGCAGATCTGATTTGATTGTGCGAGATAAAGAAGCGTTAGGAGCATGTAAAGCATAACGAAGCGATATTGGAAGAAGCAATTGTGCTTCAATATAGGTGTCTGAAAAGTATTGTGTGCCCATCAACCAGTCCCCTATGTATCGTAAATTAATCGCATGATTATAGAGTTTCAAATCCGGAAGACCCATACCTCCCATGGATAGTGGTTTCATTAGGATAGATAGTTTAATTCTTGGTTTTTTTCCCCTGCCATAAAAATTTTGTCACTACTCTCTGATATTTGCTAATAGTCACATGAGTTAATAGAAGAGGTAGAACACTGAGCACATACAGCCATCGTGGTAATAATGTCATTTTCAATAAGTGTATTCTTCCAATAAGGAGAGAGTGGGAAACAGTGCCAAGCATTTAAAATCTGTTAGTTTTCTGTTGCATTGGAGATATATTTAAGTCATATAGCTTGGAAAGGCTTTTTGGAATCCAAATACCTAAATATTTTAATTTATCATTTGTCCATTTTAAGGGGAATTTCCCATACCAAGGTATAGATGCATCAGGACCTATTACCATGGCCTCAGATTTATCGAGATTTAAACTAAAACCTGCATAAAGACCATATTCTTCAATCACATGAAGAGCAACTGGAAGAGATTTGGTGGGGTTTATCAAATGCAACAAGAGATCATCCGCAAATGCAGCTAATTTGAATTTTGCCGATCCCATTTTAATCCCTTCTATATTCTTATTATCCTCCAAGATACGTAATAAAGGATCCAAAGATAATACAAATAATAAAGGGGACAAGGGACAACCCTGCCTAGTACCCCGAGAAAATGTAAAGTCTGATGAAAGTTCCCCATTTACCCAAATATTAGCTTTTGGCTGATTATATAAATTTTTTAGAAATGAAATAAAGGAGCCTTGAAATCCATAATGGTTCAAGGCTTCAAATAAAAATACCCAGTTCACTCGATCAAAAGCCTTCTCAGCATCAAAGCTCACTATAAGAGAATTCAAATGTAATTTTTCTGAGAAGGCAATAGATGCCAGAACTCTGCGGACATTTGTTACTGCCTGCCTACCTCTGACAAACCCCACTTGAGAAGGAGAAATAAGTTTAGTAATGATCATTGCAAGTCTATCTGCCATTACTTTAGCTATTAATTTAAGATCACAGTTAATAAGGGATATAGGTCTATAAGAACCAGGTAACTCTGGGTTTCGATTAGACTTAGGATGTACTACTATAGTTGCTTTATTCTCCTGCCAAGTTTGTAATTCATCCGAAGAAAGCCTATCATATACTTTTTTAATAGGACTACTAATTAAATCAGACATGACTTTGTAAAACTCATACGTGAATCCATCTGGACCTGGAGATTTACCTAAAGCAGAATCCTTAATGATCAATTCCAATTCTGTTTTTCCCATAGGAGCATTAATTAATGATAGGTCCATTTTATTTACCCGGGGGAGTTTTATCTTAGAAAGGTACTTATGAATGTCTGGGTGATAGTCTGTATCCACTGAGTATAATTTTTGATAGTAATCTGTAAATATTTTCCCAATATCTTTAGTGGATGTCTTTATTTGTCCTGTTGAATCCCTTAATACTTTAACATATGATTTTCCTTCCCATGACTTTACTAATCCAGCTAATAATTTCCCTGTCTTATTACCAAATTGAAACAACCGATGCTTATAGAAGAGAAGATTTTTTTGTGTTTTTTGTTGTATAAAATCATGAAGAGTACTTTGGAGAGAGTAAAATGTTATGCTCAGTTCTGTCTTTTATGTTCAGTTCTGTCTTTTATTCTTTATTCTTTTGGTTAGTAATATTATATTACATTGTTTATAAAGTTATTTTGTTATACTGTTATATTGTTTTGCTGTATCTCATCTGAGTTCTTTGTAAACCGGCATGATGTGCTTCACGAATGTCGGTAAATAAGTTAATAAATAAATAAAATAAATAAATGCGGTTTTCCCTTGTAGGAAAAGAGGTAAAATAGGCTTTAGCTTTCCTTAATTGTTTTTCTAATCGAACTATTGTTGCTGACAATTCCTTATGTTTTTTAGCTGTATATGATATAATCTCTCCCCTCAGGACTGCCTTTGCCGTGTCCCAATATAAAATTGGATCACCTTGATGCTGGTTATTGAAATAGTCGTATTCTTTCCATTTATCTCTTATATATGATTTGAATCCTTCATCATAATATAATTTGGCTGGAAATCTCCAATGTTTACCCCCTCCTGTGCTATTAAATCCCGCAAAATCCACCCAAACAGGGGCATGATCCGAAATAACTAAAGGCCCTATATCTGAACCTGTCACTTTAGAAAAATAAGTGGAGCTAACCAATAAATAGTCCAGTCTAGATTGTGATCCATGAGCTCGTGAAATATGAGTAAAGTTAAGATCATTAGGGTGTAACAATCTCCAAACATCTGCAAGATCTAATAATTTACATATAAATGGAAGACCTCGCCCTTCATCTATCTTGGAAGTTTGGTGTGGCGGTTGTCTATCCATTGTTGGTTCTAATACAGTATTAAAATCACCTCCCAAAATAAGTGGAAGATGTGAATGTTCTTGCAAAATTTGGAAGATATTTTCATAAAATATTGAAGAATATTTGTTAGGTGCATATATATTTCCCAAGAATATTCTTTTCCCATATATCTCAATGTCTAAAAAAATATACCTTCCCTCTGGATCTGCTTTTAAATGATGTAAGTGAAAAGGAATCTTTTTATGTAGAAGTATAGCTACTCCTGCCTTACTTGAGGAGGATGAGGCATAAAAGGATTTCCCCACCCATTGTTTATTTAATTTCTCATGTTCCAAGTCAGTGAGTCTCGTCTCTTGCAATAAAGCAATATGTGTTTTATAACGCTTAAGTGAATGTAAAATTTTATAGCGTTTTATTACTGAGCCTATACCACAGACATTCCAAGTACATATCCGTACCTCAGCCATCAATATAAATAAATGCAAACTTCTTTATGATTTGGTTTACAGTTATTATTATGTGAGTGATTATCCCCCAGCCTAGACTCTCACCCACAATAGCATTGTATAAATTATCCACATATATTAAAAGTACTTTGCATACTATAACCATGTGCCCCCTCGATGCTTTACCCTTTATATATCTTCCCAAAAGGTGTAATAGACCACATAAGATGAACCAAAATTGGATCATCCCATGCACCCCCACACCTAACATATTAATGAAGGTCACTTAAGAACCCCCTCATAAGGAGAAAAAGAAAAAAGAAAAATTTGCCATGAAAAACAGTTTATTTAGCGAGTAGCCTTTCTTTTAGTAAAATTTTCTTCATGTGAAAACAACCAAATCTAATGAGTGATCCAAAATTGAAAAATCAATCTATTAATACAATTTTCTTGTAGAGAATTCCTGAAAGTTCTCTCAATGTGAAAACAAACACCAGAGAGATCATCTAATTGAAAACAAACAGCTCCAATGAAAAATTATATCAAGTCACATCTTCTGATATTACATCAATGGAAGTCCTTGAATAAAAGCTTGAGCTTCAGCAGCTTTTGTGAAGACATGAGTTTGATCATTATAATAAATACGCAGTTTTGCAGGAAACATCAGGGTGGCTCTAATTTTTAATTTGGCTAATTGAGAGCATCTGGAACAAATGCTTTTGTTTGAGCTGCCACAGAGGCTGAATAATCTTGAAAGATGAGCACTTTACTCCCTTCAAAATTTAAATCTGTTATTTTTCTATAGGCTCGCAGTATCTGTACCTTATGTGCAAAATTAAGAAATTTAATTATAACTGCTCTCGGTCTAGTTTGTGAGGACCTGTCTATCTGATAGGGTCCCAACCGATGTGCCCTCTCTATATATAGCTGCCCATGCTGATTATCTAGGTTCAATGTTAGAATTAGCCATGAAGTAAGTTTAGATCCCAAATCAACATCTGTTATGCTTTCAGGTATGCCTATAATACGCAGATTGTTCCTGCGTGATCTATTTTCTAAATCATCAACCTTACTTTGCAGTATTTCCTGGGATTTCAGAAGTTCTCTCAAATCCTTAGCTTGTTCTTCCATCTTATTTTCTACTTCTGAGATTCTGGATTCAGCTTCCTTTAACTGAGTATGAATTCCTGTAATTTGAGAGCTCACACCAGCAATTTGTGTGGAAAGTTGCTGAGACCTCCCCTCTAATGCAGCTATTACCAACGGGATGTCAGGCCCCACCCCGGCTACCGAGTCAGTTAACTGTGTAGTGTCTGTGGTATCAGCCATCTTAGGATCAGCAGCCTTCATCTTTTCTCTTTCTTTCCTACCCGATTTTGTTGTCATTTCCACAAAAGAATTCAAAGATCAATCCCCTGAAGTTGTATTTGAAGCTTGTGCTTAATGAAGTAAGTAAATTCAAATATTGTGAGTTATTTTATAACGATTCGCTGCGTTTCCCCTCCTCCAGAGGGTTGTTCTCAGAGAGATCAGATCTGCTACTGCTCATCCACAAAAATTTCAAATTTTTTTTTAACTTAAAATAATATTTGGTAGTTTTCCTTTTCAAAATAAGCAATTTTGAAATAAAAATGAGCGATTTTATGTAGATTCGCCGCTTTTTTCCCTGAGAGGGTCCCCGGAGCGATCAGACCCACGTCTGCTCACTCACTCAACTAGCGAGGGGTGGGCGGCCGCCCCGGGCGCCGGGTCTAAGGGGGCGCTGCGCAGGCAGCCAGCTCCCAACTCGCCCTGCCGCCCCGCCAGTGTCACCCTCCCGACACCCCCTCTAGTGGTCCAGCGGAGGTCCCGGGAGCGATCTGCCGCTCCCGGGACCTCCGCTGCCACTAAGCAAAATGGCGCCGGTGACCTTTAGCCCCTACCATGTGACAGGGGCTGAAGGCCACCGGCGCCATTTTGCTTAGTGGCAGCCGAGGCCCCGGGAGCGGCAGATCGCTCCCGGGACCTCCGCTGGACCACATGGGGGGGCATCGGGAGGGTGACACTGGCGGGGCGGCAGGGAGAGTCGGGGGCTGGCTGCCTGCCGCGGCACCCCTTAAGTCTCGGCGGCTGGTCTCCGGCTGCACCGATCTTCCTTTCTTCGGCCACATGATCAGCTAGACCGGCTGCGCCGATCTTCTTTCTGTGTGTGAGTGTATGTGAGAAAGGAATCTGCCAGTTTAAAAAAATGAAGTGTGATAATACATATACCTCAACTTTTGTGCTGATTTTTTTGAAAAGTTGGATGAAAGATGAAATTACTAAATTTTAAGAGGAGAACTGCTGGAGAGGGTAAGTAAAGGTGGCTTTTTAAGTTCATTTTTCTTGATTGACTACCATTTTAATTATTGGGTAGTATGTGATGTGTCTGCTGTTTGAAATATTTTATTGGTGTTTGGTAAAGCTTTCAAAATTTGCACTAATCTTTAATTATTGGATATTCTATTCATCAGCTGTTTTGAAATTATCTTATTTGCACGCACGCTCATAAAAATGAGTGCAGAAAAATAGCACCGATTTCAATGCAAATCATTGATGGAGGGAGGGGGCGCCGAAGAAGTCTCTTGCCCCGGGCGCCAAATTGTCTAGCTACGCCACTGAACTGTGGTGCTCCTTGGAACTTTTCCTTGTCTCCGGTTTTTGTGTAATGTTTCTTTGCAGCCCTTGGGGGACATCATTCGGAAGTTTAATTTAAAGCTGGGGGCAGCTTACACCCCCCAGAACAGCCTCTGTCGCAGCGGCGCTGGAAGTGCCGGGCGCAGGAAAGTGTGAACCCTCGCTCCTGGCAGTATCGGGGGGGGGGGGGGAGTCCGAGAAGGTCCAGATAGGCAGCTCAGCTCATAGGGACTGTGGGTGGGTGGGAGGGTCATCCAAGGTGGGGGCAGCCAGGTTTTTTTTTTAAATTTTTGAAAAGAACAGGGGAAGGAGGGGAGGCCTGAACTGCAAGACCTGGGACATTAGTTGCACATTAAGGGGTTGGGGGGGGGGGGGGAGTTGGAAACATGGATCGGTGGGGCCATTTTAAATTTTGTTGGAGAGGGAAGGAATTGACTTTTACTTTTTTTTTTTTTTTCCCGTAAACAGCGCTACTCACCTGGATACCCTTTGAAGATATCAGGATAAGAAGCACGTCATCTGGACACACAAAGCCAGACAATTTTAGGTTTGCTCTTGAAGCGAGCCTAAAGTTAGCCGCCTAGAACTGAAATTCATCAAAGTTTGCTGGCTAAGGCCTAGATTTATCAAAAAGCAGTAAACATTGCATGTGATATAAAAAGGGGCATGTTAGCATAGGTATTACCTTTTCATACTTTGTGTGTGTGAGAGAGAGAAAGAGACTGAGAGAGAGACTATCTATAAGACCCTTGTAGTAGCTATTTATGCTACTATAGGAGGCTCACCTAGTAACTCGAGGTGAGGTTTAGATAGTAGCGTAGGGGTCAGGGGCCTCCTTTACATGCAGAGTAAGACATACGAACAGAACAGTACAGTTTTGTGAAGATTTGATGTCCTTCGGAGTGAGGAAGTCCACACAACGATGAGATTTGTACAATGTTCTCTCAACCTAGCTTGATGGATGCTCTAAGTGGGCAACATCTCTCTCTCTCTCTCTCTCTCTCTCTCTCTCTCTCCCTCCCTCTCCCTCCCTAGTGGTGCAATGAGCACTTTGCTGCATTATTATGGTATTACCACAAAGTGCAAAAAGTTAACACACTTTGTGGTAATACCTATGCAAAGCACTAAGATAACACACATTGTGATAAATAAGCTATTACCATAAAGCACACCCCTTTTTATATCGCATGCGATATTTACTGCTTTTTGATAAATCTAAGCCTTAGATGCTAACCTATGAGTTATACACCTAAATGGCTTTTTAATAATGACCTATATTTATTTTATTTATTTATTTATTTAACTTTTTTATATACCAACATTCAAGACGGTGGTCCCATCATGCTGGTTCACAAGAAACAGGGGTGTAATTATAATAAACTTTACCATTTAAACAATAGTGCAGAAAAGCAGTTACATATAACAAGGAAAACAATAACTTGGAATGAGAAGGGAAATGAAGATCAGATAGTTATATATAAGTATAAATAACATTGTAAGAGGTGGCTATTAACGCTAATGCTAGCGGAGCGTGTTGAAAGAAGGAAGTTAGATGGAATTGGAGTTAGGAAAGGCCTGCGTGAACATATATATTTATACCAGCAACACTTTATATAGCCAACACATATTGGTGCTATAATACACCCTGTGGTAAGTATAGCACACTGTTTCCTAAAGGACATAATATATTCCATTTTATTTGCATGATTCTAATAATTTGCATACACTATATTTAAATTAATGCTTCCAAACTATTTTCCTCCTAACATGTCATCATAAAAGAATACTTCTGGCTACATTAGTTATCAAATAAATAGCACTTTCTCACCTGATCATTGTCTTCTTCATCGCTACTTAGCTTTAGGTCATCTTCCAGCATTCTGAAGAAAGGAAACATGATTAAATATTTGAACTGTTATGTTAATAAGTATTTTAGTTTAAAAAGATAACCACTATGTGTCTGTTACCTTAAAAAGAATTGAAATACAATCATGAACCCAGATATGTAAACAATCTCCTGCAGATCAATCATGGTTAGCAATTAGCATCTAAGCTCACTAACCACTTCCTGGTGGATAACCCAAGAGAAACAGTTAACTGAAGCAGCAGCAGTTTATTTCAACAGAAGTACTGTTATTAATAGCTGTGACTGAAAAACTGCTGTAGATAAATATTTAGACTATTTCAGAAGAAGTTAAACAGTGAGCTTTGTTCAACTGCAGCAATTCAGACTT
Source organism: Rhinatrema bivittatum (assembly GCF_901001135.1). Classification (NCBI taxonomy): domain Eukaryota; kingdom Metazoa; phylum Chordata; class Amphibia; order Gymnophiona; family Rhinatrematidae; genus Rhinatrema; species Rhinatrema bivittatum. The sequence goes on from NC_042619.1 coordinate 372,054,207, forward strand.
AAATCGTACAATAATTCAACTTGGAGATGGGGTGTGAATACTTTTTATGCTTTGCCATAATAGTAGTAATTCCCCACTTCTTGCTTTTCTTATGTAGACACTGATCTGTGCTCTCAGATCTGAGAGTGTTGAACTAACAAACATTGGAGCCAATGCAATCAAGCGCACTCCACCTAGCGCACAAGTTAACCTGCAGTTGGATGTGCGTTTTGTACGTGCTAGACTAACACCCGATGCAATATGGGGATTACTGCTTCCAAAACGCATGTCCAAGCAATTGAGTAGATAATAGCATTCATCAAATGTAAATGCCATGTAGATGAGGCTATGAAGCTTGCTTCTTTTCTCCAACCCCATGGGGCCAAATGCCACCGCCGGAAGGAACAGGAAGCATCCTGTGGGTATGGAAGAAAGAAGCAAGCATGGGCAGGCGTGTGCAGCCAGAAGGAGGAGAAATTGTGTTGGCTGTGCCCCCACAGCTGAAGAGATGAGGAGCAGCAGTGACTGCCCTACAAACCAGAGAGAGAGGAAGAGAAGGAAAAGGCTACTGCTACTGCTGACAGAGAGAGAAAGAGCATGTATGAAGGAGTGTGTATGTATGTAAAAGCAAATATGAGAGAAAGATAGCATGTGTGTGGAAAAGAGAATGAGGGGAGAAAAAGAGAACATAAGTGTTGGTGTCGGGGTCGGGGGATAGACAGAACATGTGTGTCTGTATGTGAGAGAGAGAAAAAGAGCGAATGTGTGTATGTGGAAGAGAGAGTATGTGTGTAAGCTGCCATGATCTTTGGAGTGTGCAGTTGATAATTATAAATAAATAAGTGGGAGAGAAAGCTTGTATGTAAGTGTGTGTATATGAGAGCATGTGGGAGAGGGAGTCAGAGAATGTGTATGTATGTGGGAGAGAGAATGTGTGTGTAAGTGGGAGAGAGAGTGGGCATGTGTGTATATATGTGGGAGAGTGAGAGTGAGTGTGTGTGTGTGTATATGTGAGTGAGAGTGAGTGTGTGTGTGTGTATATGTGAGAGAGGGTGAGATATGTATGTTATATGTGGGAGAGAGAAAGCATGTGTGCATTCATGTGTGTTGGAGAGTGTATGTAGGTGAGAGAGAGTGGACAAAGTCTGTGCATCTCTCCTCCCACCCCACTAATCCATGACAATCTCAAGGTGACTAGAAATCAAAAGATACTGGGTAAAGAGAGCAAGAAATTTTTTTTAATCCTTAGTTTTAATTATTGAATGTTTGGTGTGTTTGGGGTTTTGAAATATTTTATTGGGAAATTTAAAAAAATTTGAATTTATGAGTTTTAATTATTTGAGGTTATTCTAATTATTAGCTATTTTGACATATATATTCCTTTCATTAGCATGGTTTTACTAATATGATGTTTTTATATTTCTTGATTTTATTATTTGATGTTTTATGAGTAATGGTGATTCTGTTTTTCCATTATTGCATTGCATACAGAATCTGGCTTGCTGCAGTATCCAGTTTATTTTTTGTTTGCATGTGTCTATTTATATTTTATGGTTTCTTTATTTTGTATTTGGTGAGGGTCTGTCTGTATTCTGTATCTGAAACTGAGATGAGAGTTTCTACTAGAGTATGGTTTCTTTGTAGGGATCTATAGCAGCTTGGCTTTGTCTGTTTTCCTAACAGGAGGTGTATTGGTGTTTTTGGGCCTGGTGTAATATTTGTGGTGATGCCTTTTCAGAGTTAGGGTTGGTACTGTTTGAATGCCAGCAGTTAGTACTGTTTTGAATGGGAGTTTACTATATTATAATTGTAAATTAGTTTATTCATGGCTTTCTGAGGGCTAACCCAACACCCAACAAGATTTACAATAGGCCTAATACCATATAGGTTCCAAGTTATTTTTTTTGGAGGTTGTTCTAGTTGGTACCACAGTGTAAGCAATATTTCTAAATCTCAGAATGTTGTTTCATATAAAATTTGTTATAAAAACATTAATTGTGTGTGGTAAGTCCCTGCTGGGGGAGGGGGAGGGTGTTTAGACAGCGCAATGCTATAATATTCACCTAACATGCCTAATTCTGTGGCACCAGCTCTGTCAGCATGATTTATAGGGATGGACTTCCGGTTAATTTGCGAGCCTGCTTGGATGTCGGGGATCAGAGTTCAGGAGCATCCCTCCTAAAAAATCCTTAAATAGAGGTTATAAGCATGAAAGTAACCTGCCTTGGTTGTGACAAGAAACAGCTAGAGGCTAAGATGGAGGGAGCTGTGGGTATGGAAAAAATATTGGCAAACCTCTTGGAAGAAGCACTGCAGCAAATAACCAGCAGTGTCCCTGTCCCAGGCGGCAGTGGAAGATATAAAAGGAAGATTAGAGGGCCAGTCAAAGTGGATAGATTATGGGGAACAATGTATTTCACTGCAAGATGATTGACTGATGGAAGCGGAGAGGAGCCTAGAGGAGTTAAAAGTGAAGAATGCTGCCTTAACAAACGAATAAAGGACCAAGAAAATCAGAATCGCCACAACAATTTAAAAATTGCTAGTCTGCCAGACTCGTTGTGAGAGGAGGAACTTTATGACTTTGTTGAGTGATGGCTGCCTGAGCACTTGAGCCTTATCTTTGCAGAAGATTGATTCCAATGTGAACGTGTGTACCACCTGGGCCTGCTGGGTGGTGGCAAGCCACGCTTGGTGATGGCAAGAATACTAAATTGGACGCACAAAGTTAAAATCCTCCACGCATATTGGCAGCAAGAATGGCTGGATTATAATGGTAATAAAATTCTACTTTTCAGTGCACGTGGCCAAGCAACGAAAGGAGATGTCGGGCCTTGCTCTGACCTGTTTCGGAGGGGCATCTGTTTCTCCTTACTATTGACGGCTAAGTTGTGGATACAGCATGGAAATAAGGTGCTCTTCTTCATGAAGAAAAATGAGGCAGCAGGATTTATGTCTTCACTTTCGGCCTCAGAGGGAGAGGGCCGGAGTTGAAACAGCTAATGGACTTTTCCTTGCAGAACTGAGATCGATGGTGGTCATTGTCTAGTGTCAGCAGCTTATATCACTGATATAGGGCACAATTTTTTTTTTCAGTGTTTTAGAAATTGGGGGCTTGTAGAAGTTTGTCTGTGATTGTTCCTTATGACATTCACTATCTTTCATTTGACGTGTGATATGAAGGGGTGTAGCTTTTTATCAGTGATTATTGTGTTAATTTTCTAGAGTCCAGCCTCGGTGGAAGTTGTAGAAACAGATGATTGAGGCTTATTGAACCTGATGACAATACATATATATTCCTAACATTGTATTTCACAAAATTTAACATTATAATGTCTTACAATGCACTTTTCATTTTTTTCTTGAATAAGTAGTGTAACTGTGCTTTTTTAATGTTTACTTTCAGAACAAATACATTTTTCATACAACTAGTCACAATGTGAGGAAGGAGAGAGAGAGGGAGGGGGAGAGAGAGAGAGAGAGACTTGCTATAAGGCCCGTCTAGTAGTTATGTATTTATACCTCTATAGGAGGCCCACCTAGTAACTTGAGGTGAGGTTTAGGTAGTAGTTTAGGGATTAGGGGCCACTTTGACATGCAGAGTGCGACGTACAAACAGAACAGTGCACTCTTGTGAAGATTTGATGACCTTCGGAGTAAGAAAATCACACAAAGATGAGATTTGTACAATGTTCTCTCAACCTAGCTTGATGATACCCAGGTTGAGAGTCCATCAATCTAGGTTGAGAGAACTGTGAAGCCAGCCCACTTTGACAGACATCCCGCCCCTATCTCCTCCCCCTTTTCTAAATTAGAATTGCACCATGTGTTAAGGTGTTTTTTCGCACACGAAAATGCCTTAACGCAAGCGAAAAGGCCATAATGCAAATTGGAAAATAACCCCCTAAGGGTCTAAAGGAAAAAATTAAGATGGTGAGAACAGGAATAATGCTAGACAAAAAAATGGGTTGTAGCACAGGGAAGACTAGTTAACTAAGGGGGTCATTTTCTATCCTTATTGCACGCGAAAAGGGACTTTTCACGTGCGATAGCTAGATAGGGGCAGAGTCGGGGCAGTGCAGGGACCGGAAGAGGAGGAGTCGGGGCGGCGTCAGGGCGGATGCCGTGGAAACTTCGCTGGCGGTGATAAGGTAAGACCTGTTATCGCCGCTAGTAGCGCGCCCAATAGCACTACCTTTCACTGTGGCGCTATTGGATACAAAAGTCAGCAGCGATAACACCACGGTGGTGTGATCGCTGCCGGCTTTCACAGGCCTGCCCTCCGCTTCGCCCCCCTGCCCCCATCACAGTGGGATTCACAAACCACTGCGATATTAGAAAATCCAGGCCTAAGTTAGATAAGATGAAATAATTGTTAATTATTTTTAAAATAATGCTGATTGCCCAGGGTAAACATGGGGTCCTTACCTGAATATTCTATAAAACGGAAATGGATAATTCATGCTACTTTTTTATTTGGTCTGGCTTTCCGCCTGCTCCTTTCTGTTTTCAGCTCAGGGTGAACTAGGAATTCCCACCTCTCCCTGCCCCATTTTATATCTTCCACTCACCCTCAAACATCCCTAGTCAGATCACTCCAGCAATGGTTCTGAGCCCGAGGCCATGTTCCTAAAACTCTGTGGATCATGGGATCTGAATCTGACCACTAGATTTATTTATTTATTTATTTAGCACTTTTATATACCGATTTTCCAGTAACAGAATTACTAATCAAGTCGGTTTACATTCTAAACAATAACCATGACAAGAGGATGTCTTACAATAAACAGGTAGATTGAACTTGGATAAAAATAAATGGGGTTAACAACATGAAGTAAGTTATGAGGCCTAATGTAGGCTGGAGTTAAGAAAGGGTGTTGGGCATAAGGCTAGGTTTTTAATATTGCTCTCTGGGGGTTACCAATGAAAGGAATCATAGGTTGTAATTCAAATAAAAGCTGAAGTTAGGAGAATGCTTGGTTGAATAACCAGGTCTTGAGTCTTTTCTTAAATACAATAGGGCATTGCACTAGTCTGAGGTCTGATGGGAGAGAGTTCCAAAGTTTGGGACCGGCAGTGGAGAAAGCTCTTTTACTTAATGCTGTCTTCATCGGTGGGACCTGTAGGTTGTTTCTGTATGCTTGTCTTACTGGTCTGGTGGAGGTGTGAAGTTGAAGAGGGATCTTGAGCTCGAGTGGGGCGATGTTATGTATTGGTTTGTGGATTGATGAGAGTGCTTTGAAAAGTATTCTGAATTTGATAGGAAGCCAGTGTAGATTTTTCAAGATGGGTGTTATATGGTCTCTTTTGTTTGTCTTGGTTAGAATCCTTGCTGTTGCGTTCTGCAACATCTGTAGAGGTTTCGTGGAGTTAGCAGGGAGGCCAAGTAGTAGTGAGTTGCAGTAGTCGATTTTACTGAGAATGATTGCTAGTAATACTGATCGGAAATCTTGAAAATGGAGGATGGGTCTCAATCTTTTTAAGACTTGTAGTTTGAAAATTCCATCCTTTATGATGTTGTTGATGATGAAAGATCTGTAATTCATTTGGTTATCTAGTATAACTACCAGGTTTCTGACTTGTGGGGATAGGATTAATTGTGAGGCCAGGTTGATGATGGGTTGTGGGTGGTTTCCATCTTGGGAGATGAGAAGGTACTCTGTCTTGTTTTGATTAAGAATCAGATTGAGACTTGTCAGCAGGTTGTTGATGGTATGTTGGCATGAGTTCCAGAAGTCCAGAGTTTTATGAAGTGAATCTGTAATAGGAATCAGAATCTGAACATCGTCAGCGTATAGGTAGTGGATAAGATTTAGCTTGCGGAAGAGCTGGCAGAGAGGGAGCAGGTATATATTGAATAAGGTTGGAGAAAGAGAAGAGCCTTGTGGGACTCCCAGGTTGCAGTTGACTGGTTGAGATTCCTCCCTGTTGATCTTAACCTTATAATGTCTGTTCTGAAGGAAAGATTTGAGCCAGGCGAGGGCGACGTCTCTGATGCCAATGTCTGACAGACGATCAACCAGTGTATTATGATTGACCGTGTCAAATGCTGCTGTTAGGTCAAGGAGGATGAGTAGACAAGGTTGTCTTTTTTCAAGGTTCAGTAGGATGAAGTCCGTTAATGAGATTAGAAGAGTTTCTGTGCTTCGAGATTGGCGGAAGCCGAATTGCGAAGGGGAAAGAATGTTGTTGTTGCTCAAGTATTCTGTCAGTTGTTTATTTGCAATTTGTTCCATAATTTTTGCGATGAGGGGCAGATTTGCTATTGGGCGAAAATTGGCTGGGTTATCTGGAGAGAGATTTGGTTTTTTTAGGAGTGGTTTTATGATTGCCATTTTGAGAGGGTCGGGAACTAGCCCTTGAGATAAGGAGCAGTTGATGATTTGGGCGATAGGTTTGGAGTTTGTTTTAGAGCAGGTGACGAGGAGGTTAGTTGGGATGGTGTCCTGAGGATGTGAAGAAGGTTTAAGTTTTTTTAGTATGTTTTCGATCTCTAATGATGAGGTCAGCTCAAATTCCCCAAGGCTTGCCTTTTGTGGTAGAAAGGCAGTTAGAGGTGTTGAAGGCGTAGTATCTTTGTTTTTCTTGGCTTGAGTTAATAGGTTCGGGTTCTTGTTTTTGAAGTAGGTCGCAAGTTCCTCTGCTTTGCTTGCAGCTTTTTCATCTGGTATAGACGTCGAGGGGGGTTTGGTGAGGGACGAAACCAAGGAAAAAAGCGCCTTGGGGTCAAAGAGGAAGTGGTGGATTTTTTGTGAGTAGAAGTCTCTCTTTGCTTGGAGGATGGAGATTCTGTATTGGTGCATCATGGACTTAAATGCTGTGAGGTTGGTAGATGATGGGTTTTTACGCCAAAGCTGTTCTTTTTTTCTGAGTTCCTGTTTCATGGATTTCAGTTTTGGAGTGTACCACGGTTTTTTGTTGTCTTTGTTTGCTTGAGAGGCTTTGGTGATAGTTGGGCAGGTAGTATCGGCCACTTTTTTGGTGATGTTGGTCCAGTAAGCTACGGCTGAGTCCGCGTCTGTGAGGTCCAAGTGGTTAAGTTCTGCGGATAGGCTATTGTTGAGAGTTTCCTGGCTGCAAAGCTTTCTGAATTGGACCGTGTTGTTCTGCTTTTTGGGGGGGGTTGGTTGGTGTATCTTAAGTGTAGTGGTGATGAGCTTATGGTCCGACCAAGGAACTGGTAGGCATGTTGAAAGGGAGGAGGGAGAAAGGCCATGGTTAATGAAAATGAGGTCGAGCGTGTGACCTGCTTTATGGGTGGGTTCATTAACTATTTGTATGAAACCCATGAAGTTAAGTGTGTCGAGGAAAGTTTCACAACTGGGTGAACGAGGAGAAGAGTCCACATGGAGATTAAAATCCCCCAGGAGTATAGCTGGTGTGTCGGTATTGATGTGTTTCGCTATGCTTTCAATCAAAGGTGATGGGTCTGCTTCAAGGCATCCTGGGGGGGCGTATATGAGACCCATTTGCAGGTGGGAGGATTTAAATACTGCAAATTCTAGAGATTGTAAGGATATTGTAGTCTGTAGAGAGATTCCTAGTTTTTTGTTAGCTGCAAGGAGGGGACCACCTCCTCTTTTTTTCAGCCTGGGGATGGAGAATATGTCATACGCGTGAACTGGGAGTTGGTTGATTGTAGCAATGTCTTCTGGTTTTAGCCAGGTTTCAGTGATCGCACAAAGGTCAGTGTGTGTTTCAAGAAGATAGTCATGAAGAAGGTGAGTTTTTTTTGTAAGAGACTGTGCGTTCAGCAACGATAAAGTGAATAGTGAGAGGCCCAGCAGTTGGTTCAGGGGCGAGATAATAATAGGGATGAATCTTTTTTGTAAAGTGTGTGGTATGGCTTGTTTTTTTGCTGGAGTTCTCTTGATTTTATGGATGATGGTGATGGGTGAGGCAGCCATGCTTGCTTTTTGTGGAGGGTGTGTTGAAGGTAAAAATTGTAGGGTGAGTTGTGGGATGTTGGGGGTGGACAGTTATTGAACCTAGAGGGTGGACTCTGATGAGAAGTCGGCGAAAGTGCTCTTTGATGGAGAGTATGAATCGAGGTTCGTAGGTCTAGGGAGTAGGGCTGGTGCTGGAGTGAACTATATTTAATGGTGAACTGGTCGGATTTGTAAACTACTCAAAAACTTACTGAAATTACCCTGTTGTTGGGATGAATTGGAAATATGGCCGCTGTGGGAGTGGAGAGATATTGACCTGGACTGTCTACAGTAGGCTCCACTTGGGCTGCACGAAGGGGCGCACAAAGGGGCAGGCCCCTTTGTTGCGCACCTTGGCGCGCGACGCTCGGCGCCAAGCGGAGCCCCGTTTAAAGCCCAGCAGGGCTGGCTCTGATTGGTGGCCGCTGGATGGTGGGCGGGACTCGGCGCGGTTCCTTTTTTTATTCTTTTGTCATTCTTTTGTCATTCTTAAGCAATAACCACAGCTCTTTCACCCCTGGGGGCTGTGAATATAACAGAGTAATGACGGCAGAAGAAGATCATCTGGTCCATCCAGTCTGCCCAGCAAGAGTCTTATTTATTTATTTATTTATCGAGTTTTATATACCGTTGTTTGGTTTCGCCATCACAATGGTTTACAAAGTTTTGATGTTTAACAGAGTTTCCAAGTTTCATGTGATTGTCAACATAAATATTGTAGTCTTTATAAACGTAGATTGTATTTCAACTTATGTTGTTTCAGTTAAGTTTGTATAACGTGCTTGAATTGGTTCCATAGGTTTGCATAGGGCCAGTAGGAGTGAAGTAATATCTGAGAGTCACTGGGTGTTTTGGTAGGCTTTGGTAAACATCCAGGTTTTTAGTTCTTTTTTGAAGGTTTTTAAATTTTGCTGTGTTCTAAGTTCAGTTGCGAGGGTGTTCCAGAGTTTGGGACTTCCTAGGGATATGACTCTCTTCCGAGTTCAGGTAAGTTGTTTGGAACAAGTAGATGGAATCTTTAATAGACCTTTGTTAGTTGAGCGGAGGTTTCTGTTTGGGGAGTATAGTTTGATAGATGTACTTAGCCAGTTTGTTTGTTTTTCATATATTATTTTGTGTAATATGGATAGTATTTTGTATTCTATCCTGAATTTTATTGGGAGCCAGTGTAGTGGCTTATGGTAGTAACTGCTGCTCCGTGCAGGTTACCCCCAAGCCTTATGATAAGGGTAGCAATATTTACAATCAAAACCAAGCAACTGTCAAACCCATAACAAAATTACTGCTAGCAACATTTTTACAGGGTGAGCAGCCTTCCTGCGTCCCCAGCCCTAGTCCAACAGGGAAAGGAAAGAGTCAGTCCTGCATACTACTTCTTATTTCATCCATGAATAACTACACTTAAGAAAAAATGACAATAGCCAATCTCATATCAGATCGTAGAATACTGTATCTCAACTCTCAGTGTTAGAAGAATGTTAAATTTTACATTTCTGACAGCAATCAATAGAACACACAATTGGACTGTTAGCAAGTGCTATTGTGCTGATGATGTTAAATTGTGAACAATTATGCTCATTTTCACAAATAACTACTACCGAGACCAGACATTTGCATTATACTATGAATCAGTACTTCATTCATTCTTTCTGCTGTATCAATGTGTATTTTACCCCAAGGGAAAAATGATCATAAATTTTGAATATAATGCGATACAGTTCTTCCTCTCTGAAATATGAGACTTCTGCAGTCTGGCTAGAAGATTTGTTGAAGTATGTGATAAATGCCCCTTTTTTAATGAGACATTCCTTGCTATAATGTATAAAAGGACTGCTGAGATCAGCTTTAAACAAAGGTGCTAGCATAGTTTTAAGGTCCATGCTTTAAGTCTGATTAGCAAAATTCAGTACAAGAAGACTGGCTACAAGCAAGAATGACTTTATTAATGTAAGCCCCCTCTTGGTTTGAAGCCCGAATTCAGGGGCCACAAAGTCCCCAAGGCCAGTCTGAATGTGCTGAACCTCTCACTCTTTCTACATGTACTTTATATGTGATGACGCTATTAGCTAATCCCTGTGATGAAAAACATTTCCCGCACGGTCAATGTGCCCTTGCAACGCAGCAAATTTTATGCCAGCCCAGGACTGGCATAAAGGTCTGCCATGCTCAAGGGTGCATTTTAAAAACCCCAAATTCCTGCTTTATGGGATCCCTCCTGTTGCGCTTGGAGGTGGACCCTTGTGTTGGAGCAGTGGAGAACGGCTCCCTGGTAGGGACCAGGAAGCACCTGCCCCCAGGGGCCGGAGCACAGGAGGAGACAGAGACTAGGATGAGCTTCACCACTGGAAGCCCAAGGTCCCCCTGGGTGGAGCCTGTAGGGACCTGGGCCGCTTGGACTTAGGAGAAGCACAATTTCCCCTAGCGCCTCCTTTATTCTGCGGCACCTAATTTTAGTATAAAATCAGGCACCAGGGAGAGGTGGATTGGCGCGTGTTAAGAGAGCAGGCGTTCAATCATAAGCGCCCGTTTAACATACGCTGATATTGAATTGGCCTGAATGAGCTGAATTACTTGGAGAGACACAGCCAGCAGTCCATTGATGGTTTTCAGTAAAAATAGGTTTACTGCAACTTAAAAACAAGGATCCATGCCAAAATGAAAATGATCATTAACACAAAAAGCAAAATAACAACTCTAAGAGCTGCAGTTTCTTTGTCCATAGTGCACCTCCTCTGAACTCTTCTCCTCTGATCTGAATCAATGTCCAACAAACCGTCCCTGTGAAGGGTGGGAAAAGACTCCTCTCTCACAGTCATAAGCAGAAAGTAAAAATGGAAAAACTCTTCTTACTTCAAAACTGAGTATAAAAAAAAAACAACCCCCCCCCCCCCCCCATCTTCTAAGCCATTATTCTCTGTCCTCAATGTCAACTGGTCACATGGGCAAACAAACTGAAAAATCCAGTCCTGCTAGCAAGAGTGTACTGGCCCTCCTGTTGGGAACTGGTCAAAAATCACAAAACACTGAGGGGCGGATTTTAAATGCCCTGCGCGCAGGGCCCTGGCGCGCCTATTTTGCATAGGCCGCCGGTGCACGCAGAGCACCGGGACACGCGTAAGTCCCGGAGTTTTTTAAAAGGGGCGGGAGGGGGCGTGTCGGGGGCGTGGCAGAATGATGCGGCATTTCGGGGGCGTGACGTGGCGTTTTGGGGATGGCGACACGGGCGTGGTTTCGGCCCGGGGGCATTCCGGGGGCGTGGCCGCGGCCTCCGGACCAGTCCCGGGACCGGATCACGGAGCGGGGCAGCCGGCCGGCGCGCGCAGATTTACGTCTGCTTTTCGCAGGCGTAAATCGTGGAATAAAGGTAAGGGGGGGTTTAGATTGGGCCGGGGGGGTGGGTTAGGTAGGGGAAGGGAGGGGAAGGTGGGGGGAGGGCGAGGGAACAGGCAGCGCGCGCTGGGCTCGGCGTGCGCAGGTTGCACAAATGTGCACCCCCTTGCGCGCGCCGACCCCGGATTTTATAAGATACGCGAGGCTACACGCGTATCTTATAAAATCCAGCGTACTTTTGTTTGCGCCTGGTGAGCGAACAAAAGTACGCGATCGCGCAATTTTTTAAAATCTACTCTTGACAGTCTAGCCACAAAACTCTTTAATTGGTGAGCCGTGGAGCCTACCAGGAACCATGCCTCTGGGCAAGAGAGGCAGCACCTGCAGGACTGGCCAAGTGGAAGCCACAGTTGGTTTCCAAGCAGATTGGCCCAATGGTCACAGGAGGCCAGAAGAGAGTGTCCGAGTGAAGTGCATGGGTCAAAGCCAGAGTATCAGTCCAAGAGATGTCAGCCAAAGCAGGGGTCAATACCAGGATCAGTCCGTGCGAAGCTGAGGCAAGTGAGGGTCGGTTCCAGGTGGCAGACAATAGAATGGTCAGGTAGGCAGTGGACAGTTCCAGGCGGCAGGCAAGACTGTCAGGCAGTCAGTGGTCAGTTCCAGGCGGCAGGCAAGAGAATGGTCAGGCAGGCAGAGGTCAGTACCACAGGTCAGTCCGGATAGGTACTACCTGGGAAGGTTACAGGATCACGGAGACGTTGGGACTGGAGACACTGGAACAGGAGACACTGGAACAGAAGATACTTGAAACATGGAGGCAAACTATCACATCAACAGTGTCAACCCGATTGCCAAGGCGAGGCTCTGGGGGAAGAGCCTCGCCTTATATACCAGGGCTATGTGATGTCATCTCCGGGCACTGCAGACCGAGTTCCCATGCTGTGCCCTTTAAAGGGAAGCGCTGCCCGTGCGCGCCTAGGGGTGGGGCCGACGCTGTGGAGGACGCAAAGCCCCAGCGTGAGGAGCGCTGAATGCTGGAAGGCCCCGACGGGCCTGGGGATGCCTGGGAGAGCTGCGGGCGATAGGAGCTAGCTGCGGACGCCAAAGAGGGGGAGTCGGAGCTGGTGGACGGAAGTGTGAGGTGAGCAGGGCCAGCCACGGTGCTGGCGTAGCTGGGACGCGCAACAGTACCCCCCTTTCTAGGCCTCCCTCTTACCGGCCTGGGCTTCTCAGGATGGTTCTGATGGAATCCCCAAATCAGATCTTTATCGAAAATATTGTGAGAGGGTTCTCAGGAGTTTTCTTCTGGGCTGAAACCCTCCCATGACAGGAGGTACTCCCAATGGCCCCGACCTTTTTGACCTGAAGGGCGTTCTCAAGTTCTGGCGTATACTGAGTGGGAGTAAGAGGCCTTCGGGAAGGCCAGGAGAGGACCAAAGGTTTCAACAATGACACGTGGAACGTGTTGTGGATTCTCATGGAGGCAGGGAGTTGAAATTGATAGGTGACCTCTCCAATGCGTTGCAGAATAGAGAAAGGGCCAATGAATCTGGGAACTAGTCGTTGAGACAGTAGTCATAGTCGAATATGTTTCGTACTGAGCCAGACCTTTTGGCCAGGCTGGAACAGTGATGCAGCCCGACGATGGATGTCAGTAAAGCGTTTGGCCTGCTCGGCTGCTTGGTTTAGTCTCTCTTTTACCTGATTCCAGAGTCTGCATATAATTTGTGCTGTAACTGAGCTGCAGCTGAAACTGAGTGGAACCGGTAGAGTAGGCAGGGTTGGCGGCCAAAGACTACCGCAAAAGTTGAGACATCAGTGGCAGAAGGCAACGTGAGTGTTGTGGGATAGTTCTGCCCAAGGCAGGAGATTAGCCCAGTTATCTTGCTGGTCATTTCATATGATCGTAGAAATTATTTTATGGAATGGTTTGTCCTTTCAGCTTGGCCATTTGCTTGCGGATGATAGGCTGAGGTTAAGTTTAATGTAATATTGAACTTCTTACAAAGGGATCTCCAATATTTGGCAGGAAATTGAGGGCTCCGGTCGGAGACGATTTCCTGAGGTAGTCCATGCAGATGACATACATTGGTTAGGAAGAGTTTGGCTAGTTCTGGAGCTGAAGGGAGACCAGGTAGTGGGACAAAGTGGGCCATTTTTGAGAAGCGCTCGATAATAACCCAGATTACTGTATTTCATATCGAAGGAGGCAGGTCCATGATAAAATCAGTGGAGAGACTTGACCAGGGTTCAGAGGGCGCAGGAAGACGTTGGAGGAGGCCCCATGGGTGGCCAGTCAGAGGTTTTTGCTGTGCGCAAACTGGACAGGAGTCCACGTAGTCGCTGGAGTCTTTTATCATACTAGGCCACCAATAGTGCCTTTGAAGCATCTCGAGAGTCCAGACTCGGCCGGGTTGACCAGCTAGCTTAGAGTCATGAGCCCAATGGAGCACATTCTCATGGAAATGGCAGGGGACCACCGTCTTCTCAGCTGGTACCGTGGTGGTGAATGCAATCGATATACAAGCTGGATCGATGATGTGCCTAGGAGTCTCGGGTGTATCTTCCGGCTCGATGGATCGAGAGAGCACATCTGCCTGGAGATTTTTAGCTGCTAGGCAATAGCAGAGCTCGAAGTTGAAACATTCAAAGAACAGGGTCCAGCGGGCTTGTCTGGGATTGAGTAATTGGGCCTCCTTGAGGTGTTCGAGATTATTGTGGTCGGTAAATATTGTGAACTTGTGTTGTGCCCCCTCCAGCCAAGGACGTCATTCCTGGAGAGCTAGCTTCTCGGCTAGGAGTTCACGGTCCCCTATAATGTAGTCTTGCTGTGTGGAGGATAATTTGTGTGAGTAGAAGGAGCATGGTACTAAGGTTCCTTTAGTGGAGTACTGACTCAGAACCGCTCCTGCTCTGATGGTGGATGCATCAACTTCAACGTTGAAGCGACGGTTAGGATCCGGATGACGTAGACATGGACCGGAATAGAAGGCTTCCTTCAAGGCATGGAATGCTGACTGGGCTTTGGGACTCCACACTCGGAGGTCACATCTCTTCTCAGTCATGGCGGTAAGTGGAGCGGTTAGAGAGGAGTAGTTAGCAATAAAATTTTGATAGTAGTTTGTAAACCCAAGGAATCTTTGTAGGGCGAGGAGGCCCACTGGTTTTGGCCAATCTCGATTACCCTGGAGTTTATCAGGGTCCATGGTGAAGCCACGGTTGGAAATGATGTAGCCTAAAAATGGGAAGCTGGGTTGTTCAAAAATAAATTTCTCTAATTTTGTATGAGATGATGCTCTCTGAGATGTTGGAGGACTGTTTGGAAGTGGGAACAATGGGACTTTAGGTCTTTGGAGAATATTAGTATGTCATCCAGATATATCACAACAAAGGAGTATAAAAGGTCCCAAAAGATCTCATTCATTAAGCGCTGAAATACTGCAGAGATGTTGCAAAGCCCGTAGGGCATTACTACATACTCGTAATGGCCGCTCTTGTGTTGAAGGCTGTCTTCCATATGTCTTCTGGTTGGATTCGTACAAGGTTGTACGCCCCTCGGAGATCCAATTTTGTAAAAATTTGTGCCCCCTGCAGACGATCAACTAATTCGCTAATGAGTGGCAGTGGATAATGATCCTTACAAGTTACTGCGTTCAACCCTCTGTAGTCTATGCAGGGTCTCAAGCTGCCATCCTTCTTTACGAAGAAAAACCCGGCTCCTGCCGGGGAATTAGAGGGTCTGATGAATCCTTTATCTAAATTCTTGATGTACGCAGATATGGCTTGTAACACATCCTTGGTCCAAATATGGGGCAGGCAGTCCAGGAAGGGTTGTAGTGTTGAGAACAGTCACGGATGGAGACACTTGTCGTAAACAGTGGTTCTGACACTGAAGGCTTCACTGTTGTAGGGACTGCCAGTCGAAGTGGGGTGCATGTAAGTGGAGCCAGGGAAGTCCAAGGATTACAGGGTGCATGAATCGCATTAGGATAAGGAGAGAGATCTCTTCGTCATGGAGGTTTCCAACGGTAAGGCAAATGGTTGTGGTACGGTGAGTAATACGACCGGGAAGATGCTCCCCCTGGATTGAGGCAATATGGAGAGGTACTCCCAGTGGTTGGGCCTGTATTTGAAGAAGTTTAACGATATCTTCCATGATGAAGTTTCCACTCGCTCCAGTGTCTATGAGGGCGGTGGTAGCAAAGGAACGTGTCTCCCCTAGGAGGGAGATAGGGAGCAATAGTTGAGGGCCAGAAACAGTAGCGCCCAAGCTCGGGACCTCCACCGGGCTCAGGCTTTGGAGTTTCCCGGACGCACAGGGCAGGTTTGAAGAAGGTGTCTAGAACCACCACAATATAAGCAGAGGCCTGCTTTTCTGCATCAGAGACGTTTCTCTGGAGTCAGGCGATCACGATTCATTTGCATGGGCTCCTCGGGTGGTTGAGGAGCCAGTAAGACCTTCAATGGAAGACTCGCTGCATATGATGGTCGTGGAGCAGGAGCTCGGAGGGCCCTCACCTCCTGATGACGTTGACAGAGACGGTAGTCAATTCTACTGACCAGGGAGATCAATTCATCCAGGGAGTTGGGGATCTCGTGGGCTGCCAGTTCATCCTTAAGAGCTGGAGACAGCCCTCGAGGTAGAGTGCCCTTAAGCAGTCTTCTTGCCAACCTAGTTCAGTAGCTAGTGTTCTGAACTCTACTGTATATTCAGCAAGCAGGTGTGAACCTTGACTGAGGTGGAGTAGGTGGTGGCCAGCGACCGCTTGTCGGCCCAGGTCCTTGAAGGTACGTTGGAAGATGGAGATGAACTGAGGGAGGGAGCTGGTGAAGGATGGCATCAGAACGCTCCCAAAGTGGAGAAGCCTATGCCAGGGCCTTCCCTTCCAGGTGTGAAAGGATAAAGGTGATCTTAGTTGTTTCATTAGGAAACAGCGAGGGTTGCATGGAGAACTGCATATAGCATTGGTAGTCAATGGAGCGCCATTGACTACTGCTAGAAGATAATAACCTTCGTGTTGGTCCCTCCCGATGCAGCCTAGCGAAACACGGGACCGTGTCGGGGGACCGCTATAATATTTTTGCCATTTAATCCATGGAGTTGCCAGCTGTATACTGATCTACCTCTTCTTGTTGGAACTTTAATAAAGTTTTCTGAATTATTTGGTGGTGATAAAATTTATCCTGCACCAGTGTACTTTGATACTTGCGGATATGCATCAATTAAACAAGGCACACCTTTGGATGTACAATCTCGACAAAAAACACTCTTGCCCATTATGCTCTCTCCATTAAACCAACTTCTTGGCCTTACCTTATTCTCAGTAACTCTACTGAATGCTCAATCCCTAACGAAAAAATCACATCTAATCTATGACTATCTCGTTGATAAACAACCAGATCTATGTGCAATCACCGAATCCTGGCTAAAACCAGAAGATTCAGTCCTACTCAACCAACTTCCTCTCCAATCATTTGATATCTTCTCGATCCCTAAACAAAAAAAAAAAAAGGAGGGGGCCTGCTATTAGCCTCTAAAAAAACTCTCGGATTATCCCTCCACACAACCAACTCTTCCCCATCTCTCGAATTTGCTGTCTTCAAATCCCCTCACCTGCAATTAGGCCTCATTTACGCTCCTCCAGGCTGTCTCGACTCAGACCCTTCTCCTCTAATAGAAAGTATTGCTAGGCACATCAACACGGATTCGCCGGCCTTACTGCTTGGAGACTTCAATCTCCACGTGGATGCTAATCCACGTTCCTCCAACTGTGATATCCTCATCAACACACTCAACCTCATGGGCTTTCAACAGCTAATAAATGAACCTACCCACAAAGCAGGCCACACATTAGACTTAATCTTTATCAATCAAGGCCTCACCCTCTCTTCTTCCATAGTCTGCCTGCCAATCCCATGGTCTGATCACAAGTTAATCAATACCTCTTTAGCCATCCACCATCCTAGCATTGCAACCTCACAGAAAACAGCGATTCATTTCAGAAAATTATGCAACCAGGAAACCCTCATCACAAATCTAACTGAGGAACTTAGACACATTAACATAACGGACGCGGACTCAGCCATCGCTTCCTGGACAACTATAACAAATAAAGTTGCAGATTTGACATGCCCTCTAATATCCAAAACCATCAGCTCCAATAAAGAAAAGAAAAAGCCTTGGTTTACCCCAGACCTCAGAAACTTAAAGCGGGAACTCCGAACCAAACAACACAATTGGCGAAAAAACCCTACGTCCACGAACATCTCAGCCTACAAAACCAGCATGCACCATTACAGGATCTCCATTCTCCAGACAAAAAGAGATTTCTACTCCCGAAAAATCCATCACTTTATGTACGACCCAAAAGCCCTTTTCTCCCTGGTCTCATCCCTCACAAAACCGCCCACAACCGTCTTTCCAGATGAAAAAGCCGCAAACAAAGCCGAGGAACTTGCCATCTTCTTCAAAGAAAAAATAGCCAACCTCCTGATCCCCCTTCAGAATCATAAAATTCCTTCCCCCCAACACCCTCTATCAACAACAACGACATCACATGCCTCAAGCCTGGAAGCCTTCGAACCAGCATCCTCATTAGAGATTGAAAACATACTAAAGAAACTTAAACCTGCTTCCAACCCTCTTGATTCAATCCCCGCGAATCTTCTCATAGCAAGTGCCAAAATTATTGCTAAGCCAATCGCTCAAATCATCAATGCCTCACTCATCCAGGGCCTAGTGCCAACCTCACTCAAACTCGCCATCCTGAAACCACTTCTAAAAAAGCCAAATCTCTCTCCGGACAACCTAGCTAACTTTCAGCCAATAGCAAATCTCCCTTTCATAGCTAAGATACTTGAAAGAATTGTAAATCATCAACTATCCGAATTCTTAGACGACAACAACATTCCAGCCACAACGCAATTCGGCTTTCGTAAATCCAGAAGTACCAAATCCCTTTTAATATCTCTAACAGACAACATTCTTTTCAACCTAGAGAAAAAACAACCGTGCCTCCTCATACTCCTCGATCTATCAGCGGCATTCGACACTGTAAATCATGAGATCCTCCTTAACCGACTAGCAGAGATTGGAATTAAAAACACCGCCTTCAACTGGTTTAGATCCTTCCTTCGAGATAGGTTTTATAAAGTTAAGATCAACCACAAAGAGTCCCAGCCTATCAGCTCAACGTTAGGCGTCCCTCAAGGTTCCTCCTTATCTCCAACCCTATTCAACATTTACTTGCTCCCTCTCTGTAACCTACTATCTAATTTGAATCTAACCCACTACATATATGCGGACGATGTCCAAATTCTTATTCCAATAACCAAATCACTGCAAGATACCCTCCATTTTTGGAATTCTTGCTTCCTCTCCATATCCAAGCTTCTCGAGGACCTCTGCCTAATTCTCAATGCCAACAAAACTGAATTCCTCCTCATTACCCAAGATGGCAATTACCAACTCTCTAATACTCATCCAGTGGCAACCCCCTCTTTATCTCCTCTGGTCAAAAACCTAGGAGTTATCATAGACAACCGACTGAATCTCAAAAGCTTTATTAACAACACAGTGAAAGAATGCTTCTTCAAACTCCAAGTCCTAAAAAGACTTAGATCCCTACTCCACCCCCAGGATTTCAGATCAGTTTTGCATGCAATCATATTCTCTAAAATTGATTACTGCAATTCTCTTTTACTTGGTCTCCCAGCTATCTCCATAAGACCTCTACAAATGTTACAAAATGCCACTGCGAGGATCCTAACTAAAGCAAAAAAAAGGGACCACATCACTCCAATCCTAAAGAATCTCCATTGGCTTCCTATAAAATATAGAATACTCTACAAATCTCTCGCAACCATACACAAATCTATCTACAAAACCTCACACCTCGATCTCAGGATCCCACTGCAGCTACATTCATCATCCCGTCCACTGAGATCGGCACAAAAAGGCTCGCTAAAAGCCCCTTCAATCAAAATATCCTCAAACAAGAGAGCCTTCTCCACAGCCGGCCCCAAACAATGGAACTCTCTCCCTTCAGTCCTTAGGCTCGAACAATGCCCAATAAACTTCAAAAAAAGACTCAAAACCTGGCTTTTCACCCAAGCTTACGCCTGATTCGACTTCACTAACACTATCTCGTCTGGGTCAACACACCTTGTGTCCCACTAGATAATAATCCCAGAACAATTATAATCTCCTCCTGCCTAAGATGGACTACAGGTTACATGACCAATCCGAATCGCTTGTATGTTAGATTTCAATATGTTAGATTTCAGTAATGTAAAATGTTGTCTCTCATAATGTTCTATGCAATTTAATTTAATTTAATTAATGTTCAGTAACTTAAAATGTTGTTTCTCATAATGTTCCATGCAATTTAATTTAATTTCATTAATTTTCTCCCAGTTCTCATTCCCTTGTTCTATGTAAGACATTCGTGTTATGTCATCCCAAAGTTAAATGTAAACCGAAGTGATTGATAACATTGTTACCAGAACCTCGGTATATAAAAAATGTTAAATAAATAAATAAATAAACAAACAAATAAATAAAATTACCGCACTACCAATTTGGTTAGTTTACCTAATTTCTCTTAGCATTTCACTGTCCGTCTCACAATCTTGACCAGGTGGACAGTAGTATACTCCTATCACTATAGTCTTCCCCTACACACAAGAAATTTTTACCCATAAAGATTTGATTGTGCATTTAGTCTCATGCAGGTTTATCCTGTTGGACTTCTTGGGCAGAAGCCTGAGCTGCAGGAGAAGGGACAGATAATGGTAATGGTAGTGGTGGAAGAGGTTTCCGTCCATAGACTACCTGGAAAGGTGATGAACTGGTGGATGAAGAGGGATGAGAATTCAATGCAAACTCTGCCCAGGGAAGGAGGTCTGCTCAATCGTTTTGCCAGAGGTTGACATAAGCCAGAAGGAACTCTTTGAGCACTCTACTGGTTCTCTCAGCTTGTCCATTGGCCTGAGGGTGATATGCGGATGTGAAGTTCAGAGAGATGTTGAATTTCTTATAAAGGGACCTCCAGAAATGGGCTGTAAACTGAACTCCGCGGTCAGACAGGATGTGTTTAGGAAGACCATGGAGCTGGAACACATGGCGGATGAATAGCTGGGCAAGTTGAGGGGCCGATAGAAGGCCAGGCAGAGCAACAAAGTGGGCCATTTTAGAAAAGTGGTCCACAATGACCCAGATGGTGTTGTTGCTGCCAGAGAATGGAAGGTCGACAATAAAATCTGTCACAATGTGGGTCCATGGTTTGCTGGGAATTGGTAGTGGTTGAAAAAGGCCCCACGGACGTCCCGCTGGAGGCTTGTGGTGACCACAAGTAGGGCAAGACTCCACGTAGGCCTGAGCATCCTTCCTCATGGTTGGCCACCAGTAAAATTGCTGGAGGGTGGCCAGGGTTCTGGACTGCCTGGGGTGCCCTGCAGTCAGGGAGTCATGGGCCCAGTGAAGCACTCTCCAGAGAAGCTGGCGCAGGACCGTCTTACCAAGTGGGACTGGGTAAGTGGCAGCTAGGATGACCTTTTCAGGGTCTATGATGTAAGAGGAGGGTCCGGCATGTCCTCAAGGGCAAAGGACTTGGAGAGAGTGTCAGCCCGGCAGTTCTTATTAGCCGGTTGGTAGCGAAGCAAAAAGTTAAATCGGGTGAAAAAGAGGGCCCAGCGGGTCTGACTGTGATTCAAGCGTTGAGCCCGGTGAAGGTACTCGAGGTTCTTGTGATCAGTGTACACCATGATCTGGTGTTGGACTCCCTCGAGCCAGGGGCGCCTCTCTTCAAAGGATAATTTGATAGCCAGGAGCTCCTTATTTCCTATAGCGTAGTGGCATTCAGCAAGAGAAAAATATCTAGAGAAAAAGGAGCAGGGGTGTAAGGTTTGAGTGGCAGAGTATTGGCTTAAGACCGCCCCCATTCCCTCGTCGGACGCACCAACCTCAACAATGAATGAACGTCTGGGATCAGGATGTCGAAGGCATGGCTCATAGAGGAAGGTGGTTTTAAGGTCTTGAAAAGCTGTAATGGTCTCGGGCAAACAAATTCAAAATGGCACCGGCCATCCATTGCTCCTACAATGTGACAGGGGCCGACCAATGGCACCGGTAGCCCCTGTGACATAGTAAGGTCAAAGGCTATCGGCGCCATTTTGAATATCAGCAGCCGAGGGTGTGAATGCAGGAGAAGGCTCCCGGACCCCCCCCTGGACCACCAGGGAGTTTTGGTAAGTCTTGGGGGGGGGGTCAGGAGGGTGGGGGGGGGGGGTTGTAGTTAATTCAATTTTAGCCGGGAAACGAATAAGAATTAACGCATGAACGTATCGGGGACCCCCCTTGCCAAATGCAATGTATCTGCCCCTGACAAATACAAATCCCGAATGCAACGTATGGCGTCCCTCTGCATATCCCTATCCCATACTGCTCTCGATGGTGGTCAGCAGCAGCTGGTGTCCCGGTTGTGAAGCGGTGTTGATTATGTCGGGGTAAGTGGGGCAGCTCGTGAAACAGTTCCGTAACTTCCAAATGTAACATATAACTATCACTTATACTAAGTGGTGAATTTTCAAAGCACTTACACACATAAAATTAGCATATATGCAGGTAAGTAGCTTATACTTGCATAATTGCTATTTTATAAACATCAAAAGTATGTGCAAACTTTACATTTGACACGGACATATATACATGAAAAAAGGGGCATTCCAGAGTGGAGTCAACATTTACGTGTGGCACTTTCTATTTTATAAATCACTTACATACACACATTTGGCAGCTTACTCATGTAATCTTACACCTGCAATTAACCTGCATAATTGACATCAGACTTCATTATTGTGTACTATTGGCTGGGTGGGAGATCTAGGTGAACTGGGGGAAATTCAGGCTGAAGAACCAGAAGAGTCTCAATGACCTGGAGAAGGACTGAGTGAATTGGTGTAGGAATCACAAAAATAGTAATTTCAATTATGCGCGCATGTTTTAAAATATATCAACTTTCACATGCAAATTGGGTTTTATTCAAGTAAATCACTCGGAAAATATGCGCATCTATATTTTTAGAATTGGAAGGAAACGTACATATGTTCAATACATTGAAATACTTACTTTCAATGCATTGCATGCATTTGAGCGTAAGCACACATGCACATATTTTATAATATGTATGTATCTGATCCGCATGGGTTCTAAAATACTTTTGTAGATCTCCGCACAGCCATATATACATATATATTAGTCTGCATGGTGTTTTTTGAAAGCTATTCTCTAAATTTTTCAGTTTTCTTTAATCTTTGCCTCCCGTTTCACTCAGATTGCATTTAATTCCCTTTTTCCAATGCATGCTATTTTCCTATTTCGGTTACACCTGTCTACAGTGTTAGGTTGCCCAAGGGGTGTGTGTGGAGAGCAGCTTCTTCCCTAGACTTCATGTCTCATAACTGTCACAGCAGCGACCACAGCTCTTTCACATCCACTCAGATAAAAGCATCCTCTTTCATGCCGACAAAGCTTCCTTGGTTAAAGGCTCTGAATTATATACAGACCTGAATATGCTGTTGCTGAAGTGGAATAATAAAATTCAGTTTATGGCCCACATTAAAATCTGCTGCCACATACTCATATTTCACTTGCTAAGACATACAAAGAAATTCAAGACCAAGATGGATTTTCTTTTGTTAAAGCATGAAACTTACAATGTTTGATATGTAGAGCTGCTCCATTCATGACAGTGGGATTGCATAAATTGCTCTTTATGACCACATTTTTATAGCAGCATGTGTCTTATAGGTCCAAAATAAATGTCACTAATGGCTTTAACCAATTGTAAAAATACAGATGAGAGCTCAATTAGAGTATGTTTTGTGGAGACAGAGACAGTTTATCTCTGTTTTGCATTTAATAACGGCTCAGTGTGTGAAGGAATTATCATTCTCTGTGGTTTAAAGGAAGGGCGCTTCCATGATTTTAACACCTCTCCTCTTTTATTGCCTTATTGAAAGATTGCTAATGTTGCCTTCTCACTTCTTCCACAATCAATTGAGACTGAAAAATCCTTTTAAAAGAATGAAAACAAATCCTGACTTTTAACAATTATTATCAGATAAGAAGTGGAGACCTGTGGAATGTTAAATCTGTTGGAATATGGAGAAGAATCAGAAGAGAATCTTTGTACCCATTCTATATGGATTAGTTAGGGCCCCTGTTCTTTCAAAGAAAGCTAACAAACTTTATAGATTAGCAGATGGCACTGGGGACTAGAGAAGTGAGAACTCAACACCTCTTTGATATGGATTTGTTGCTAAAGGGTTTAGGGATGAAGTTGAAAACGAGCTCTTAAGAAATGATATTACCACTAGCTGAACATTTTTATATCGAGAAATGGTTATTTTTTTCTGGTGTAGTTTAGTGATTTTAATATTTCCCATTAAATATCACCACCATCAAGTTTGCTACCAAATGGCATAAAGAACAGGTAAATCATTTTCACAATAGTTCTCAAGGTAAAATACAGAACATACAGATACATGACTAAGCTGTTATAAGCTAGTCATGCATGAAAAACAGTATTTATCGCATGAGAATCACATACCTCAGCAAATCACATAATATTGATGATATTTTGACAAAAAATCCACCTGTTGAAATTAGTTGTTTTGCATGTATAAAATTTGCAAATGCATGCAAAGCAACTAATGTATAGATAATCCCGTGCTAATAAAATAATGTGGCTTGCCTAAAAAAAAAAAAAGCCACGTTATTTTAATGAAAACTCAGGAGTTGTAGCTAACTTATTTGATGTCCCTAGGATACTTCTTAAAAGGCATGCAGAGATCCTAAATTGGCCCTCTCTCACTCTCTCCAAACCTCCCCCCCCATGAGGATTCTGTTTAGACCCTTACCCACCCCCACCTCGAGCCACCTGTCAAAGTGGTATAGCCTTAAAAATGGTAAAAAAAAACTAGAAATAAATGTTGTGTGGTGATATCCCTTTTTTCAAATCCCCCCAATTCAACCCTCACCCATACCCCCAGTAACAGACCCCCACACACATCCCAGAACCCTTCTAACATAAAACAAAATCCTTGGTAGTCTAGAGGCCCCACTCCATCCCCCTTTTCATATAAAAGGAATCCCTGGAGTCTAGGGATACCCTGCCCTCTGAATCCCCCCTTACCTTGAAAAATGTACCCTGGTGATCCAGTAGTGACCCATAGCTCCCCTAGGCTTCAGGCCAGTCAATGCCATTTTCTAAGATGGTACTGACCGGCCTTTGTCCCTAGCTTATTTTGGGCTCCCAATTCATTTCTAATGCAACTGGTGACAGACATCATCAGAAGACTGAAGGCATGCCAACATATCAAGATTATGTCAACATGGCACAAAAAATGGCATGAAGCACTCAAGGAATGGCAATGAGGCAAAAGGATACCAGGAATGACAGGAGTTCTCTGCTCAGAAGAGTAAAGCAGCAGTAAGAGTGACCAGAACACCTTAAGGCTCCAAAAGTAGGGTAAAGAGCACCAACAACAGTGTATAAATCCCCCAAATCTGCACAAGAGGGGCAAAGTGATGCCAAATGTGGCATGAATAGTTCAAAACACCCTAAAGGGAGAACAAAGCACCAAAAGAGGCAGGAACCCATCTAAAGTATTGAGAGAGGGTCAAAGCAACATAAACAGTGGGACCATAAAGATTCATGAGAGGCACAAAGCAGCCACTAACAGTGGCAAGAACATTCTATGGTTACAAATGA
Organism: Rhinatrema bivittatum; assembly: GCF_901001135.1. Lineage (NCBI taxonomy): Eukaryota > Metazoa > Chordata > Amphibia > Gymnophiona > Rhinatrematidae > Rhinatrema > Rhinatrema bivittatum. Next base: position 372,079,219 of record NC_042619.1, read on the forward strand.
AGGGAAATGGGCACCAACCAAACTGGTAGAAAGCCCTAGGCAGGGAGAAGCCAGAGGAAATCCCTGGAGGAAACCTTATGTCATTTTCAAAAGAGCTGTAAGGGAAGGGGATTTAGAAGGAAACACCAAGAATGGGTTGGCATGCCAGTAGCAGCAGTGGTGCTGTCAATTAAAATAAAAAAAAATGATTGGAGCAGAGCAATACAGCCAGAAGAGCAGCAGCAAGAGCCCAAGATGTACCATGAGGGCTGAGGTAGGTGGAAGAATGGCATCAAAAGTCCAAGGCTATGCCTCTGAAGTGTACTACAGTTATATATTATAATACGACACACAGTAACACTTACAGTGAGTGCAAAAATGTCTTACACACTGTGTGGGGAATGGTAAATGGCACAAAGGCATCAAACCCCCAAGGAAATATTAGAGGGGCAAAGAGAACCAACAATAGTTGTATGAAATGACTAAGGCAGCACCAACAATGGCAGGTAAGCCCTCTGTGATAGGGAAATACCTACAGTTCCTGAATGTAATCCACTTTGAAGCGCTGAAAAAAAATGGCAAAAAGCGGAATAAAAAAACCTGAATATCCCCAAAGGAACCACAAAACAGAAAAATGGTACCTGAAGTGGCAGGTTTTCTCCAAGGCATTATGAGAGAGCCAAGATAAGTTGGCGCAGTAATATTGGCAGGTTAGACAGCAATGCACAAAACCAGAAAAGAGGTAGAGTGGGAAAAGGTATTTCTTTTCTTTTTTCACATTATTTTGGAGGAAAAACACCCAGAAAGAAGCAGATTGAGATAACTAGGCCTGGATTGTAAAGGGGTACAACAAAACAGTAAGGCAGAAAATCAGAAAATTGGTAGGGTAGGAGGAGAAACTTGCAATTTTTTTTTTCATATTTTAATTTTGTGGATAAAGCACTCCAGGATAATGAAGAAATAAGTAGGGTAGGAGAATTAGGTTGGGATCAAAGCAGCAAACAACACAGAGGCATCAAAATCCCCAAGGTGGTACATCAAGGACATGGCAGCTAGGCAGTGTCAGCAAGAGGCCCAAGGTGGTACATCTGGGGCATGGCAGCTATGCATAGAGTCAGCAAGATTAATATGGTGGTACAGCTGAGGAATGGAAGCTAAGCAAAGCAGCAGCAAGACCTCAAAGGAGCTTCCAGTCATCTTGCACTTGCATTACAATTCTGGAAATCCCAGCAAAGGCAAATTCATTTTAAAAAAGATCAACTTTCCCATAAACTCTGGTAACAGCCTTGAATATAAAGACTGTTGCCATTGAGAAGACATTTTCACTGGGCATACTGGTTGGTGGGCTCGAAATATAATGCTGAGCAACCATGGCCAGGTCTGGCTAGACTTGTGTGTTCAATATACCAGCACATATGTGTCCATGTCCTCAATGGGCTCTTTTAGATAGCATGTCACAGAAATTTCTGCTGAGATCATTTTTGCTGTGGTGGGACAAGGGTCTCTCTTGCCAGCTGCTATAACTATGGTCTATGACAGGAGAGATGATTTTGAGAGGGCAACATGGCTTTGGTTTCTTATTATTTATTTATTTATTTATATTCTGCCTATCAGACTCTTCAAAGTGGATTACATTCAGGTACTGTAGGTGTTACTAAGATGGGGGAAGATGTGGTAGCTGACAGAGTGCAGCTCATGCTTGCAGTACTGTCTGGGGTGGCCACTACACCTTTCCCTCTGATGCTCCTGTTCATGCACCAACGCAGCCAGTATCTCCTTGAGATATGTGAGATGCCAGTCCTGTAAGATGAGACTGCTTTTTACCCATGAGTCACAAAGTGTGTCAAGTATATAAGTATTGTTTTCTGGACTCCTTACTACTGTAAGGGGTCGACAAACTGCAACCCTGCTGCTTCTATTCCCTCTTGCTCATGGAAACTGTCTGCAACATCAGATAAGTGGAGTTTTTTGGGGTGCCAACATCTTGAATCAGATGCTTATGAAGCATCTCAAATACTTCCTGCTTCTTATGGAGAAAATGTCTACCCTTCAGACTTCAATGAATATGTCCTGTTATTTTCTTGCACCTCTCTATCAGGCCCTTTATGACTAGAATCCCATGTTTCTTGTGCCACCGCATGAGACATTCCTCACTGCCAGGTACAAAGCAATGGCTCTCCTACAAGTCCCCATCTTTCATTGCCTTTAACATATTTTCACCACTGTCACAAAAAAACCTGCATGAAAATGCATACTTTCCTGGTCTAGCTGCCAATCCTCCAGCATCTTTTTTTTGACATAGGATATTGCACAAGGTATGAAGACTAGCCATCACTTGGGTATGCATCAGAGCCCACCTGCACCCTGATGCCTGGTCTCTGCTAGAGCTGCTGTATGCCCCTGCCTTGGTCCGCTTTAAGCAATGTGTCATCAGGGAGAGGTAAGCATGTGTAGAATTCACACTGGTCTGGATGTTGCTGGTGAAATGCACACTACTCCCCTCTGCCTTGACCTGCTGTGCCTGCATGCAATTGCAACACTGATTGTACTGGATAAGAATAACCTGCCTACTAAATGTAGTCCTGGATGGTATTTTGTAATTTGGGGCTAACAGGTGCAGCAGATGCTTTAAGCCCACATTCTCCATTATCTGCAGGGGCTAGTCATCCAGGGCAATCTTTCCCTGATGCAATTCATTATTATTTTCTATGTGACAGTAATGTAGAACATCACCCCATTTCCTCTATGATGGGTTGCTGCTGTAGATGTATGAGAGAGCACTACTGGCCTGCCACCTAACTAGTGGAAGGAGCCATGAGATCAGCTTGGGGAAGTGTCTTCCCCTTTCCAAGTCCTTTCCCATGGCTTTTGCTTTCAGTGGCAGAGTATGTACCCTGGCTAGTACTGCTGCCCCCTGATGCCAATGCTAGCAGATTCTGTTTCTGCAGGTGATGATGCATACTAGCATTTGTCAGATGGATCAGTACCTTCCCTTGATTGATACCCTTACTGCAGTGAATACACTGAGCAAAACACTGGTCCTCCCTCACTTTAAAGTGATTTGAGATCTGGGATGTTTTGCATGATCTCTTCTCTGCATCCTTGGGGGCTGATGCTGGCATTGAGGTTGAGGGTGGACCATGAGAAAAAAGGCTAGGGGCAACATTCAAACTTTCTATCTGCACTGTCTGCTCTTCCTGGGGATTATTTTCAACAGTCAGAATCATCTATTTCCCCTATCATCTCACTGGAGGCTATGATGCTACTAATGAGAACTCCCAAATTTTCTTCAGCTACTAATTTTTCAATAACGTCTGACTCAAGGAATCCCAGACAAGATTATTCCTTAGAATCAGTTATTGAAAATACCTCAGAAGCATTAATCATGGAGGAATGTGTTTCTTGCTTTGAGTATTTCTTTCTGCATCCCCTGTCCTTGCCCCCTGCCCTGCTAACACCAGCCTCAGATGGCTATTCTGCCTTTTGTACCTGCTTCAAAACATGATAGAGATGAACTGGTGTCAATGGCACATGCTTTCCCAATTTCAATTCTTCTGGTTTAAGGTAGTTTCTACTCCTGTCTTTCTGCAGCTAATAAAGTCCATTTTAAGTTTAGGGGCAGGATTGTCTTTTTTTTTTCACTGTTACTAGTACCGTTTGTACTTCTCACAGGCTGGGCTAGCTCTGCAGCAACACCTAATCCTCTACCCTATCATGTCTAGGGATGTGAATCGTTTTTCTAACGAATTGAAATATCATACGATATTTCTAAATTCGTTAATATATCGGGTAATAAAAGAAATGATCACTTTTCCCCCTGAATTTTCATAAAAATCGTTTTTCGGGTTAGTGCGCGCTAACTCATGTTAGCGCGCACTAACAAAAAAATGTTAATTTTTGTTATTTTTTGTTACTTTTTGCTATTTTTGTTAGTGCATGCTAACTCCCATTAGCTCGCACTAACCCGAAAAATGATTTTTCACTAAAAAACAAAATGGGGATCCACAAGAAAATGAGATTTTCCTGCGGCCAGACGATCCCGAAAGTGGGAACGATCGGGCACCCGATTCACATCCCTAATCATTTCTTCCTCTGCCCTTTCCTTCAAGAGGCATGATAGAATTTGAAATGCCTACTGGGGGTTTTGATATCATAATACAATTTGATACTGTACCAGCACTCACAGTACCACTCTAGTACTGAATGATTGTGTCTGTTATACACACTCAATGAAGTTCATAGACTGAGTTCACATACATGCTTAGCAAGCACTGCTAACATGGCAAACAGAGTTAGCAGCTTGCTATTGTACACTCATTATCTATCTTTCTAGAGCTGTCCCTCACAGTGTGTACAAAAATATCTGTCTCTCTCACAGACACATACACACACACACACACACACACACACACACACGTATAGTGTATGTGTGTGCATTGCTGATTGACTCCATTTGCACAAACTATTAGAAATAGAACCAAGAAGCTTGGCATGGCTGTACTTCAATCTGTCTACTAACTGAATTGCAGTGCACCTTGTCACTGTCACTGCTTTAATCTTCATTCTTACCCTGCCGCCAGTGAATACAAAACACAGTGCCACTACCTCTGTCCTTCTGTCACAGTGAGAGAAGATCAGAAAAAGTCTTCTGCCATTTTTTAATGCCTACTTTTTAAAAAAGTGTTTCTTTAATTCTCAGAGTGCATCTGAAAAGAGATCCTTTTCTGCAAAATCCAACAGAGCAAATGGAGTTTCTATACATGTGCTAAGATATTTGGTGGGGGCACATCAGTGTCACTTGATCCAGATGGCAGCTATAGACTAGCTAAAAGGATGCTTCACTATGATTTATTTTCCATTGGGTCTCCTTGCCACTTTCGCTCTGACGAGGCTGCTTTGTCACATGGTCTTGGTTGCTATAGTTACCAGTTAGTGCCTATCTGTACCTGCTGTTTGCTTTAGGGATGTGAATCGTTTTTTAACGATTAAAATTATCATCCGATAATTTTAATATCGTCTTAAATCGTTATAGAACACGATACAATAGAAATTCTAACGATTTATCGTTAAAAATCGTTAAATCGTGTTAGTGCGCACTAACGGGAGTTAGTGCGCACTAACTCCCGGTTAGTGCGCACTAACTCCCGGTTAGTGCGCACTAACTCCCGTTAGTGCACACTAATCGGAAAAAACGATTTTTAACGATTTTTTAACTAAAAAATCGTGCCTAACACGATTTTCTTGCCCTGCCACACGATTTCTATCGTTAAGACGATATGGAAAACGATTCACATCTCTAATAGCCATATACATGACTGAGAAACAAACGAATGAAACAAAAAGTTTTGTTTAAATTTGTGGACATCCTCGAATCATTTCAGGAGTCTACAAATGAAACATGGTCTCATTCATTGCATTTTACTCATTTGTTTCAAATTAATGTACATCCCTTATGCCGGGGAAGATGGAAAAAGCCCAGGGAAATGATGTCATTTTTAATTATGTTAAGGATCTTTTCACAGTACCAAGGCAGGAATACAGAAGTAGGTGACTCACTGGAAGTGCTATCTGCTAGTAAAAACAATTCACATAAAAAAGTGTAATTTTCAGAAAGTTAGTTTTGTGATTTACATTAAATATGATGCAAAATCTAAGATATGATTCAAATGATGCCCTAACTGTTCAAATTCTAAATAGAAAAACTCTAAGGGCCAGACATTCTAAGCATTTATCCATAAGCACAAGAAAAAGTCCTTTAGCTTAGTTTATTAATTTGTTATACAGCCTTTCAAAGAAAATCAAGGTGGTTTACAATAAAATGCACTATAAAAATACATAGATCAGTTAGTCTTAAGTAAAATAAAAGCAAACTTAAGCATCATATAAAAACACAATAAAACTAAAACTACGATGATAAATATACACTTGGGACTTGGAGATATGTAGATTCTCCTATAATCTGTAGTATCATGGCATAGCTTAGTTCCTATTCTTAGCTGTGCAAAGAAGGGCCAGGTAAAGAGTAAGACTACTATTAGTCATAAATTTTGTTTCACGTCTGCTTCCATGAACAAATGGATTCATTTCTGTGAAAGGGGCATACCTTTGGGTGCTGCTTAGGTTGGGCAAAACTCAATACAGCAACAGGCAAAAGGAATGACTTCAGGGCTTTGAGAGATCAAAATTTTAAGTCTTTCGACAAGAGGAAAAAAACCTCACTCCTCATGCAATTGTTGAATGTTGTAACCAAAAATAAAGTTTAGTAAAGTAAATATCAATTTGCAGAATAGTAGCTTTATTAAAATAGGGAAAAACAAGCTGCACATTTGAATCCAATAGAGTTGTAAAACCACAAGTACAGCTGTTTAAAACAGCCCCTAGATTTCTCTTGAAAGATGCTGTCAGGGTACATCTGGTCACTAGCGGTAAGTTTGGGAAGAGGCATATCTGAAGAGGCGGGATGGCATCTTGGCATGCAGCTATAGTAGTGATGCAGGCCCAGGATCAGGAACCCAAGAGTGAGGTGTGGAGCAGGAACACTGAAGCAGGACTACAGAGCTGGACAGAGGTCAGACATACTAGAGTGGAGGAGTAGCCTAGTGGTTAGTAGAGATGTGCATTCTTTTATCACGAATTAGGCAATTTCAACGAAACCCCGAAATAGATTTTTCCCAAACTTTGGGGAAAATGTGCTTTTTGGGTTAGTGAGGGGGGGGGGAGGGGCACATTTATTTAAAAAAAACAAACAAACCACCCTAACTCTTCAATTTTACTTTATTACAACCTCCCCCCCACCATCCCGATTCCTCCCCAAGACTTACTAAAAGCCCTGGTGGTCCAGCGGGGTCCCGCAAGCAATGTCTCCCTCTCGGGCCATTGGGCCTACCATGAATCAAAATGGCGCCGGTGCCCTTTGACCTTACCATGAAACAGGGGCTACCGGTGCCATTGGTCGGCCCCTGTCACATAGTAGGAGCAATGGATGGCCGGCGCCATCTTAGAAAATGGCGTGGGTCATCCAGTGCTCCTTCCATGTAATCCTACCTTCTTATACTACTGGACATATCCGCTGCATTCGACACCATCAACCAGAACACCCTCCTAACCAGACTGTGCGAGATTGGACTAGATGGCATCACAATCAAATGGTTCAGCTCCTACCTAGCAAACACATCATACAAAGTCACCTTCAACAACAAAGAAACAAAACAGTACCCCCTTCCACACGGCATCCCCCAAGGATCATCTCTGTCCTCCACCCTTTTCAAATTTACATGCTCCCACTTTGCAAACTCCTCACAGACCTGGGACTACAATACTTTATATACGCTGATGACATCCAGATCCTCCTCCCCACGAAAGAAGACCTCCAGAACACCCTCCTACAATGGAACACCATCATGACTCAAATAAAAAAACTCCTAGCACAAATATCACTCACCCTTAACCACACAAAAACTGAAATCCTACACATCTCCAACCAACCCCCCTCATGAAATATCCAAGACCATTCCTCCAATCAAATCCTAAGCCAACTTATCAAAACTGTAAGAGACCTAGGCATCACACTAGACACCGAGCTCAATCTAAAAACCTTCATAAATACTATAATAAAAGAGGGCTACTTCAAACTACAAGTCCTCAAAAAAATCAAACCCCTACTACTCACTCAAGACTACCGGTCAATATACCAGGCCCTCATCCTGTCTAATTCGACTATTGTAACACCATCTTCCTAGGACTCCCAGCTTCCACCCTCAAGCCACTCCAACTATTACAAAATGCGACAGCCAGATCCCTCACTAACAGCAAGTGCTCCACACACATAACCCCCATACTGAAAGACCTACACTGGCTCCCCATCACACAAAGAATCCAGTATAAAGCCCTTACCCTCATAAACAAATCCATCTACAATGAAAAGTCTGACTGGCTAAAGGATACCCTTCATCCATACACCTCTCAAAGAAACCTACATTCTAAAAACACTGGACTACTCTCAATCCCCTCCATCAAACTGGCACACCACACTTCAACGCGAGAACACACAATTTCAATAGCAGGCTCCGCACTGTGGAACAAACTACCAACAAAACTCCGAACTGAATCCTCTTCACAGAACTTCAAGACAGCCCTAAAAACCTGGCACTTCCGAAAAGCCTATCCCAACAACAATTAACCCACACTACTCAGATCCAACCCTATTCCCTCCAAGAGGTCTCATAAAACATCAAGAAATCTCATAACATCTTGAACAAATAACATACATCAACAATAACATTGAGCTATGTTAAGAAAATGTTAATCAATGCTTAAAATGTTATAACTGTTAAATCAATACATAGTTGTGTTTTTTACAATGTTACAATGTAAAGATAATATGACTGCCGTCGCATTATCACAAAAGTTATCATGTAAACCGATGTGATACACATGTTTAATGTCGGTATATAAAAATAAATAAATAAATAAATAATCAAATTTGCAGATGAAACAAAATTATTTAGAGTAATTATATCACAAGCAGATTGTGATAAATTGCAGGAGTGCTGCGTGTCCCGGCCACATTGGCACCTCGGCCGCATTGGCGCCGCGGCCGGGCCTGCTCACCTAGCATTTCCATCTACCAGCTCCGATTTCCCCTCACTCACAGCAACCACCAGTGCTTCTCGTCTATGGCACCCCCGGGCGTCTCCAGGCCCATCAGGGCCTTCAGTCTTGCAATGCTCCTCACGTTGGGGCTCGGTGTCCTCCACAGCATTGGCCCCACCCCTAGGCATGCCCACACGGACCGCGAGGCCCTTTAAAGGGCCCAGAATGGGAAGCCAGTCCGCGGCGCCCTCTGATGACCTCACATGATATCAGTATAAAAGGCGAGGCCCAGTCCCCAGAGCCTCACCTTGGCAATCGGGTCGACACCATTGGTGTTCTAGTTTGCCTCGTGTGTTCCAGTGTTCTCTTGTTCCAGTGTCTCCTGTTCCAGCATTTCCTGTTCCAGTGTCTCTTCATTCCCTGTGTCTCCATGTTTTCCTGTATTCTTCTCAGGTAGTACGTCTCGGACTGACCTCTGGTACTGACCTCTGCCTGCCTGACCAGTCTTCTGTCTGCCGCCCGGAGCTGACTATGGTATTGACACTTGCTTTGGCTGACTATTCCTGGACTGATACTCTGGCTCTGACCCTTGCGCTTCACTCGGACAATCTCTTCTGGCCTACTGTGACTACCAGTTTCCACTTGACTAGACCCGCAGGCACTGCCTGTCTTGTCCGGAGAACCTCCCTGAACTGCTACCTCCCTGAGTTCTGGAGCTTCAAGTTTGGGTCTAGTCTATCCATTCTGCATCACCATCCATTCTGCACACCACTCGCTATCTCTCCGGGAGACCACCAGAGCCCACTGTTATTGGTGAAGCTCCAGTTAGCCTCTGTCTCCTTGTGTGCTCCGCCTCCTGGTGGCAGGTGCTCTCTGGGTCAGACCAGAGGGCCGTACCAATCCTGCACCAGGCCAAGGGTCCACCTCCAGTGCAACAAGGAGGACCTTGTGAGACTGGAAAATTTGGCATCCAAATGGCAGATTAAATTTAATGTGGATAAGTGCAAGGTGATGCATATAGGGAAAAATAACCATGATATCCTTCGGCGTGCTCCTTCGGCGTGCTGGGCGTCGCGCGCCGAAGGAGCACGACAAAGGGGCCCGCCCCTTCGTGCAGCCCCTTCGTTCAACCCCGATGGACACCGCTGAATCTCCATTACAGTTCACCGCTTCAACTTCCCTCCTTCCAAGACATTTGCAGCAGCCACCGGAACCCCTCCTCAACCCCTCGAAGAACTTGTTTACATCTATAAGCTCTTCTAATATCCATACTGCTACCCCTATTTTTCAGCCAGCCTTTCCCAGCATTCACCCTTCACCATTCAGACAATCCCAGCAGTCATCAAGACGGCAGCCGCCTAGGGGCTTCCGACCCAGTCATCGGGCCTGATCCGGAAAGCCGCGGCAAGAGGAAGAGGAGAAGGGTCCTCCAGCGTGATAAGCCTGCCCACCTCGTGACTCCGGAGACCACGCTACCTTAAACCTTCTAAAGAACCCGACGACAGCAGGTACCGCAGGCAAGAGCCTTATACAGACCACTCTCAGCGCCCCTTGATCAGACCTTACCTCATCCCATAGCCATACCCTTCACTCACTCACTCACCTAACATACTGAGCTTCAAACCTTAACACATCCTCTATAGATATAAAGCCAATTGGACTCCCACTTCTCCAGCATCTAAGTCTCAGTTCCTCATGCCCAATCCCGCCAACGGAGCTCCTGGAAGAAATGCTAACCCATCAGATCCCTATCAGATACCACCGCTACTACTCTGGCATTCTTCCTGCTCAAGAAATACCATCAAGAGTTTCCAGATCTCTCATCCCAATCATGATCACCCCTCTGACCCAGTTCCTAGGGCTCGCTCTTCTCTCGGTAACCCTAGTCAATGCACAATCTCTGACTAAAAAGACACACATCCTCAACGACTATCTCCTGGACTCTAACCCAGACATCTGTGCCATCACAGAAACCTGGCTAAAAAAACTCAGACATTGCGCTAATCAACCAACTACCCACACACATATATGATATCTTTGCATTCCACAGACACAAAAAACAAGGGGGCGGTCTTCTACTAGCTACCAAGAAAGAACTCAGACTTACATCGCATACAATCAAGTCTGAGTCCAAACTGGAACTGGGTATAGTCAAATCAAAACAACTTCAATTACTGCTAGTTTATGCCCCGCCAGGAGTACTAGAAACTGATTCCTCGCCCCTTATAGAATCTATAGTGAAGCACATCAACACAGACATTCCAACCATGATCACGGGAGATTTTAACCTCCATATCAATGCCTCACCCCACTCCACCAACTGTGAAGCCCTCCTCGCCTCCCTCAGTGCAATGGGATTCAATCAGATCATCAACAACCCTACACACAAAGCTGGACACACTCTGGATCTTATTTTCATCAACTCTAACTTCTCTTGCACAATGGAACCCTCGTGTACCCCAATCCCCTGGTCAGACCACTTCCTGATAAACGCCTCCTTCTCCACAAATAAACAGACATACACACCAAATCACCTCTCCACCATTCACTTCAGGAAACCATGCGCATCCGATATACTTAGTGATCAGCTTTCCAAGGAATTCACAAACTTAGATCTATCCAATCCCAACTCAGCCGTACTTTCCTGGCATAATATTACTGAAGCAGTAGCAAACAAACTATGCCCCGCAGTCTCCAAAACAATTAATCCAGCAAATAAAGGAAATCAACCCTGGTTCACTTCCGAACTTAAACGGATGAAACAAGACCTACGACACAAAGAAAACAGATGGCGCAGAACCCCCAGCTCATCTACTCTTTCAGCATACAAAGGAACCTTACATCATTACAGGACCTCTATTCTAAAGACAAAAAGAGAATACTATGCCAATAAAATCCACACTCTCCAATTTGATGCCAAAGCTCTTTTCTCTTATGTATTACAAATCACAAAGTCAACCCCTCCGACGATACCAGACGAACAGGCACTATCCAAGGCTAACGAGCTCGCATCATTCTTCCAACAGAAGATTTTTAATACTCTTGCACTACTCCCTACCAATACTACCCCCTTCGCCGCATGCGACAATTTCCACACCCCCACGGGAGCCAAGCTCAACAACTTTGAATTAACCTCCCCCAGGGAAATCGAATCCCTCCTAAAGAAACAGAAACCATCCAGCCACCCAGCAGACAATATCCCTTCCAAACTCCTGCTTCTTATCCCAAACACGATCTCTGGACCCCTGACCAACATTATAAACTGCCTGCTAACTCAAGGGATCTATCCAGACAGACTAAAAACTGCTTCCCTTAAACCCCTCCTTAAGAAACACAATTTAGACCCCAGAGAATTGGCCAATTTCCGCCCCATCTCTAATCTCCCATTCTTAGCCAAACTAACGGAGAAATTGGTAAACACCCAGCTCTCAGATTATTTAGAAGATCACAACATCCTGTATCCATCGCAATATGGCTTTCGCAAATCACGCAACACGGAAACCCTCCTCATCTCACTAACAGACCACATTATTATGGGATTAGACAAAGGCCACTCCTTTCTACTAGTCCTGCTAGACATCTCGGCGGCATTCGACACTGTCAACCACTCCATCCTCCTGAATCGCCTATCAGACATTGGTATATCCGTATCAGTCCACAGTTGGTTCAAGTCTTTCCTCAGCAACAGAAGCTTTAAAGTCAAAATTAATAATAAAGAATCACCTTCGACAAATTCCTCACTTGGTGTACTGCAAGGATCCTCCTTATCTCCCACCCTCTTCAACATCTACCTCCTCCCCCTTTGCCAATTACTAACAGATCTTAAACTAATACACTACCTCTATGCAGACGATGTGCAGATTCTGATCCCTATAACAGAATCCATCTCAAAAGCTCTCACTCACTGGAATAACTGCCTACAATCCATCACTGGCCTTCTCAACAGTCTAAACCTGGTCCTTAATACCACGAAGACCGAACTCCTCCTCATCTTCTCCAACCAGGATAACTCCCTCCCACAGTCCCTCCACAACACCCATCTCACTCATACGCATGTAAGAGATCTGGGGGTAATTCTCGACAATCCCCGGTAGTGGCTCTGCGGGCCACTACCGGGGATAACATCTGTGAGCTACCATTCTACTCTGGACTAGGTCTTCTTTCCACTCAGTGGGTATTCCCCCACGTTCCAGTCTAATAAAGCCTTGTTACTCCTTGTGTCCATCTCAGCTGAGGCCACGCCTATCGTAGTGAGTCCCCACAGGGCTCCTCCCTGTGGGTAGAGTCAGCTCTCACTACGATCCAGGGTCCACAACCACACCAGATTATAACAAACAATGAGTAAGGTGATCAAATTTGCAGATGGCACAAAATTATTCGGAGTTGTTAAATCACAAGTGGATTGTGAGAAATAGCAGGAGGACCTTACAAGACCGGGAGACCGGGCAACCAAATGGCTGATGAAATTTAATGTGGACAAGTGCAAAGTGAGGAACATAGGGAAAAATAATCCAAACTGTAGTTACATGATATTAGGTTCCACACTAGGAGTCATCACCCAAGAGAAGGATCTAGGCGTCATTATGAACAATACTTTGAAATCTTTGGCTCGGTATGTGGCAACAATCCTAAAAGTAAACAGAATGTTATAGGAATTATTAGGAAAGGAATGGAGAATAAAATGAAGAATATCATACCTCTATACCACACCATGGTGTGATCACATCTAGAATGCAGTGTGCAATTCTGGTTGCCACATCTCAAAAAAGATATAGCGGAATTGGAAAAGGTTAAGAGAAGGGTGACCAAAATGATAAAGGAAACGGAACAATTCCCCAACAAGGAAAAGCTAAAGAGAGTAAGGTTCTTCAGTTTACAGAAGAGATGGCTGAGGAGAGATATAATAGAGGTTTAAAAAATCATGAATGAGGTGGAAAAGTACATGTGATTCCATAGTTAACTCTTTCAAAAAATAAAAAGACTAGGGGATACTCCATGAAATTACTAAGTAACACATTTTAAAAAAATCAGAGTAAATACTTTTTCACTCAGCACAAAATTAAGCTTTGGAATTCATTGCCGTAGGATATGTTAAAGGTAGTTAATGTAGCTGGGTTTACAAAAAGGTTTGAACACATTCCTGGAGGAAAAGATCATAATAAACAAAATGCAAGTTGGATACTTACTTATTGGGATACTTTTTAGTGGTGATGTTGTATACTCTTGTTTATTTTACTGGAAAAGTTCATAAACCAGGTAGACATGAGGAAGGCTACTGTTTAACCCTGGGTGTAAGCAGCATGTTCTTTATCTACTAGTATTTAGGATCCTGTCAGGTACTTGTGACCCGGAATTGTCACTGTTGGAAAAAGAGCTTGATGAACCTTGGTCTGACCCAATTTGGCAGTTTTTATGCTCTTTCCTCCAGTTAAATCTCAAGCCCAACATTATAAACTGGTGGAACACACTTTCTACAGGACTTCTCATCCTTCTTAAAGAAAACGAGCCCATTAAGCACTCTGCTTACAATTTACTCAGCACCAATACATCATGTAATTTTACCATACATGATGCCATCTAGAGGCTACTCGGCACACCACGCTTCCCACAATTGCAGTTTAACAGTAAGTGACACAGTTTCTGTTCTCCTATAATATGTCCACACGCCTTCCTCTCACAAATTTAGATTAGCATCCAAGGGGAGGTAAAATGGTCTCCCCCACCCAGAGTCCTCTCCAATGGTCTCCTCAGTAACAGAAAGGGCTCCTTCTTAGGATATTAATCAAATATAGAAACATGAAAGCAGTAAAAGGCCATATCTTACTTTACATCAAGCTGTGATATGTCAAAATATCAGCAAAAAGAAATGTAAACACTCAAATAAAAACATCTTCCATTTTCTACAATACTTCCAGGTGGCATTACATTCTTTCTTCCTCAAGCTTTTCTTCTAATGACATTTTACTGTTCAATTAGTCTAGACTATAGTACATCACCAACCAATTAGTTATTTACAAAAGAATGGAAGGCATGGAACAAAAAATATTTGAAGTCTTGTAAAATGTAATAACACATAGTCATACAATCATTAGTGAGCATCATTTCTTCAGACTATACCAGTACAATTCTTTCATACTCTTTGCTAGACAAATTTTTTCTTATGTTTATTGCAGACATCACTGAATTCAGTACTAAAAATCCCTTTTGTACCTTCTTCTGCAACTGGCCTTGCCTATGTAATGAAATATGACGCCTTGCGGGATTTACATGATATAACACTCTAAATTTAAATAACAGGAAGCAGGGCCCATAAATAACCGGCCAGTCAGATGCACTCGAAAACTCACAAGACTGAGCTACAAGAAGATCTTTCTTTTCTCAAGTGAAATGACAACGGGAACAATTTTAAAACTCAAGACCTCTTCTCTCTCTGGCATACCAAACTGAGTTCATTTATCAAATCTTTTTTTTTTTTCCCTTGGAAGCCTCGGTCTTTGCTATTTGTGCACTGGCTGGTTGCTAAGTGAGTATGCATTGGAAAAGAAGAGAGAAATGATGATGGTCGGGTGGGATGGGGGGAGGGGGCTTTAAAGAGATTCTACCATTGCATCAGAGTGAAGGTGAACACTGATATATTGCAAGTGTCTGTTCCTATCTATTTCTTGACTCCTTTTGTTAATTCAAAAACAGCAACAAAAGCCTGAGAGAGCAGAGATAGGTGTAATTGGATTTCAAGTAATTCAGAGGTGAAGTTGCACTCTTTTAAAATTACATCAGTACATCAAAGGCATATGTGACATCGCATCGTTTAGCAAGTATAATCTCCTGCAGTGATCAAGCAACACTGAAAGTCTGAAACCTAGTTTCTGAATGTAATGGCCACCTTCAAGAAATTCCCTCTTTTATTAGTAGTTCCAATTTCTTTAGCACCAAAAGTACTTTTTGAAGAGGTGCCAATGCTTTTACAAACATTTTAAACAATAATATTTAGAATACTAAAGGGGAATTTATTTATATTAAGACACATATAATCACTGAATAAAGGTTAACAAAAGAAAACAAAAACATATACAGTTATACCTTTATATTGGACTAACAAAAGTAACAATACATTTCTTGACTGGCACTTGAGAGCTAATACTCGCTTCCTTTGGTCAGAATAAAATGAGTAAAAGATAACATTACCAGAAAATATAAGTGAATGATATCCTGAGGGAGTACTGAAAGCAGAAGGTGATTTATGCTGCTGGTTGAAGAGGATCGGTAAGCAATGCTTTGCTGGTAAATTCAGGGACTTAAAAGCAATGTTTCCCAACCCTCTCCTTGAGGCACACCTAGCCAGTTGGGTTTTCAGGATATCTGTAATAAATATGCATTCATTGAGTGTCCAATGTATGCAGATCTATCTCATCCAAATTCATTGTGGCTATCCTGAAAACTTTATTGGATAGGTATGCCTCCAAGACAGGGCTAGGAAACACTGACAAAGTTTGGAGGAGAAGAGAGATTGTGGAGTTAATTAGGGGTAGATTTTCAAAGGTATGCACGGGCGTACATGTGCGTGTGCTACCCGGCGCACACCTATGGATGACAGATTTTAGAACATGCGCGCATGTTATAAAATTGGGGGTCGGCACGCGCAAGGGTGTGCACCCTGCGTGTGCCGACGCCCGCAGCCTTCACCCGTTCCCTCCCCCTAATCTAACCTTCCCACCTCTTCCCCTAACCTATCCCCCCTAGCCCTATCCTAAACCCCCCCCCCCCCCCGCCAAAATTTTATTTTACCTTCTGCGCTTGCCTCCGGGCAGGCGTAGGTTGTGCACGCCGGCAGCCTGCTGGCACGCAACCCCCCGGCACAGCGGCAAATGGCTGCTGTGCCGGAGCCTCTGGCCCTGCCCCCACCCCTGGCCCGCCCCTTTTTTAAAGCCCCGGGACTTAGTTGCATCCCGCGGCTTTACGCTTTTGCCAGGCCTTTATAAAATAGGCTTGGCATGCGTAACCCGATTTACGCAAGTAGAGCTTTTAAAATCCGGCCCTTAATTGTTAGTGTGCATGCCAGATATAAAAGAAAGCTAGACTGATTCTTTTAGTGCAGGTACCTGATATTAAAGAAAGCTAGGTTGATTTTTTAGTGTGGGTGCCACATCTCAAAAAAATATATAGTTGTTGCAATAGAGGCCTTGCTGCCTTTCTGCCTTCCTGTCATGCCCCATGGTAACCAACCTTAGAGATCTTGCTGCTACCGCTCTACCTACCTGTTCAGTCAGGCGTTCCATGAAACTCCTAATTTTTCCAGCCCTGCCTCAGTCTCTTTTTTCTAGCATTGTTTTTTAAGTCCTTATTTCAGTTCCAGTCCAGTCCTGTTTGATTCTCTTTTTTTCTAGCTAGCAGTGCTTACGTTGTATTATTATTATTTTTTTATGCATCACTTATGAATATGCCTTTATGTATTATTATGAATGTTATGATGTAACACACCATGGACATTGGAGGGTGCAGGTAACAAGTTATTTTAAATAAATAACTAGGGGGTCTTGCTTCCCCATGCCTACCTGCCATGCCTCATATGTACTACCTTAGGGGTCTTGCTGCCACATGCCTACCTGTCATTACCAAGATGCACCATCTTAGAGTCTTGCTGCTACTGCTGTGCCTATGTACATGCCAGTTATATAGCACCTTAAGAGTCTTGCTGTTATCACACTGCCAACCTGCTATGCCCCGGGTATTTCACCTTAAGGATATTGCTGCCACATGTCTACCTATTATACCTCTGATAATCAACCTTAGGGGTCTTGCTGCTACTACTCTACCTACCTGCCATGCCCTAGATGTACCACATTTAGGGGTCTTGAACCCTCATGCCTACCTGCCATGCCCTTATATACCCCCCTGGGGGGGTCTTTCTGCTACCACTCTGCCTATCTGCCTTGCCCCAGATGTACCACCTCAGGGGTCCTGCTGCCACATGCCTACCTGCCATGCCCATATGTACCACCTTAGGGGACTTGCTGATACTGCTCTGTCTACCTGCCATGCTTATTTGTGTACTAACATGGGAGTTTTGGTGCTTCTATGTTATTTGCTGTTTGGATCTCAGCCTAGTTATCCCACTCTGTTTGTTGGTTGGTTATACTGGGGTTTTTTCCTCCCCCTAAAAAATTGAACAAATACAAAAAATACAAATTTCTCTTCTCACCCCACCTCTTTTCATGTTCTTCATTTTGTTGTACCCATCTACAATCCCAGCATAGTTCTCCAACCCTGTTTATTGGTTATAATAGAGTGTTTTACCACAGAAAAAAAGGTTGTAAAAAGAAAAAAAATACAAGTTTTTTCTCTCACCCCATCTTTTTTCTGGTAATCTACCTTAAAGGAGAATTTTAAAAGTCGGGAGTGTGCCAAAATCAGGAGATGTACACTCATGTAGGCTTTACAAATGACCACTGTATTTTAAAAGCTGCCTACATGTGCACATATCTCCAGCTATGTACACATCTCACTCAAAATCAGAAAGGAACATGGTATGGGTAAGGTGTGGGTGGGACATGAGCATTCCAGGGCAGGGCCAAGAGATATGCATGCAAATACTTACGTGCTTGGGTGCATGCGAAGGTCTAGTGCTTCATAACTTTACTTCTGCTATGGAGGAGGTGCAAGTTTAAAAAACAAACAAAAAAGCCATTCTCTAGGGGTTTAAAGGGTTTGGGGTAACTAGGATGAGTGCAGGCTATTAAACCAGGTGGGTTTGGAGGACCTAGCTCTCCACTGGGCGAACTGGTGCATGAATTGGTGAAAATTGGTCTTGATGTGAATGCGTGCTGGTTATAAAATTCCTTGACTTTTGCAGCCAAAAACTAATTTGTGCATTGTACACGCCTACTTGCAAAATTAGGCAAACACACACATGTGCCAAGGCTATTTTATAATGTACACACATATGTGCACACATTATAAAGTCACCATGTCCCTTTGTGTGCGCTGATGCACATGCATCAATGTGCACCAACTCACCCCTTTGAAAGTTTGTCTTACTGATTTGTTGTAAATCTCTAGGAACTCAGCCTAGTTCTCCCACCCTTTTTTCTTGATTGTACTGGGTTATGTTGTCCACAGAAATCTTTAATCCAAAGGAAGAAATGCAGGCGTAAGAGAAAAGATGTACAAGAGAGACATTTTACATGTTCTGAATGTAGTAAAGGTTTCAGTAGGCAGTGAGAACCAATACAATACCAGAAAATCAACAAAGGGAAGAACTGTGTTCAACTACAGAATATGGGGAAAGCTTTCTTAATAAAACAAACCTTACAAATAACCAGGAAAGCCAAACTGATGAGAAATAATTTACATGTTCTGATTGTGACATAAATTCCAACTGGCAAGAATGTTTCACAAGAAACCCTAAATTCCTCTCATCAGAAGATCAATGTTAAGTAGGGAATGTAATAAAATTTATGTCACAAAGGTTATACTGATGACAGATCATTTTCTTGTACTAAATATGATGTGTCAATAGGAAAATAGACATCACCCATGCCACTCTGTATTGCTGCTATACCATCATATTATTTATTTATTTATATGATTTGGTATTCCATTACTTCCTTTATATTGTTCAGTGCAGTTAACAGCCAAATGTTCATAAATAGTTAAAACACGTGACAGATATGAAATATATAAAAACTTCACAACTTCATAGTAAAATTAGCATTTAAAAGGCTCTTTAAATAAAGCAGCTTTTACTTTCTTTTTAAAAACTGCTATCTTTTTCCTCTTGCAATTCTAGGGCAAGGGCATTCTATAATTGTGGACCAATGCATGAAAAGGTATGGGCATGTATTTTCAGCTATTTAAAATCACACATTGATGGCACTGCTAGCAGTTGTGCATTAGAACATCGCAATTGCCACAAGCGGATTCACAAATCCGCCCAAGAAAGAGATCTAGGCATCATAGTGGATAACACATTAAAATCATCGGTTCAGTGTGCTGCAGCAGTCAAAAAAGCAAACAAAATGTTGGGAATTATTAGAAAGGGAATGGTGAATAAAACAGAAAATGTCATAATGCCTCTGTATCGCTCCATGGTGAGACTGCTCCTTGAATACTGTGTCCAATTCTGGTCGCCGCATCTCAAAAAGATATAGTTGCGATGGAAAGTTACAGAGAAGGGCGACCAAAATGATAAAGGGAATGGAACATCTCCCCTATGAAGAAAGACTAAAGAGGTTAGGACTTTTCAGCTTGGAGAAGAGACGGCTGAGGGGGATATGATAGAGGTGTTTAAAATCATGAGAGGTCTAGAACGGGTTAATGTGAATCAGTTATTTACTCTTTTGGATAATAGAAAGTCTAGGGGGCACTCCATGAAGTTAGTTAAAACTAATCGGAGAAAGTTCTTTTTCACTCAACGCACAATTAAACTCTGGAATTTGTTGCCAGAGGATGTGGTTAGTGCAGTTAGTGTAGCTGTGTTTAAAAAAGGAATGGATAAGTTCTTGAAGGAGATGTCCATTACCTGCTATTAATTAAGTTGACTTAGAAAATAGCCACTGCTATTACTAGCAACAGTAGCATGGAATAGGCTTAGTTTTTGGGTACTTGCCAGGTTCTTATGGCCTAGATTGGCCATTGTTGGAAACAGGATGCTGGGCTTGATGGACCCTTGGTCTGACCCAGTATGGCATATTCTTATGTTCTTATGTTCTTAACTAATAGTTTAAAGTGTGCATGCTATTTTATGCGTAACCAATGCAATGTAATCAAAGCAGGAATAATGTGCTCTATAATTTTAACCTCAATTTTTAAATTTAATTTTTACATTTTTAAATTTTAAAATTTTAATTTAAGCCAAATTTTCTATCACTTGAAGAGCTGTCTAGCAATCCAACACATAAACTCTACAAAATAATCAAGCTATCCGAATAAAAGCGCATGTAATAGCAATCTAAAATCATCGTATGGCCTATCGAGCTGTAATTTATAAACTGCTGCTTTGTTAATTTATTTATATGAGATTTAAAAGATAATTGTAAGTCAATAATGACTTTCAAATTTTGTGCTTCAGAGGACAGAGATAATTGAACATTTTCTGTGGTTGCTGTTTGCCTATGCAAAACATGGTGGTTTTTGCTTTATTCAAAAGTAAAAATATTTAGCTTCAACTAACCACTTATTTGTTCCATGCATATATGGAGTGCTTAAATTGGAAAATGGCCATTGCATCAGCAGGGAATATAAAATTGTACATCATTAGTATATATAAAATAAAACAAATTTAATGACTGAAAAATCCTTCCCAATGGGAATAAAAAAATATTAACTTGAATAGATAAAACTGCAGAATCTTGGAGCATACTGCACGTAATTTCATGCCACTGTGAACTATTGTCCTCAATGCACACTCAATGTCCTCAATGCACACTATTTATTAAAAAATAAACACAAAACCCTGGGACTTTTTCTGCCATTCAGCCTTGCTGCCATGCCCAGACTTTACACAATGGGGTGATTTCTGACACTCTTCCCTGTTGTTATACTCCAGGCTTTACACCTTAGGGTGTTCATGGCACTGTGGCGGGCTGCTTTGCATCTCTTATGGCGCCTTAGTGTGTTGATGCCTCTCATTGCTCTGGTTTGTCCTGTTATTGGTGCCTTGGGTTTTTTCTTGCAAACCTTTTCTGCTCCATTCCCCCTTCATGGAACTCTGGGATGTTGATGCCATTCTTGGTGCCTCTTTGCCTCTTGCGCTGCCTTTGAGGGCTCATGCCACTGTTGTTGGTGGTACCCTCCTATGAAACCTTAGGGTGTTCTTCCCCGTCTTGCTGCTGCCTTGCTCCTCTGACGGTGCCTTGGAGAACTCCTGTCACTGCCAGTATCCCTTTGCTCCTTTACAATGCCTTAACCTATTTGTGCCACTTTTGGTTCCACACTGACATGGTCTTGATGCGCTGCCATGCCTTCAACCCTTCTGATGATGTCTACCCACTAGTTTTATTAGAACCGATGTGAAAAACCCAGTTTTGGAATCCATAATAGGCTGCAGTGATTCCCCCATAAATTTAATGGTAAACAAATGAATGAATGAAACAAAAATGTTTTTTTCTTTTTAAACCAATGAACTGAATGGGGGTGCCCTATGACCAAATTAACAGACCAAAATGGAGCTTTTTCCTCCCCACACCCTAAAAGGCATATTATAAAAGCCTTGAGCCTGCCAATTCCGGGAGATAGGCAGGCAAGCTGGGCTGTCGCGCACCGAGCAGATTTTATAAGCCGCCCAGGGACATGCGTGTCTCCCGCTGTGCGCACAATTGAAAAGATTCTAAAAAGGGATGGAGTGTGGGCATGGTCTGGGCAGAGCGTGGGCATTTTGGGGGAAGGCCTCGTGAATTCACCTCGTGAATACTTTTGTGCACAGGCGCGCACTGGGGGTTCCCTGCCATGTGACTTTACTACTGCTATGGATGGCGTGTAAGTAATAAAATAAAAAGGGTCGGGGCTAAAAGGGAGAAGGGTAGCTATTAAATTAGGGGGGGTTTGGAAGTTCTATCCCTTAACTGGGTGAACTGGGAAAATGGCGAATGGTGTCAGCGAGCGTCCCTTATACAATTCCCCCATTTACACGGTAGAAGCGGCATTTGTGTGCACATGCGCACATCCATTTAAAATTGTGCGCATATATACACACGTGTCCAGACTATTTTACAACATGAATGCATATATGTGTGTATGTAATGAAATGGATGTGTCTCTGGCCATGAGCCGGCAAACATGTGCACATGTGCGCTCGCATGCCTGTTTGAAGGTTATCGTCCCTATGCCTATTTAGTATGCACATAAAAGTATATGCAAAATCATGTTATGCGTATACTTTTATTCACAAACTATCAGGGTTATTTTCAGAGAGTGACTTAACATGCATAAAACTGGATTTTATGCATGTAAGTGCCTTTGAACATTAACCCCCTCAAAACAGCTAAACTCAATACAATCCAGAAACAATTCTTACATCATGGCCAACAATTATAACCACACCCAAGCTGACAGGTGCATAAGATATCATTTATTATAGCTGATGATAAAAGCTCTACTATCTTGACATTGTGTCCAAGCATAAAATGATTCAATCTCAAAAGCCGCTACATTTCACCTCTCAGTCACCAAACACCTTTCTGAAAACCAGGATTTAATTAAATAGGAGGCATCTGAGCATTGGCATATCTGAGGTGCTAGTATATAAGCTTGTGTTCGACAAGGGGAGCAGCCCCAGAGTTTTTAGCATGGTGGGCGGCCAGTAGCATATTTCTGGATCTCTACATGTAGAGTGGGCATAAAGTATTTTCTGCTCTAAATAAAATAATTTTCTGTGTGGCGCTGAAGGACCAAGTTAAACTTTCAGCATGAGGCCAGTATCTTACTTCTGAGGAGTTTGGAAAAAGGCAGAATAGAAATGGTGCCTGTATATAGACTGTGTAAATACCTGCAACTATTCATTTTCAACAATAAATGAAAACCACTAGCCTGGCGAATAGAGTGAATTTTTACAGCAACTCTGTTTTTCTTGCCATCAAGAATACATTTCAAGTCCCATTCTCCCCTGCAGCTGGTTAGTAGGGATGTGCAGAGGGATGCCATACGTTGCATTCAGGATTCGTATTCGTCAGGGGGGGGGGCAGATACGCTGCATTTGGCAAGGGGGCCCCCGATAGGTTTATACGTTAATTCTTATTCGTTTCCCGGCTAAAATTAAATTAACTACAACCCCCCACGCTCCTGACCCCCCCAAGACTTACCAAAACTCCCTGGTGGTCCAGCGGGGGGGGGGTCCGGGAGCCATCTCCTGCACTCACACCCTCGGCTGCCGGTATTCAAAATGGCGCCGATAGCCGTTGACCTACTATGTCACAGGGGCTACCGGTGCCATTGGTCAGCCCCTGTCACATGGTAGGAGCAATGGATGGCCGACACCATCTTGAGACATAATGGATGGTCAGCCCCTGTGACATAGTGAGGTCAAAGGTTATCGGCACCATTTTGAATACTGGCAGCCGACGGCCGGAGTGCAGGAGGTCGCTACTGGTCCCCCATTGGACTTTTGGAAAGTCTTGTGGGGGTCAGGAGGGTCCCCAAGACTTGCCAAAAGTCCCTGGTGGTCCAGCGGGGGTCCGGGAGCGATCTCCTGCACTTGGGCTGTCGGCTGCCAGTAATCAAAATGGCGCTGATAGCCTTTGCCCTTACTATGTCACAGGGGCTACCGGTGCCATTGGTCAGCCCTTCTCACATGGTAGGAGCACAAGATGGCGCCGATGGCCATGTGACAGGGACTGACCAATGGCACCGGTAGGCCCTGTGACATAGTAGGTCTAAGGCTATCGGTGCAATTTTGAATACCGGCAACCGAGGGTGTGAATGCAGGAGATGGCTCCCGGACCACCCGCTGGACCACCAGGGAGTTTTGGTAAGTCTTGGGGGGGTCAGGAGGGTGGGGGGTTTGTTTAAATTGGCTCTTTTAGACGGCCAAATAATTCGGCGAAGATTCATTGTAATCGTGGGGAATCGCAATAGGTTTCACTTCCCCACGAATACAATGAATATGGCCCTATACGTTGCGGATTCCCAATTCGCAGGGAACGAATGCACACCCCTACTGGCCAGGGAGTGGTAACATGAGGAATTAAGTAATCCAGTTAAGCTAACATATTCAATGTTACGTCATATACACAAATCTACAGCAACCCATCACTTAGGATGTCAGGAACAATGGGGGTGGCCTAGCATGAAAATCTGACATTTTTTAAAATTCCAGCTTTATACAATCAAAGAAGCTCCTTGAGCCACTTTTCCCACGGAGCATAAGGCACCAACTGGGCCCATAAGAAACCAGATTGAGTGTCTGGAACTACTGCAATGCGAAACTCCTTTGTCCCCAATCCCAGTGTAAATTTAGATGCACTCTTCTGCAATATGTCATCAAGTGCTGTTGAGCCAAGTCAACTAATTTTTAACAAGTCTAGAACAGAAGATTCCTTATAAAGTAAAGTAGTGATGTTGCTTCCATCTCCTTCCCTCACATCCACAATAGCTTTCCCAGCCATGGGAATAGGCTCACCAATATATGTGCACGGCTGTAGACTTGTTAGGAATTGTGGACTCTTGGCCCGAGGTGGGGTTGTTGCTACCTGAGGAGTTGGGCCCCACAGGTCCCAACTGTCGGGAGGCGAGGTTGGCCAGGAACAAAGGCAAGCTGGAACTTCACCTGAGCCGACCCTCGTTCCCTGCAGGTTGAGCCGGTAGGAGCGCCCTTGTGTGGCTGGTCATGGAGAGGGTAGGCGAGTGCATGCAGAGAGTGTCAGAAAGATTAGGCACAGTTCGAGACAGTACCACTCCAGGAGGTGAGAGGAGAAAGAGTCTCAGGGAGTGCAAGGCCACTGCAGCCCTGAAGAGAGCAGAGCCAGCCCGGTGCAAGTACCTGAGGTTCTTGTGATCGGTGTACACCGTGATCTGGTGCTGAGCTCCCTCAAGCCAGGGACGCTACTCCTCGAAGGCTAATTTGATAGTCAGAAGCTCCTTATCTTCTATGGCATGGCTGCATTCTGCAGGGGAAAAATGTCTGGAGAAAAAGGAGCATGGGTGTAAGGTTTGATTTGTGGAGTACTGACTTAAAACCGCTCCAACTCCCGCATCGGAGGCATCAAACTCAACAATAAATGGACATCTGGGATCAGGATGTCGAAGGCATGGCTCACGAAGGAAGGCAGTTTTGAGGTCTTGAAAAGCTGTAATGGCCTCGGGTGACCAAAGAGAGGGATTGGAGCCCTTGCGGGTCATAGCCGTGAGAGATACGGTCAGTGTGGAGTAGTGGTGGAGGAAGGAATGGTAATAATTGGCAAAGCCAAGAAACCTTTGTAGAGAACAAAACCCATGGGCTGGGGCCAATCCCGGATGCTTTTTAGCTTCTGAGGGTCCATATGAAAGCCTTGACTCAAGACAATGTAACCCAGGAAGAATATGGTCTCCTGCTCAAAGGAACATTTTTCTAGTTTGGCATAGAGCTGGTTTTCTCGGAGACACTGGAGAATGCAGGTGATGTCCTGACAGTGGCTTTGCAGGACTTTTGAAAAAATTAGGATATCGTCGAGATACACTACAACACATTGGTATAGCATGTCTCTGACGATCTCGATCATTAAGTTCTGAAAGACAGCTGGGGCATTTCAAAGGCCAAACGGCATCACGAGATATTCGTAGTGACTGTTTCTCATATTAAAAACTGTCTTCCAGTCGTCTCCCTCTCGGTCACGAACCAGATTATATGCCCCTCTGAGATCAAGTTTGGAAAAAATCTTCACCCCCTGGAGTCTGTTGAAGAGCTCGGAAATGAGAGGTCAATGCAAAGACGGAAATGAGAGGTCAATGCAAAGACTCTGGCGGGAGACTTGGAGGGTCAGATGAATCCTTTGGCCAGGTTCTCGCGGATGTAATCAGACATGGCCTGCTTCTCAGTGAGGGTCAGCGGGTAAATACTGCCCCGAGGAGGCTCTGTATTGGGAAGTAGATTGATGGCACAAGCATAGGCTCAGTGAGGAAGTAGGGTGTCAGTGGCCTTCTTGGAGAAGACATCAGCAAAGCTGAATATTGCGGAGGAAGGCCGGGAGGCAGAAGTGAGGTATTAAGACAAAACCGGGGAGAAACAGGCTCCAGGCATTTGGAGTGACAGGAAGGGCTCCAGCGAGAGAGTTGCAGTGTGACCCAGTCAAACTGAGGAGCATGCTTTTGTAGCCACGGCAGACCCAATACCACCGGGTGTATGGCTTGTCTAACACATGAAAGGAGATGGACTCCACATGCATGGATCCTGTTCAAAGATGGACCGGGGTTGTAACATGGGTGACCTGCTTGGGCAAGGGTTCTCCGTGGATAGAGGAAAGAAGCAGAGGTACGGGGTGTGGATGGTGGAGATCCGAAGGTGTTCCATGAGTTGCTTCAAAATAAAGTTGCCTCCGGCTCCAGAATCCACCAAGGCCAAGGTATGGAATTCTTGGTTGTCAGATTTAATTGAGACAGGTAGGGTTAGTGAAGGAGATGGAGAAGTCAGGCCTAGGAGCAGTCCCCCCTGCCAAACCTAGGCCCGAGAGTTTCCCGGATGCACGGGACAGGCGGGTAATGCGTATCTGGAGTTACCGCAGTAAAGGCAAAGGACCGACCGCTAGTGTCAGCATCGTTCTTCGGGGGAGAGCTTACCTTGATCCATTAGCATGGGCTCCTCTCCTGTCTTGTTTTGGGGAAGCACGTCCACCCTAGGAGATGGAGAGCATTGAACATGGTGCAAGCTCGCCGTAGGCTTCTTGGACTTCCTGTGAACACTCCTGGAGATGCCGATTGATACGACCAGTGAGGTAAATTAGGGAATCAATGGATGAAGGTAACTCATGGGCCACCAACTCCTCCTTGATACGGGAGTTTAATCCCTCCAGAAAGATGGCTCGAAGGCAATCAAGGTCCCAATGTAGCTCGGAAGCCAGACTGCAGAACTCTATGACGTAGTCAGCTAAGAACCGGGCACGTGGATCCGGAGGCGGAGTGTCTGCCAAGGTCGTCGAAGACGGATCAGAACAAGGCAAGGAACCCGGGCAGATCTCAGAGGACAGGGACTGCATGCTCCCAAAGGGGCGAAGCCCAGGCCAAGGACTTGCTATCCAGGAGGGAAAGGATGTAGGTGTATTTTGTAATGACATCTGGGAAGTAGGCTGGTTGCAGCAAAAATGCATATTACATTGATTTAGGAATCCCCTGCACAACAGGAGGTTACCCGAGAATCGAGGAGGTACCGGTAAAGGGGCCGTTGGCCATGTAACCGGCATGGAGGCCGAGGTGATAGGTCTGGAAGACGGTATAGTGACCGCTGCAGCAGCATCCAATTGATTACTTAAATTCTCTACTGCAGCTGATAAGGTTTCCAGGATCTTTTGCTGTTCGAGGATCTTTTGTGCCAGGCCAGGAATGGCCTGAATTGCCGAGGCCTCTGCCAGGTCCATGGACTTGGCAATCTGTTAGGAATTGTGGACCCTTGGCCTGAGATGGATTGTTGCTACCTGAGGAGTTGGGCCCCAGAGGTCCCCACCGTCAGGAGGCAAGGCTGGCCGGGAACAGAGGCAAGCTGGAACTTCACCTGAGCCAACCCTCGTTCCCCGCAGGTTGAGCTGGTAGGATTTAGGAGCGCCCCTGTGTGGCTGGTCCTGGAGAGGGTAGGCGAGTGCCTGCAGAGAGTGTCAGAGTAGGCACAATTCAAGACAGGAGCACTCCAGGAGGTGAGAGGAGAAATAGTCTCAGGGAGTGCAAGACCACTGCAGCTCTGAAGAGAGTAGAGCCGGACCATGTAGGAGTGGCCTCGAGATGAGGAGATGCAGATGAAGAGGCACGAACTATAGTCTGTTGGATAAAGGCTAGAGCAGGGAACCTGATGAAGCCGGTGCCTGGAGGGCAGCAGTGCAGGGATACTGCCCGGGACACGGCAAGCTGATGCAGGACCCTCTGTAGTGGTAGCGAAGAGGGATGCCCCAAGGAGCGGGGCACCAAGATTCAGTCTGGAGGTGTACTGTGCTGAACCTGCTCCCAAAGAGAGAAGGCACTGTGACAAAAGTCCTCAAGGAGGAGTACCTTGGGGATTCCTAGGAGCTGCGGGTACTGTGGTTGGAGCTCACAGGTAGAATGGTGCTGAGCCTGACCCCGAGGAGCGGGAAGCGCTGAGAGAGAGTCCAGGTAGGGTTGCACTGAGCCAGGACCCGCGGAGTGGGAGGCGCTGAGAAAGAGTCCAGTAAAGTTGCGCTAAGCCAGGGCCCGCAGAGCAGGGTTTGTGCTGATAGAGAGTCTGGGTAAGGTTACATTGAGCCTGGCCCAGAGGAGCAGGAAGCGCTGACAGAGAGTCCAGTAGGTTGTGCTGAGCCAGGGTCCGCGAAGCGGGAGACACTGAGAGAGTAACCCGGAAGGAGAAGTACAGAGGTCGGACGACAGGAACAACCGGTCCATGGAGAGAATATGGCAGCAATAAGAACCATTGAACTCATTGCCAAGTCGGTTAGTGGAGGC
Source organism: Rhinatrema bivittatum (assembly GCF_901001135.1). NCBI lineage: Eukaryota > Metazoa > Chordata > Amphibia > Gymnophiona > Rhinatrematidae > Rhinatrema > Rhinatrema bivittatum. Next base: position 372,107,878 of record NC_042619.1, read on the forward strand.
TAGAGTTGAATGATGTCATCAGCCGGGGACGAATCCAGAGTTCCTGCCATAGGCCCTTTAAAGGAAGGGTAGATAGCGTGCGTGCGCGCCTAGAGAGGCCCAGGATCAGAGCGCTGGTCGGCAGCGTCCTGGCCACTACCTGGAATGCAGAGGGCCGGGAGGAATGCAGTGGTGGTGACTGGCCACCGCCGTGAGAACACCAGAACTGGAGAACCAGGCATGACATGACGTGAGTTGAGCCTGCTGCGGCCGGCCGCGGCCGGTGGTCATAACAAGACTAATTGGTTGAGGTTCTGGCAATTTCTCTTGGAGCCTGCTGATCAAAAACATTCTTTTCCCATTTTTGAGAAAATTGTCCCTAAATGCACTATATTTGCACCCATCAGTTGTTGACAATAACAGGAACCAAAATTAGAGCTATATCACAATCTAGGATATTATTTAAGATACTCCCTACCTCTTTATCTGTCTCTGATTGATCTAGGCCTAACAGGCAAATCTGACTGTGAGGTGGACCTTGCATTCTTGCCTTTGTGGTTGTGAGGGGCAACACTGAGCCACATTACTCCAGCAGTGGCAACATGAACACTCCTCCTCCTCCTCACAAAATCTGAAGACCTACAGATTATGGGAGCCCTCACAATGCAATCAGTGCTCATCACGCACTCTTCCTCCTATGGCAGTAGATTCCTGCTAAGACACATCTCAATCCTGATGACCTCTAAACAGTGATGAAAATGCTTCCAGAGTGGCATGAGCTGATGAACGGGAGCTGATTCCAGCTCAGCCAAGCCTTGTAAAATATAAGGCTGATCTGAGGTGCCCTCCATAGCCAGGTGACTCTGGGGATACTTTAACATTAAGAAAAACAGATATTTGACCAGGCTCATAAAAAACCTATTTCTAAATCTAACAACACATTTAAACAGAAATTTCGAGAAAAACAAAGCTCTAATCTGAATCACCCTAGGATGCAACAATAAAAACTGCCTCTTTTTCTTTGTGTAGACTTTGCCACATCTGGAAAAATTCTGACTTTCAAAGTTTCATATATTTCTTCCTTATGTTTAAAATATGTCTCAGTATCTTCTCACAGTCCAGCTCAAGTACAAAGTATAGCATTAGGGTTGCCAGAGTAATAAAAGTTCCTCCAGAACTCTCTTAAAAGGCAGTTAAGTCCCAGTTATCCCTTGAAATTGGAGACAGCTCAGTTTTATCTTCAATATTACTTTCTCTTTTGGGTGAAAGTAAATAAAAACTCTTGTAACTGGTGGTATGGCCTCTGTTATAATTTTCAAAATTTCTAGAAGATATATTTTCAATGTTTCCCCAGGAGAAATTCTATCAGATTTGGGGGAATTGATCAAATGAAGATTTTTACACTTTAAAGTATTCTCAACATTTTCCAATTTATCTTTAAACAAAGAAATATTTTCTTTCTGAATTTTTGTTGCGCTGTAATGGACGAGAACACCAGGGGGCGCTCTCCAGCGCAGGAAGAAATGTGTGCCCTTGCGATGAGACGATCCAAGACTGGAACACGGGGACCTCTACCGGGCCTGCACGCCTCCGTGAGACCACCAACGCAATGGTGGTCTCTGAATGGTCCTCCGATCTTTCCCAGCCCTTTCGGACTCGCTGCAGGGAGCAGCAGAGGCGGCAGGCCAGGCATGAAGCAGAGTAGACAAGGACAAAGAACAATCTTGGATGAAGGTCAAACATGGACGAAGGTCAGATGTGGACGAAGGTCAGATTCAGGCAGAAAGCAGACAGGCTAAAACTCAGCATGAGAAGAGATCCAGCGACACCTGAGACAACCCCCATCTTAGACGGAGATTTGTAGGCCTGATGAAACAGGCCAGAGAAGTTAGACTGAAGATGGACGGGAGTTTAGGACCCGGGACCGGAACCGAAACATCTGGAACAGGATAAAACTTGAGATGGAGAAGACTCCGGATAGGGCGCTACCATCCACAGCCGGGGAGGAACCTGCAGTGGCCAGACTGGCCCTCAGGCTATCCACTAGAGTACTGCCCGCCGGGGGCTAGGCGTAGCCAGAGTCCAGAGCATCGGAGGACTATATCCAAGAAGGCCTCCAGGCGGAAGTCCAGGACATCAGGACGAACTCCTCGGACACTCAGTGAAGGGCAGCCGGGATGGATGAAGTGGATATCCGAAGACTCCAGGTCAGGAGGTACCAGGCAGGAGATAGAAGACCTTGGCTCCGTGGGTGGAAAGATCCACCAGTGCCCTACACACCCTGGTTGGGCTGGTGGCGGACTACGCTGGGAAGGATAATGACGAAGACTTGGACCTCTGGACAAGACGGACGACGAGACATCAATACACAGGATGTAGAAGACATTAAACTGGAACAGAGACATCTGGACGGAAACACTGGAGACATCGAGACTGGAACCATAGAAGACATCAGGACTGGGAAAAGAAGACGAGACAAGGGACGTCCAAGGAAGAGACCAGGAACAAGATGACGAAGAAGCTTCAACAAAGAAACAGGAACACCCAGAAAGAGTAGAGAACAGGAAGTCCATGAGAGAACTTACTCCTTGCAAAGGCGAAGATGAAGTGACAGCTGAGCCTTTTTGTAGGGCTAAGGAAGGAAGACATCCTTGATGACTTCACAGGCTCCACTCCCTCACTGGTCCTTTGAGGGAGAGAGAAGCGGGCCCACCCCTAGCAGGGCAGGAACAGGAAGTCTGCAGGACCCTGGACAGCGGCCCTGCAGATGCAGCTGAAACAGAAGGAGACAGAGCAGGCCACGCCCAGGCCCAATGCTGGAGGCGGACAGAGGGCAACATCCTGCTGCTGAGGAGCAGGCCTCCAGGCCTGCCGAGGACAACGTGGGCAGTGGCTCCATGCCGCGGAAGAAGCGGTCGAAGTCCGAGGCTCCCTGCCGAGGTGAAGAGGAGGATAGAGGAGCAACTCCATACCACAGAGGAGCCCAAAGGTGGCGGCCTCCGTGCCGCAGAGAGAAGGCCTCAGTGGATCCATGCCGCAAGAAGAACCGGCAGTGATAGCGGCCCCCTGCCGCGCAAGGAACATCGGCGGCGGCTCCAGGCACTCTGGGAGGTAAGAGGCGGCCTGTGGCTCCGGCCACAGGCCGAATTGCAACAACTTTCCTAATAGTTGTTTCTTCAGTCTCCATTCTTTTTATGTACAGTCCAGCAATGTAGCCTCGTGATCAGAAACCTTAGTCATAAGAGATATAATCTGAGTAGACAAGTGAGTAAACTGCTCTGACAAAGATTTTCCTGGACCCTGAATAGCTAACCAAATAATTTCCAAAGAAAATACCTCTGGTCTAGGTATACAAGCTCCATTGTACTTGCTTGAATGTAACACTCCCTGTAGAAGACTTAGTCAAAAAACAAGCTCTAGGGTGGCTTCTACTCCCACAATATTGATGAAAACTTGTCTGGGTGAGCTGGACACCACTCTGAATGACCCATCTGGGTTCACAACTGTGATGATGTAATCAGCGGGCAACTGCTCTAGTGTTTCTCCATGCATCCTCTTATCCTCTGAGCTGATAAAAATCTCCAAAGCCAAGGAGATCCACAGTACTCCTGTCTCCACAACAGCTCCCAGTGGTGTCTCCACGGATGTAGTTAGTGCCCCTTCTCCCCGCACTACAAAATGATCCATGGATCAAGAGGTAGAAACTGAAACATCATGTGAAGGAAACACAGATCTTGCCCTTCCTTTTCGCCATGATGGAAAATTGCAGGAAGAAAACAAGGTAAGCAAGCAAGGCACAAGGAGCATGGCTAAAACATGTCCGCCATCTTGCTGGCCTTAAAGAAATATCCTAAACACTCCACATATTCCAACCAATTACTGACATCAAATTCTGATACCATTACAAATGTTACCATTACACTGGTTTTATCCTCATAGTAGTACAATAACTCTCAAGCCATCACGAAATATAGAGCTAACTTTTTATTATGCATTAATAACAATGCAGACTCTGTCATCCAACCAGCCACTGCTCTACTTTCTCTATAACCATTTCCCAGTCAAAGTATCAACTTGTCTACACATGGACTGGTTACACTAACATTGATTAGGAACCATCTGATAATTAATCATTCTAAAACATAGGAATAGTTAATCATCAATAATTAGAATCATGGTTCTGAGATCTAGGTATGACATCAGGGCTCAACCAGGAGGCCTTGTCCCGTCATCGAGTCCTAGGGATAGGCCCAATGTTGGGGCCCATCCCAGAGGCCTAGTCCCATCACCAAGGCCTAGGCCTAAGCCAGACACTGGGGACCATTCCAGAGGATGGATTCCATCATTGGCATCTAGGCTCAATGCTGGAGCCCAGGCTGAAGACCTAGGATCAAGCCTCTCATCTTCTTCTGTCCGTGATCTTCAAAAAAATGACATTGTTCACTTGGAGGATGTGCCCGAGTGATGTCACTCCAGTGCATCCTCCAAGAGTCATTTTTTGAAAATCGTGGCTAAAAGTAGATGTTGGGAAACCTGGCCCTAGGTCTCTAGGATGGGCCCCAGCATTACACATAGGCCTCAGTGATGGAACCTGTCCTCTGGGTTGATCCCCGGCACTGAAGCCTGGTCTCATGGGAGACCAGTTTTTTTTTAAATTCAACAAATACAAAAATACCTGAAAATTCGGGGATATTTTCATAGGAGGTTATTTTTGGTTCATTCCCTTCAGAATTAACTGAACATGGCCTCATTCATTGCATTTTGCACATTAGTTGTAAACAAAGGCACATCCCTACTGAACACTACCAGAACCGTACTTGGGTTGGCTCAAGGCAATCTCCTGCCTAAGACTAAGAATGAGATGGCACCCCCTCATCCCCCAGGCATGGCACAGGTCAAATCATTGAGAGCGCCAAGGTAGGGAGGCCCCCTTGGAGCCTGGTCCTTTCAGTGAATTGAAATGGCAGAAAAGAAGGAAAGCAGGGGTCAAAGTTCCCATATAAAGTGCCAGTGATAATATTTCTAGGAAGCTGACAACCCAGCCACACTCCCAGGAACTCTTTCACCTGACTCCTACATTTCCTCAGGATTTGCCTCTGGAGATGGGTAAATAAAGGGCTTGTGTCTGATGTACTCCCTTCAGGTCAGTGCAAGGGTATTAGGTGCCCTAGATGAACTTTACAGCCTTGTACCCCCTTCTTGCCAGCCTTCACCACACACAATTAAAAATTGTGTTTGCTTTTTTTTTTTTTTTTTTTTCAAACAAAATGTGGGAAATTTCTCTGAAATTTTCCTTTTTGTTTCAAACAAAAGCACCTCTCTAAGGGTAGTAAGCAACCTATGTGCCCAGCTCCTTTATTTCTCTTTCTAAACCTGAAGGATGTATTTCAGCATCTGTAGGAAGAAGAATTCTGGTCTAATAAGAAAGTCTGAAATTATTCCTTTTACCATTGAGTGTGCCCTTTACTGACATTGATGGCGTGTAATTTCTTACTGCACTGTGACTAGTGAGTAAAAAAGACATTTTGTTTATGCTATCCCGTGTGGTGATTTTCAACAGAGGGGTAAAAGATCTATACATTCATGGGGAGGACCAAAAGGAAAATTCTGTCCCCGCACAAGAAATAACCCATCAAGGGCTTTTTTTGTGTGCCTATGCACAGCTGGGAGGTTACATGATGATTAATTAAATAAATGAATCAGCAAGTTCATTTGAACTGAAAATGCCCATCTTTTACACTACTGGGCATGCAAAAAAATAATACACATCTCAGTTCATGAAAAAAAAAATAAAGTTGACTTACGATGTTTGCATTTGGGATCCACTATCAGCTGCATTCTTTGCCTCAGCTTCACCTTTTTCTAAAAAAAAAAAGAAATAAAAACCAATGAGCAACTGAAAGGACAGATCTTTGTGGCTTGACAATCTATTGCTTTTGTCATGTTATTATTCTCAAACAAAACTGCAAAAATGTGCAGGTTGAAGATATTTAAATACCCTCTATAATCTGTCTGCCTGAATTAACCTAATTATTGGTTGTAACAATTTAGTAAAGTTTTTCACTGTCAACAAGCAGTGCTTAATTAGCCATGACACGTATGGGATGTCATTTGACGGCGCCAAATGGACCATTCTTTCTAGCTCAATAGAGCTTTTAGATACTACTGCACACAGAGATGGATTTAGGGTTTTGGTGCCCCTAGGCACTGTTGGTGCTGTCAGCCCTGTTTCCCACCCCCTCCCCCCCCACCGAGGTTGGATAACAGCTCTTGGATTGAAGAAGGGGAGAAGGGAGCTGGAAGGGTTGGGGAGTGGATTCCAGGATCTGGGGAGAAGAGAGGTAGGAAAGAAAGGAGGCTCAAGGATCTGGGGTCTAGAATCCAAGATCAAGGGAGGGAGGTTTTGAATTATAGTGGGTGGGAAGGGGAGGAGGAAGGCGCCCCTACCATGCTCTGGTCCTGTTCCTCCTTACAGCCCCTCTCTAACATTCCACCCAATATGACATAAACATAGACAGTAGCAATTCCTTCTCTCTCACATACACATACACACATATACATACACTGCCCCACCTTTGTCCCTGCCTACACACACAGACTTACACTCCCTTTCATCTCCCAGCCTCTCTTCCCACCCTTCAATGATCTCTACTCAGATGCTCCTAATCACCCTTTGATCTGTCTGTTGCAGGCTCACTCCCCCTCCTCTCCTGTTCCTTGCATCCTGAGGAGATCAGGAAACAGAGTGCTGTTCTCGTTTGAGTGAGATTCAGCAAAACTGAAAGGCAGCAAATCACCAGCCAGCTTACTGTCCTCCCCCCCACCCCCCACCCCCGTCCTCCCAGAGTTTTGCCACCCTAGGCACAGGCCTAGTGTGCCTATTGACAAATCCAGGCCTGACTGTACATATGCAGGTTTCCACGCAAGCACTGCCTCATGAGCCTCCTTAGTCTTTTGTTTGCACAGCTGCATGGATGTGAATTTTCTTTCGCTTCAATGTTTTTTCCTGTGTATCTTCTTTTTTTACCGCCTCACTGCTTTGGCAGCTCTATAGCATCACTTTTCAGTGCTACTGAATAAAAACAAAACAAAACAAGAAGAAGAAGCTGAATTCGAGATGCTGGGGAAAAGCACCATCCTGAGTGGTTCCGGGTCTGTGACTACAGTAGTACAATGTCCTTGGCTGAGGGGCACCAGGTTTTCTACCACTGCCTCGACCCCAACCACAACTCAGCTAACTGCCACCATTGTGGCAGAATGTCTCTGAAGGCACAAAGAAACCAGGCCTACAAGAAAGCTGAGGTTCATTAGGCCCTGGAGCTCTTCCTCTCGCTCTTTGGGTTCCAGCAAAGGATTAATCCTTCAGGCTCCCCTTCTCCTTGAGCTTTTGGGCTCTTCCGTGATGTCAGAATTTGGCAAATCCAAGAAGCATGGGGTGCCAGAGTTACCGAGAACTGTGCCATGATCCCAGATCTCATTCTCCATGGGGGCCTCTGAAGTCTCATACAGAGAGCATCGCTTATCATTGGAGAAGTCTTCCTCCAAGTATATGAGCCACAGGGTGCGTTTGACGCCGTTAATTCACTCTGTGCCATCACCAGCACTGATAAGGCATCCAGCATCATTGGTGCCTTGAGCGCCATCAATACACAAAGCGACGTTGACACGTCTGGCACCAAAGATACTGGAACCTTTGGTTCACTTGGTGCTGAGGAAATGTTTGGTACCATCAGTGCAGGCAGTGTCATCGAAGCACTCGGTGCCATTGGTATAGGCTGCGCCATTGAAGCACTTGTTGCCATTGGCAAAGGTAGCGCCATTAATGCATCCAGTGCCACCGGAACATATCAGGCATCCAACCCCCTTTGGCCTCGACTTTTCACTCTTCTGCAGGTGCCGGTGATTTGGGGGTGGGGCAAGGAAGTTTTGTTAAGGTCCCTTCCTCATTTCTGGCTAGAAAGATTCTGATGTCATCTTCTCATATTTTTTATCCAGATGCCAGGCCCAACAGGCCTCCAGAGGACCCTTTTTGGCCTCCTACTGCCAGGCTTATTACACTGGATTCGATATGCTACATCCTACCCCTGCAATCCATAAGAACCACTGGGGATCTTCCCCTTAATAGGGATGTCTCAGGAAGACAAATCTATTCTGGTGTCCAAAGAGGATGTCTCTTCACCATCACTGGCTCAGAAGTCGCAACAGTCCATAGATGAAATCACTGAGTTAATGAAAGGTTAGTTTTTTTTTCCCTAAAGGTCAGTTCCAATGAAGGCACCTCAGGAATGAGGTATTTGGAATCCTGAGGATCCTGGAGACTCCACTGGAATCAGAGGCCATTCATAACATTCTGCTGGATTTGTACTTTAGGATGTGATAGAATCCATTTTCATGCCCGCTGGCCACCCGTAAGCTTGACGTCAAGTACAGAGTTCAACAGAACCCTGGGCTTTTGGTAGTACAACTCCCTAACTAGTCAGTGGTGGTTGAATCAACATTAAAATGGGCTAAGAAATCCTTTTTTTTTCAAACTCCTCTCCAGCAAGGACCCAAGAGTGTTGGCAATTTTGGGAAGACGGTATTCCTTAGCTCAATGCTTGCATTGCAGCCCATCAGCTGAACATGGTCCTGTTAGGATCCATGGGTTTTGTGGACCCCTGGCCCGAGGTGAGGGTTGATATCACCTGTGGGGAGGTCCTCACCGTTGGGAGGCAAGGTCAGCTGCAGCAGGAGATACAGCAGTAGTGGCAGAGAGGTACAGCGTCCTGCATCACAGCCACGTGATCGCAGGAGCTTGGAGAGAGTGTACTGTGAGGAGTCCCGAGGAGCAGGGTAAGAGACACAGTTCTGAGGGAACCCACAGTACTTAGGCAGCACTGGAGATGCAAGTGCCAGAGCAGGAGCCCCCATCAGAGAAGCACTAGGCAGGCCCCAAGGAGTGGGGACAAGAACTTCTGGAGGAATGCAGCAGAGACTGTCCCGAGGGGCAGGACAGCATAGCTAGAGAGGCTCTAGTGTGATGACGAAAGCTGACCCGAGGAGTGGGGAAGCCCGAGACTAATCTCCAAGTGGTGACGTAAGCTGCCCCGAGGAGTGGGGCTGAATACGATGGAATCTCTTGGTAGAGAAGCGAGGCACTGCTCCGAGAAGCGGGGAGGTGCTGAGTACAGTCACTGGTGTAAAACGTAGGCACTGCCCCGAGGAGCGGGGAAGAGTGGAGTACAGTCACTGGCGTAGGCGCTGCCCGAGGAGCGAGGAAGCGCAGGGTTAAGTCTCCAAAGCAGTAAGGTGGTTCGAGGGGCAAGCACGAGGAGCAGGGAAGCTGGCAGGCAGGGTCTCTGGAACCAGCAGGGACTACCCCAAGGAGCGGGGGAGCCAGGAGATGAGGTCTCCAACAGGAGCGCAAGCAGGCCCCCGAGGAGTGGGTAACCGAGTCAGAGTCCAGAGCCACAGGTAGATCTGAAACAGGAACCACGGGTCCGAGGAGACAGTAGCAAGCACCAGTAGTGAAGGAACTCATTGCCAAGTCAGCTAGCAATGGGCGAGGGAGGTGCTTATGAATCCCAACCTTGTGATGTCATCAGTCGGGGATGCCCCTGAGATTCCCGCCATTGGGCCTTCAAAGAGAGGCCCGGTGGCGCATGCGCGTACCTAGGAAGAACAGGAATCGGCGTGGGTGGCGGCAGCGTTCCAGCCACCATGAGGAGGCTTGAGAACCCGGATGTATGCGGCGATAGCAGCTAGCCTGAACCGTGAGTTGACCCGAAGAGAAAGCAGGGCAACACATGATGTGAGTTGAATTGGTCGCAGCTTTCTACAACTGACGGTCATAACAGTACCCCCCCTCTTAAGGTCCCTCCCTGGGGGTTTGGGTTTTCGAAGGTGTGTGGCATCGAACTTCCTGATGAGGTCTTATCAAGGATGTTGGTGGCAAGTTACCAACTGTTCTCTTCAGGCCCAAAGCCCTCCCAAGATAGGAGATATTCCCATTTTTTTCCACTTTTCCTTACATCCAGGACATCTTGGCTTGGTAAGTGATGTCCACTTCAGAGGACAGTGGTTGAGGCTCCGGAGGATTTTTGGAGAAGCCGGACAGTACCAAGGGGTTTAGTATCAATATATGGAAGGCATTGTGGATTTTGAGAGAGGTGGGCAGCTGGAGTATATAGATAATTGGACCTAACCGGCGGAGCGAAGCGGGCTGAAGGCAGCTTAAGTCGGATAAACTGGGTGCTGAGCCACAACTTATCGCCCAGTTTAAACCGGGGAGCTTCACGATGGTGTGCATCAAAAAACCTTTTTCATCTTTGGGCTGCTTGCTGAAGCAGCTGCTTTGTGCTGTTCCAAAGTTGATGCAACTCCTGGGTGGTTGACTGTGCTACTGGTGAGGGCACAGACAGTGGAAGCAGAAGCGGTGGCAGAGGCTGACATCCATAGACCACCTGGAAGGACAATGAACCAGTGGAGGCAGACTGATGGGAATTCAGGGCGAACTCCGCCCAAGGAAGGAATTGGGCCCAATCATTCTGCCGTAGATTCACGTAGGCCCGCAGAAACTGTTTCAAGGTCCTATTCATCGTTTCTATCTGTCCATTGGCTTGGGAATGGTAAGCCGAGGTGAAATCTAATGAGATGTTGAATGTTTTGCAGAGAGATCTCCAAAAGCAGGCAGTGAATTGGACTCCATGGTCTGAGAGGATATGTTTAGGAAGGCCATGGAGCTCCAACACATGACTGATAAACAAATTAGCCAATTGTGGTGCTGAAGGGAGACCAGCAGAGCCATGAACTGGGCCATTTTTTTAAAACGGTTGATGGTGACCCAAATGGTGTTGTTGCTGCTGGAGGAAGGAAGTTCCACAATGAAATCCATCGTGATATGGGTCCATGGCTCACTCAGAATAGACAACTGTCGCAAGAGTCCCACCTGAGGCTTATGACGGACACAAGTGGGACAGACTCTACATAGGCCTGTATGTCCTTCTTCATGGTAGGCCACCAGTAGAACTGCTGGGGCATGGAAAGAGTTCTAGACAGTCCAGGGTGTCCTGCAATCAAGGAGTCGTGAGCCCACCGAAGAACCCTCCGTCGTAACTGGCAAGGGACCACTGTTTTGCCAGGTGGTACTGGAAACGTGGCAGACATGATGACCTTAGCGGGGTCAATTATGTGCCATGGAGTGTCAGGGACATCCTCTGGGATGAAGGATCTGGAGAGAGCATTGGCATGGCAATTTTTGTTGCCAGGTCGGTAGCACAGCAGGTAATTAAATCGGGTAAAAAAAAGGGCCCAATAGGCCTGATGATGGTTCAAGCACTGAGCACGGCATATATACTCAAGGTTTTTGTGGTTAACATAAGAACATAAGAAAATGCCATACTGGGTCAGACCAAGGGTCCATCAAGCCCAGCATCCTGTTTCCAACAGTGGCCAATCCAGGCCATAAGAACCTGGCAAGTACCCAAAAACTAAGTCTATTCCATGTAGCCATTGCTAATGGCAGTGGCTATTCTCTAAGTGAACTTAATAGCAGGTAATGGACTTCTCCTCCAAGAACTTATCCAATCCTTTTTTAAACACAGCTATACTAACTGCACTAACCACATTCTCTGGCAACAAATTCCAGAGTTTAATTGTGCGTTGAGTAAAAAAGAACTTTCTCCGATTAGTTTTAAATGTGCCCCATGCTAACTTCATGGAGTGCCCCCTAGTCTTTCTACTATCCGAAAGAGTAAATAACCGATTCACATCTACCCGTTCTAGACCTCTCATGATTTTAAACACCTCTATCATATCCCCCCTCAGTCGTCTCTTCTCCAAGCTGAAAAGTCCTAACCTCTTTAGTCTTTCCTCATAGGGGAGTTGTTCCATTCCCCTTATCATTTTGGTAGCCCTTCTCTGTACCTTCTCCATCGCAATTATATCTTTTTTGAGATGCGGCGACCAGAATTGTACACAGTATTCAAGGTGCGGTCTCACCATGGAGCGATACAGAGGCATTATGACATTTTCCGTTTTATTCACCATTCCTTTTCTAATAATTCCCAACATTCTGTTTGCTTTTTTGACTGCCGCAGCACACTGCACCGACGATTTCAATGTGTTATCCACTATGACACCTAGATCTCTTTCTTGGGTTGTAGCACCTAATATGGAACCCAACATTGTGTAATTATAGCATGGGTTATTTTTTCCTATATGCATCACCTTGCACTTATCCACATTAAATTTCATCTGCCATTTGGATGCCCAATTTTCCAGTCTCACAAGGTCTTCCTGCAATTTATCACAATCTGCTTGTGATTTAACTACTCTGAACAATTTTGTGTCATCTGCAAATTTGATTATCTCACTCGTCGTATTTCTTTCCAGATCATTTATAAATATATTGAACAGTAAGGGTCCCAATACAGATCCCTGAGGCACTCCACTGTCCACTCCCTTCCACTGAGAAAATTGCCCATTTAATCCTACTCTCTGTTTCCTGTCTTTTAGCCAGTTTGCAATCCATGAAAGGACATCGCCACCTATCCCATGACTTTTTACTTTTCCTAGAAGCCTCTCATGAGGAACTTTGTCAAACGCCTTCTGAAAATCCAAGTATACTATATCTACCGGTTCACCTTTATCCACATGTTTATTAACTCCTTCAAAAAAATGAAGCAGATTTGTGAGGCAAGACTTGCCCTGGGTAAAGCCATGCTGACTTTGTTCCATTAAACCATGTCTTTCTATATGTTCTGTGATTTTGATGTTTAGAACACTTTCCATTATTTTTCCTGGCACTGAAGTCAGGCTAACCGGTCTGTAGTTTCCCGGATCGCCCCTGGAGCCCTTTTTAAATATGGTTGGTATACACTGTGATCTGGTGTTGGGCTCCCTCGAGCCAGGGCCGCCATTCCTCAAAGGCTAGCTTAATTATAGTGACTTGAGGCCCATAGGTTAGTTCCAATCGCGAATACTCTTCAATTTCTGGGAATACATTCTGAACCCTTGACTGGAAACCATGAGGCCAAGGAAAGGAATGGTCTCCTGGTTCAAAAGAACACTTTTCAAGTTTGGCATAAAGTTGATTGTCCAATAGACGTTGGAGGACAGGAGAGATATCCTGGCGGTGGCTTTGAGGGTCTTGGGAAAATACTAAGATGTCGTCAAGGTACACCATAGCACATTGGTGAAGCATATCTCTAAAGACCTCATTCATCAGATTCTGAAAGACCACAGGAGCATTGCAATGGCCAAATGGCATCACAAGGTATTCAAAGTGAGTGTCACGCATGTTAAATGCGGTTTTCCATTCATCGACTTTGCAGATACAGACCAAATTGTAAGCTCCCCTGAGGTCCAATTTGGAGAAGATTTTAGCTCCCTGAAATCTATCGAAAAGCTCCGAAATCAAAGGCAATGGATAGCGATCCTTTAGGGTGATCTCGTTTAGGCCTTGGTAATCAATGCAGGAATGGAGAGAGCCATCTTTCTTCCCTACAAATAAGAAACCCGTTCCCCGGGAGTCTTGGAGAGCGGAATGAAGCCTTTGGGCCAGGTTCTCGCGGATATACTCTGACATAGCCTGAGTCTCTGTTAGCGATAAAAGGTAGACCCTACCCTGATGAAGCTCCGTGTTGGGCAATAAGTTGATTGCGCAATCATATGAGAGATGCAGGGGTAAGGTGTCCATGGCCTTCTTGGAGAACACATCAGTATATGAAGAATATTGCGGAGGAAGGCCGGGAGGAGAGAGTGAAGCATTCAGGCATGGCAGGGGCGAAACGGTCTCCAGACAGTTGTCACAGCAGGAGGAGCCCCAGCGAGAGAGTTGTAAAGTGGCCCAGTCAAACTGAGGGGTGTGTTGCTGTAGCCATGGCAGTCCCAGGACCACAGGATGTATGGCTTTGTCCAGAATGTGGAAGGAAATGGTCTCCGTGCAGAGATCCTGAATAGCTGAATAGGAGCCGTGGTATGAGTTACCTCACCAGGTAATGGTTCTCCATGGATAGACGAGAGGAGTAAGGGCACTGGGGAGCGGATGGTGGGGATCTGGAGGTGCTCGGTCAATTGCTTTAAAATAAAATTCCCACCAGCTCCAGAGTCCACCCAAGCCAGAGTGTGGAGCTCCTGATTGTCCAGCTGGATGGAGACGGGTACTGTCAACGGAGGAGAAGGCGAAGTCAGGCCTAGGAGCAGTCCTCCTGCTGAACCTAGGACTGGGAGTTTCTCAGACAGACTGGACACGAGGCTATGGCATGTCCGGATTTGCCGCAGTACAGGCAGAGGCCGGATTGCTGGCGACGACGTCATTCTTTGGGAGAAAGTCTGCTCTGACCCATTTGCATTGGCTTATCCTCAACTTTGCTCTGGACCGCATTCAGCCTGGGTGAAGATGAACATCGAATTCGGGCTGAGCTTGGTGTAGATTTCCTGGAGGCTCTAGACTCCTGTGAGCGCTCTTGCAAGTGGCGGTCAATGTGACCAGCTAGGTCTATCAATGAGTCCAGGGATGCAGGTAATTCACGAGCCGCCAACTCATCTTTGATCCGGGAACTCAGACTTTCGAGGAAGATGGACCGTAAGCAGACTGAGTCCCAGTGCAGTTCTGATAAAAGGGTCCTGAATTCTATGACGTAGACTGTTAATGGCCGAGAGCCTTGTTGTAGATGAAGTGAGGAACTGGAAATGGCTCTTCTGCCAGGGTCGTCAAAGACGGAGTGAAATAAGGCAAGAAACCCGGGCAGGTCACGAAGAACTGGGTCAGCACGCTCCCAGAGGGGTGACGCCCAGGTCAAAGCCTTACCATCCAGAAGGGAAAGGATGTAGATCGTCTTTGTGATTACATCTGTAGGTCGGTTGCAGGCATAAGTGCATATTTCATTGATTCAGGAAACCCCTGCACATAAGAGGGTTCCTTGAAAAGCGTGGAAGTGCCGGCAAGGGCACGGTAGGCTGAGGAACCGGCATAGAGGTGGAGGAATTGAGCTTGGTAAACGTCGTGGCAGCAGTCACAGTGGCATCTAAATGAGTGCTCAAGTTGTCAATAGCTGCTGCCAGTTTTTCCAGAAATGTTTGTTGCTTGCTGATTCTTTGTGCCAGGCCAGGAATGGCCTGTATAGCTGAGACCACTGCTGGGTCCATGGACTTGGCAATCTGTTAGGATCCGTGGGTTTCGTGGACCCTTAGCCCGAGGTGAGGGATAATACCACCTGTGGGAGAGGAGCACCACAGGTCCTCACCGTCAGGAGGCGAGGTCAGCTGCGGCAGGAGATACAGCAGTACTGGCAGAGAGGTAGAACATCCTGCGTCACAGCCACATGATCGCAGGAGTATGTAGAGAGAGTACTGTGAGGGGTCCCTAGGAGTGGGGTAAGAGACACAGTTCTGAGGGAACCCACAGTATTCAGGCAGCACTGGAGATACAAGTGCCAGAGCAGGATCCTCCAACAGAAAATCGCTAGGCAGGCCCCTGAGGAGCAGGGAGCGCTAGACAGAATCTTCTGGAGGAATGCAGCAGAGACTGTCCCAAGGGGCGGGACAGCATAGCTAGAGAGGCTCTGGTGTGATGACGTAGGCTGACCCGAGGAGCGGGGAAGCCCGAGTTGAATCTCCAAGTGGTGATGTAAGCTGCCCCGAGGAGCGGGGCTGAATACGATGGAATCTCTTGGTAGAGAAGCAAGGACTGCCCCGAGGAGTGGGGAGGTGCTGAGTACAGTTTCTGGTGTAGAACGTAGGCACTGCCCCGAGGAGCGGGAAAGCGCAGGATACAGTCACTGGTGTAGAATGTAGGCACTGTCCCGAGGAGCGGGGAAGCGCGGAGTACAGTCACTGGCATAGACACTGCCCAGAGGAGCGAGGACGCACAGGGTCGAGTCTCCAAAGCAGTAAGGTAGTTTGAGGGGCAACCCCGAGGAGCAGGGAAACCAGCAGGCATGGTCTCTGGAAGGCGCAGGGACTACCCCAAGGAGTGGGGCAGCCAGGAGATGAGGTCTCCAACTGGAGCGCGAGTATGCCCCTGAGGAGTGGGTACCCGAGCCAGAGTCCAGAGCTGCAAGTAGATCCGAAACAGGAACCACGGGTCCTAGGAGACAGTAGCAAGCACCAGTAGCGAAGGAACTCGTTGCCAAGTCAGCTAGCACAGGGCGCGGGAGGTGCTTATGAATCCAAACCTTGTGATGTCATCAGTCAGGGATGCCCCTGATCGTTTGGCCTTCAAAGGGAGGCCCGGTGGCACGTGCACGCGCCTAGGAAGGACTGGAGTCAGCGTGGGTGGCAGTGGTGTCCCGGCCGCCACGAGGAGGCTTGAGAACCCGGAGGTATGTGGCAGTAGCGGCTAGCCAGAGCCGCAAGTTGACCCGAAGAGGAAAGTAGGGCAACACATGACGTGAGTTGAATCGGTCACAGCCGTCTGCGACCGATGGTCATAACAGGTCCATTACCTGCATGATTCTGTAGAGAAATTAAAGCCGCAGATTTTCTCCTTAGGAGAACACAAATCTTGCCATCAGGTTTTCTGGACATGGAGGAGTGTCAGCGTCACCTCATCTGTTCTGTGTATGAATCCTTTAACACTGCAGCTCATTCATCGGCCATGGCCATCATGGCCCATCGCATGGCTTGGCTTAGGCTAGTGGCCTCAGGGAAGACATCCATGAGAAACTGACTGATGTTCCATGTGCTGGCCACAACTTCTTTGGGGGCAATTTCAGGATTATGGTTGCACAAAAAGAGCAACATGCAGCAATCCAATCTCTGTCAGGTGCAATGGACCTACCATAAATGATGAGATCTCACTTTTCTTATAAACAGCCTTTCTATCAGTGATGCCCTTTCTGGCCTTTCTAGAGGTACAGAGTCCCACCTACTCTGCCTACACAACAGCTCTCAGTGAGAGGGCACCAGTGAGAACAGAGACAACTGAAGCAACAACCACAGGCCCAACCAAAATCAGGACCAAGTTTTTGATGGTGCCACAGTTGCAGACCTCAGATCCTCCAGTCAGAGGCAGTATCCAGCTGTTCCTGACCAAGAATATCAAGAGGGACCACTGGGTCCTACTAATTTTGTACTGTGGCTACTATTTGTGCTTCTCCCACACCCTGTGCTTCTCTCATCTGACTTTCAGTTTAGCTTCGTTTCACATAGCTCAGCTCCACCTGGAGGTGGAATTGCTTTTTCATTAAAGGGCCATAGAGGAGGTCCTACCCCAGGAATGTTGCCAGAGGTTCTACTCCCGATACCTTCTTATTCTTATGAAGTTGGGAGGCTTGCAGCTCATCCTGGATCAGCAAAAACTGAACAGCAATCTACAGGAGAAGTTCAAGAAGAACGCTATCTTCTTCTTCATCCAGCAGAATGATTGGATGTGACACTGGACCTGAAGAATGCTTATACCCATGTCCCAATCCATCTGATTCGCTGGAAGTATCTTCACATTGTGGTGCATAAATCCCACTATTATTACAAAATCCTTCTGTTCAGTCTCTCAGCAGCATTGAGGGCCTTAATGAAGTGCCTAGTGGTAGTAGTGGCATTCCTTTGCCACCAAGGGATTTGCGTCTTTCCATATCTTGATGACTGGCTTGTGATAGGCTCATCTTGGGAGATGGTTCTTGATGTCCAGGATAGGACCATTGAACTCCATCAGTCTTTTGGATTTCTTATCAACTACCCCAAATCCAATCTCGTTCCAACTCAATGGCTCAAATTCATCAGCGCATGGATAGATTCCCTGGTGGAGAAATCATTCCTGCAAGCCTTCAATACACCACCTAAAATCCAATTTTCAATGCATATAATAATAGACCATCATACTAGGCTTCATCAGTAGAGTATAATAAAACACTTCAAAAAACATCAGTTTTATATATAATCATCGGTCTCTAAGAATATCCCATGACATTTTTTGTTTTTTCATTGCACTTAAAAGTCAATTAAATATACAATATATTGTTCAAAACAATGGTGTGACTTGTCTGATTAATTAAACTCCACGATGAATACTCTCTCCATTGAGGACTTTGTACAGATATAACTCCCAACTTCACTCAACATGAAACGCCATTTATATTCTTGCCACCATGAAACACTTGATGCAACTGCCGTAACCGACTGGATAATATTGCCCTGATGAAGAACAACAGTTCGAAACATGGGCTCGTGTCCGCGGAGTTTTGAAAAGTGTTTCATGGTGGTGATAATGTAAATGGGGTTTTAGGTGGTGTATTGAAGGCTTGTTTGGTTTCCACCTATACTAAACACATTTTGGGACTTTTCTGTTTTGGAGAAAACACTCCTGCCATCTGAAAGGGCCCTCAGTTTAAGAATGTTGGCCTCCGGGTTGTTACTGCCCTCACACATCTAGGCCCATACTTTCCTGGAGCTGATGGGACAGGTGGCTGCAGCATTTCATGTGGTCCTTCTCGCACATCTCAACATGAGGTCTCTTAAGTAGAGCCTCTACCTACAGTGGAATCAGTAGACTCAGCTCTTCTCATGGCCATTCGTCATAACCCCAGTGATGAAGTTGTCTCTATGGTGGTGGCTTAGCTTGAATGTTATGGAGACGGGATCCCCACTAAGATTTTTGCCATGTCAGGTGACTGAGCTCTGACACATCAACTGAGGGATGGGGAACACACACTAAAATGATGCACACTCAAGGCACATGAACCAAGGCTGAGTGTTGGTTCAATATCTATTTGTTGGAATTATAAACCATTTGGAATGCTCTCAGTGTGTTCTCCAGGTCTTTTCATGGAATGAAGATTCTGATTCAGACAATCAGATATCAATCAAGTGTTTTTTTTGTTTTTTTTTTTACAATTTAATTTTTTAATTTTTATTGTGAACAACTCCTTACAATACAGCAATCAGATGTTTTATATTATCAAGCATGGGGGTATAGGATCCTTGGCCCTTTGTTTGGAGGACAAGTTGATTTGGAACTGGGTGATCAACCACAGAGCCTCGTTACAAGTGACCTATCTCCTGAGAACAGTGAATATACTTGCGGTCTGCCTCAATCGGATCTTCCTACCTCATGAGTGGTCACTGAGTCAATTGATAGTGAAGAACCTTTTCAATCTCTGGGGTAGTCCCATAGTTGACTCTTTCACCACAGAGGGGAATAAAAAGGTCACAGAGTTTTGTTATATCCATCCAAGTAGCCTTCAACTTATCTTGGACTGCTTCCTATTTCCTTGGATTACACAAGTCCTCAATGCCTTTCCCCCTTTTCCATTGGTGGCAAGAATAGTGTAGAAGGTGTTTGAGGACAGAGATTATCTCACTCTCATCACTTCAATCTCTTTCGTAAGAGCTTCTTCAATAACTAATACAGAGAAGGCTTTTTGCGCTTGTGTCACTTGATACAGTGTGTCTCCGCATCACAGGTCGTATTCTACCAGAGCCCACTGTAATTCTGTTTTTTGAGTTCCTTAATGTCCTATGTGAGTAAGGGGGTAATCTTGGCTGCACAGCTGTCAAGAATGGGTGTCTGTGGGTCACAGGTCTTATCCTGCCTGAGCCCATTGTAAACCCCTTTTTCCTTGACTTTTGTTTTTTATGTGGTAATGTGGAATTAATTCCTGAATAATATAAAGTGGGTGAAACTTTCTTTATTGCAGCTAATTCAGCTGTAACTTCAGCCAGCTCTTTTTTCAAAGAAGAGAGTTATGAGCAAATAGGGCAAGTCCTAAGTTTCCAGATGATTTCCCTGAGAATAAAGGCTCCACAATAGTTACACTGGATACTGGATAGTCCTCATTTTGTTAAATTTATTTGATGGATAACACCTAAGGAACTACCAAATTACTAATTTATTTTGTTGCCAATTATGTATTTAGGCAGACTATATCAGAAAAACAAACCTAGGAGTGGGTGGGTTGGGTGGGAGGGAGTTAACAGTTAACACTTGGCCAGGGCTGTTCACTGGATACTGTATCTGCTATTGATTTTAAACAGACCCTCCCCCAGATTTGGCTAGCTAATTTAAGCTTTTCCCTGGCTCTCCCCAAGAAGTTGGACTTCTGGCTGTCTCCTTCTATTTCAAAGCAGACTGACTAGGAGTTGATTACCTCCTGCAATGCTCTAAGTACAAGATTAATGAAAACATTAACAATATTTTCAATATGTTCAAGCCTTTAAATATTTTAGAGCATCATTTCTAACAATTATCATTCCCAGAGTTCATTTCAACTGAATTTCTTCTTCATATGTCACTGATGCACTACTGCTGAATCCAAATTATTTCCAAATTATTTCCCTTCATCCTTGATCTTATAAGGAATTCTTTCCAGTGAACAGATATTTAAAATATTGTTAATGTTTCCATTAATCTTGTACTTTTTGATATAGTGTATTTTTAATTGTGTATGAATGGTGGTGGATGATTGTAATAGGTAGTTTTTAGCATATATAGATAGGATCTGATGTATGTCATGTAAAGATTTTTTGATATATGCTTATTAAACATTTAGTTGGGTTTAAATTAGTTTTCTCCTAAGGTATATATTATGTGTTGATGTAAGAGAAAATATATAGTGCCTTCATTGTGTTTGTTACCATTATTTCATCTAGGCATATAAGTGAATTTCACGACTTGGTTTGTTATTCTCCATACATTCAGTGCACCACACTCACCCTAAGTTTCTCTCAAAAATGGCCTCTGCTTTTCACATCGATCAATCTATTGTCTTGCCTATGTTCCTTCCAAGGCCTCATGCACATAGGGGGAAAAAGGCCCTTCACACACTAGACTGCAAAAGGGCTCTGGCCTACTACCTTTGGAGGAAGCGGTCTTACCATCAAGCATATGAGTACAAATTGCCAATGTACAATTTACTGCACTGTATTGGAAACTGCTATGGGCTAGTTAAGTGGACACAGCTAGCCAGTCAGTTTTCAGGTTATCCACAATAAATTTGTATAGGGTAGATTTGCATGCCTTGTCTCCATTGTATGCAAATATATCTCAAGCATACTCATTGTGGATATTCTGAAAACCTGACTGGCTAGGTATGACCTGAAGACTGGGTTGAGAACTTCTGGGCTAGCTGGCCTTCAGATCATAGATTCCATCAAGGCTCACCAAATCAGAGTGATGGCTATTTCAGTTGCCCATCTTAGGGCTGTATCCATCAAAGGCATCTGCAAAACTGAGACTTGGTCATCTGTGCATACCTTCACATTGCACTACTATCTGGACAACCTCTCCAGGGTTGACTGTAACTTTGAACAGTTTTGTGTAACCTCTTCTCCATCTAGCCCACTATCCACAGGGAGTTGGGTTGCTTGTTTAGAAAGTGCTCTACAGTGTTACCCTCAGCTTGGGTCTTCCCACATATCATGGCTAATTCAGCCCTGCTTTTCAACAGAGAAAAGCATATTTGTTTACCATAAACAGTGTTCTCTGTAGACAGCAGGCTGAATTAGCCATGCTTAATACCTGCCTGCCCACCTCCCTGGAGAGTCGACTAACTCGCAATGCTAAGCTATGAAAGACGTGAGGCTTACTAGGCAGTACTTGCACAGGAACCCCCATTAGAGAGAAAGGTCCATTCGGTGCTGTTGGATGACGTTACTCATGTGTCATGGCTAATTCATCCTGCTGGTAACTTTAAAATGAGCGTGCATGTGCCCATATATGCAATTATGTGGGTGCGAGCCCACAATCGCTGGAATTTTAAATCATACGCACAAGTACATGCATACTATTTAAAATAAGCCTAGCGTGCATATGTGTGCTCCTAATTTTTAGTGGTTACACAAGGATGCATTATTAGCATATTTTTC
This sequence comes from Rhinatrema bivittatum, assembly GCF_901001135.1. NCBI lineage: Eukaryota > Metazoa > Chordata > Amphibia > Gymnophiona > Rhinatrematidae > Rhinatrema > Rhinatrema bivittatum. The sequence goes on from NC_042619.1 coordinate 372,129,640, forward strand.
CTTAGGATTTGACGGCTTTTACATTTGACGGCTTTTACATGTTATTTCCTTCACGCTTTTACACGCGTGAAGGAAATAACGCGTCTGTCTTTAGGTCATTAAGACCCTTCTGGTTCTTCAGCCTGTATTCCTCCCAGTTTACCCAGATCCCTCACCCATTCAGTTTTTGGCTATAATAAATTTTACTCTAACTTACACCTGAAAAAGAGTAGAAGTAAATATGTGCAGGTAACAGCCCAACGCGTGCTGCTTTCACCGGTTTAAAATTGGGATTTATGCACGTAAACGTTGGCCCCGCATATCACTTTAAAATTTGAAATAAAAATACATGGATATATCAATTATGCACACTTATCCAGCTAAATTCTGAGTTATCCATTTAATTAGCACCTTTACTGCTACTTAGACAATTTCGGAATTATCTGGCTAAGTAGCAGCAAAGACACTACTTAGCTGGATAAGTCTGTAAAGTGCTACATGTCCATCTAAGTAGCGCTTTACAGACATTTCAGGCTAAGTCAGACGTTTCCAGATAAGTCTAAAGACGCTGGCTATTTGACATAGCTGAATAAGTTGTCTTTTAAGACTTATTCATCTAAGTAGAATTTTTTTCCAGACTTATTCGGCTATGATAAGTCTAAAAAGCGTTACTTAGATGGACAAGTAGCGCTTTTCAGACTTATCCGGCTAAGGAGAAGATTTTCTGTTACTTAACCAGATAAGTCAGAATTTATCCTGATAAATGTCACTACTTAGCTGTATAATCTGCACAGGATATAAAATACAGTAGTAAATTTGCATACGCTTATATATATGTATAAATGGGTGCGTACGCAGGTTTAAAGTTGTACTCTTTGTGAATATTGATTAGATGCAATCTTTGGGGCAGATTTTCAAAGGGGTACGCGCGTAAGATACGCGTGTACCCCCTGAAAACCTGCCCCAACCTCCCCCTGCGCGCGCCGAGCCTATGTTGAATAGGCTCGGCGGCGCGCGCAAGCCCCGGGACACGTGTAAGTCCCGGGGCTTTCCTGGGGGGGCGTGTCTGGGGCGTGTCACGACGGTGCGTCATCCGGGGGCGGGAACGCGGGCGTGGTTCCTGCCCAGGGGCATTCCGGGGGCGTGGCCGAGGCCTCCAAAACTGCTCCTGGGCCGGGGAATCGCGCGCCGGTGGCCGGGCCAGTGCACACGAGTTACGCCTGCCTTGGGCAGGCGTAACTTCTCAAACAAAGGTAGGGGGAGTTTAGATAGGGCTGGGGGGGTAGGTTAGGTAGGGGAAGGGAGGGGAAGGTGCAGGGGGGTGGAAGGAAAGTTCCCTCCAAGGCCGCTCCAATTTCGGAGTGGCCTCGGAGGGAACGGAAGCAGGCTGCGCGGCTCAGTGCATACAGGCTGCCGATTTTTCACAGCCTTGCGCGCGCACCGACCCCGGATTTTAAAAGATACGCACGGCTTCGCGCGTATCTATTAAAATCTGGCGTACTTTTGTTTGTGCCGGTCGCGCGAACAAAAGTACGCGCGGGCACAGTTTTTTAAAATCTACCCCTTTATGCACAATATAATTTTTTGATCATACAGTGTTCCTGATATAATTATATATAATGTCCATTAACATCTGTGAATTGCCTTTCAAACTCAAAGGGAACATTTTTATTTATTAAAATAGCTACTCCTCTTTGTTTTCCTGTGCAAGAAGAATAAAAACATTGTCCCACCCATTCACATTTCAATTTCTGATATTCTTGATGATCTAAATGAGTTTCCCGGATAAAGGCTGAACTCATCGTCCATTTCCTAAATGTTGTAAACATTATTTTTCCTTTTTTTTTTTTTGTAGAGTGTTAACCATCAATATTCAAGGTACAGATTTTCAGACTAGCCATAGATCAACGAAGATAAAGTTCCTAATACCAGGCATAAATCATTTCCAATAGGAGAACTCTCCCAGCCAGGATTTTCCCCAAATCTTGCATAAATTCCCATCCCGCATATTAATCATTACAGCTACTTTGTTGGATATAATGCTCCTTATCTGCTCAATCCACACAGACAAAGTCATTCACATCGATCCCATCCCCACTTATTACCCCTTCCCCTCCCTGCTCCCTCCCAGAAGCACACTATCTCCACCCAGTGTGCTTCAGAGCCCAGACTCTCCTGCCTCCTTCCTTTTACTATTCTTCCTTTCTTCCTTCCTTCCTCTAATTTTCCAAGAGCTCTAAAGGAAACGCTTTGGGCTAGTGGTAATGAGGAAAGTGTCTCAATATATTTCTTTAGATTTCACATATCACTATTGTCACACAGAATAATATTAAGAAATGGACAAAAGTAAAAGAAAATTCTTTGGATCAGTAATTGAGGCAGTTAACTTCAATCATTTGCAACAAAGGATCCATTTTAGTAGCAAATAAAAGTAAAGCATATTGTTCTCTATTGCAGGATCAAATAAAGTCACTTATTATGCAAAGGACTCTGTTCTCTCTGTGCTCAAGCTGTTACTCTCCTATCCCAGCAAAAATCTCTCATAGGTATTCAAAGTGTGTCACCAACAAAGGCTAGGATATGTTTCTAACACGAGATCAAGCTTGACAGGATCAGAAGGGCGCTCCAGCCCCAATTTAAATTAGAATCTTGATAACTTCAGAAGCAAAATTAAAAGTAATAATTAATTAAACACCATCTCTCAGTTCGGTACCAGTCTTGTTGTAAGTCTCATTCCACACTCACAAGCTGAAGTAACACATCTGCAACATGGGTTGTTATATCTGAACCATCCCGAGTATCTCACATTCAAAACATCCACATTTTAGAAATATCCCTCGTCACATGATTCTTTGTCCTCTGTTCTTATATTATTTGATCTCTTATCCCAGCAGAGATCATCAGTATATTTTCAAAATGGGTCACCAGCAAAAGGCAGGGTACACTTCCACAATGAGATCAAAGTTGCACGGGACTGGATAGCTTGATAAGTTCAAAAACCAAAAGTGAATGTAAAAATGATAAACATTGTCCTGAAGTTTGATACCAATCTTTTTGTAAAACTCAATCAAGGTATCACAGTTTGCTATTTACAATAAGGATCATATTTAGGAGGATGGCTAGTGGGTAGGTTATCTGGCTAAAGTGAGCAGGATAACCTGTCCTCTTTATTCAGCTGGATAAATGTCATGCTGAAATTACTTGCTTAAAGTCATCTGATATCAAAAACTACCAGTTTACGCTTCCAGCGCTGCTTCTAATTGAAGCAGCGCTGGATCACTAGAAGCGGGTGAGTATAGAGCTCGCTCTCAGCAGGGGGATCGTTTTTGGTATCAGGGGTTGGGATGGAGAGTCAAGAGGGGTCAGAAGGGTGTGGGGCATGGATATTTTGAACTGCAGGTGGGTGAGAAAGTACGTGGTTGGGAGGACAGATTAAAAAATTATTTTAAATGGGGAAGGGGTGAGAGGGGAGCCTGGCCTTGGGATGGTTACAGTTTTCATTAACCTTTGAGGGGTTTTGGGGAGGTGCACGGTCCAATAAGACCATATAGGAAATTGGGTGGGGGGAGATTTGGGCCACAGGCACCTTTACTTTTTTTGACAGTGCTACTTACCCAGACATCTTCTGAAGATATCCGGATAAGTAGTAAGTTATATGGCCACTCAAGACCGGATATGTCTTGGCCTGCTCTGAAACAGGTCTAAAGTAAACTAGCTAACTTGCAGGGTCATTTATCAAATCGCGTTATGGTGCGATGCAAATTTTTAATAGTGGAGGGATTGAGGAAGAGTCGGGGACAGGATTTTGGAAAAAAGTGGGCTGGCTTCACAAACGCATGATATCGCACAGTTTTAACACTGAAAATAACTACACCTTTTTCAATTGCGTTAAGTTGTGCGATATGCCCATAACGCAATTTGCGATTTTTTTGCTAATTCTCCCCTAGATTCATAAAAAATTCTTAATAACTCGCTAAGAAAAAGGGGCATGTTTAGGGAAATTTGGGAGTTACCACACCACGTGGTTACTTGCCACTTCATATCAGTATTATCACACTGCATGGTAAAGTTTCCATACAGTGCAATAAACCCTACGAGAGAGAGAGAGAGAGAGACTCTCTACAAGGCTCTTGTAGTAGTTATTTATATCTCTATAGGAGGCCCACCAAGTCGATCAAGCTAGGTTGAGAGAACACTGTACAAATCTCATCGTTGTGTGAGTTTCCTCAAAACTTCACAAGAGTGTACTGTTTTGTTTGTATGTCTCACTCTGCATGTAAAAGTGGCCCCTAACCCCCACACTACTACTTAAACTTCACCTCAAGTTACTAGGTGGGCCTCCCATAGAGATATAAATAGCTAACTAATACAAGGGCCTTGGAAGTAGGTTCTCTCTCTCTCTCTTTCTTTCTCTCTCTCTCTCCCTCTCTCTCTCTCAGTGCTAACATTGTGATAATTAGGAAATTACCATAAAATATGCCCCTTTTTCTATCGCATGCAATATTTACAGCAAATTGATAAAACTAGGCCTTTGCCAGTTATGGTTTAAAATTGGCAAAGTTAGTAGGATAACTCAACTTCTCCCCAAAATGCTGCTGGAATACTTCTTTTTTATCCAGGTAGGTTTCAGCTGCATAAGTCACCATCCGGCTAAAATCTAACCAGTTAAGGGGCTGAATGCACAAAACCTTGCCATGTAAATGGATATGTGGTCCGCAGGATCATCACATCCTGCGGACCACATCCCTTCCAAACTACTCTTGACAATCCCAGACACCATATCGCAAACGCTGGGAGACATAATCAACTGCTCTCTATCTCAAGGCTTTTACCCAGACGATCTCAAACTGGCTTCTCTCAAACCTCTCCTAAAGAAGCCAAACTTAGACCCCGCTGACCCGAACAACTTCCGCCCGATCGCTAACCTACCACTCATAGCCAAGATCATGGAAAAACTAGTTAACATTCAAATCTCTCAATACATTGAAGACAACAAACACCTCTTCCCATCCCAATATGGGTTCCGCAAAGCTTCCAGCACAGAATCCCTCCTTGTTTCGCTGACAGACTACCTAATTCTGGGCCTCGACAAAGGACAATCATTCCTACTGATTCTATTAGACCTTTCTGCAACCTTCGACACCGTCAACCACACCATCCTCATAAACCAACTCTCAGCCATTGGAATAATAGGTTCAGCGCTAGCCTGGTTCAAAACGTTCCTTAATAATAGAGGCTACAAAGTGAAAATCCAGAACAAAGAATCGCCCCGCCATGACGCGCCAGTAGGAGTCCCACAGGGATCCTCCCTATCACCCACCCTGTTCAATATTTACATACTTCCGCTGTGCCAGCTTCTAACTGATCTAAAACTTAAACACTTTGTCTATGCTGACGACATCCAGATAGTGATCCCTCTTAAAGAATCTCTCGTCAAATCTCTCGAATACTGGGAATCATGCCACTCAAAAATCAATGACATGCTCGCCAGCCTAAACCTCATTTTAAACTCCACCAAAACGGAACTCATGCTAATTTCACCAGAAAACAACAATAACTCCAGCACCCCTCCAAACATTCCTCTCTCCTCTCAAGTCAGAGACTTAGGAGCTACAATCGATAACAAGATGAATCTGAAAGCATTTGTTAGCCGCACTACAAAGGACTGTTTCCACAAACTCCAAGTGCTAAAAAGGATAAAACCACTTTTCCATTTTCATGACTTTAGAACAATACTACAAGCAATAATCTTTGCAAAGTTAGATTACTGCAACGCGATCCTACTAGGACTCCCATCCTCATACACTAAACCTCTGCAGATGGTCCAAAACGCGGCGGCAAGAATACTCATGAATACCAGAAGAAGAGACCACATCTCACCCATCTTAAAAGATCTCCATTGGCTCCCTATTCACTTCAGAATCATTTACAAATCCATTACCATCATATATAAATCCATCCACCACCTTACGTCACTTGACCTTCAATACCCGCTCAGCCCACACAACTCCCTTAGACCAACCAGAGAAGCCTACAGAGGATCCCTCCAGATACCCAATACGAAATTCACGCGGCACATAACCTCAAGAGAACGGGCTTTCTCGACAGCCGGACCATCACTCTGGAACTCCATCCCCACGAACCTTCGCCAGGAGCCTTGCCTGCCAACCTTCCGAAAAAGATTGAAAACTTGGCTATTCAAACAAGCCTTCCATGACCACACCTGAATCACAACCTATACACTCAAAGAATGTACCCACTTCGGTTTTGTAAATAATTATTAATTTATGATGTTAACCTTCTTCTGCTTTTTTCTCTCTTGTCCCAGTTCCATTACCCCTGTTTCATTGTAACTGCAACTCCTCTGCACTAGATTCAGTTATTGTATTTATTTTTTGCTCACCTTGTTCGAATGTAAACCGGCATGATGTGATTTTATCATGAATGCCGGTATATAAAAAAACCTAAATAAATAAATAAATAAGAGTAAAATGTCAAAATTGCTTCCATAGAGCAAAATAGGAGTTGAAACAGTGCTCTGGCCTAGATTATGCCAGACTGGAGAAGGAGTGAGGGCTGTCAGAGGTAATAAAAAGCATGTATGTATGCATTTAAGTGAATAGATTTGTGAGCGTGTTTGTGGAAGGAATGGATGGTAATGAATGATGATGTCTAGGTCTTGTGCTCCAAATAACTCTTTTTAGGCCATTACAAATACGTATTTTTTTGTTGCTGAATATATTCTGAAATATCTTCTTTTATAATAGTTGCTTTGTTGGATTTTCTGATTTTCACCTCTCAAAGGCCATCATGATTTGTACTAGCCTACAGCAAACTGAAATAGTTTGATGTTTCTGAATGCTATGGGTCATATCAGGAAACCTCTGGTTGGCTTAGATGTTCACACACTGATATTTCCAGGTGCTTGTCTGTGCCAGAAGAGGTCATTCTCTTTGCTGATAACATCATTATGGGCTTCTGGGAAAAAGCTCAGGAAAACTACCCACACAATGCTGCCAATAAGCCCTTGACATATATCATCACAGGCTGAAGGTCTAAGCCAATTACGATAAGCATCCTGGAATGATTTAGCTTCTGGGAAAAAAAAAAAGTAAATCTGCTATTATTTCCAACATAAACAATTATTACTGTTCTAATTTCAACATAATAGCTATCTTAAATAAGAAATTAAATATAAACACAATTGTCTTACACTTTTAATTTATACATCCTGTCCTTTGTGAAACAAATTTGTATACAGGTCATTTGCATTCTGATAATGAATGATTACTTGCTAATGAAAGAGAAAACTCTCATAGGAAACACTAACTTTCATTATAAATTGAGTCAGATCCAGAGTAGCTTGCTGGCAGAGATTAGCAGCGGGAAGTGCTGCAGGTGATTAGCTCAGCTCATAACAACCCTCAGTTTTCTTGCTACATGAAAGACCTAATGTGCTCAGGCACTCTTAAGGATAAAACTGAGCCAGGCAGCAGGACATTGACATAAAGAATGTCAATAGGGGCTGTTACTTTAACATTGATAATCAATTAACTCACTGTTTCAGAAAAAGCAGTTAATCAAACAGGGTCTAAGATGTTAATGGTTGCTCTTACTTTCTGCTCACAGTAAACACAGTGCATTGAACCCTTTTGCTCCTTGCAATTCAGCTGGAGATAAAACAAAAAGAAAACAGATTTTAGCTTTGACCCATCTGATATTGGTTGCTCTGCTCAGATGGGAAGTAAGAGCTGCAGTCTGAAGTCAAAGGGACAGATGAAAAACAGTGCGCTCAGACGAGCGCACTGTTTAACCCACGGTTTGACGTGCGTTTTGGAGGCTCGTCCACAGCCCCTTATTCTATAAGGGGATTAGCGTGTCCCAACGCAAGTCCAATGTGCCATGAAACTAATAGCACTCATCACATGCAAATGCATGTTGATGAGGCTATTAGTTATTCACCCCAGATGAAAAGAAAATGTGCTTCAGACCCGCACATTTTTACGCTCAGAAATTAATGCCTGCCCAGAGCAGGCATTAATTTCTGAGCACCCCAAAAAGTTGTACAGAAAAGCAAAAAATCCTGCTTTTCTATACATCCTCTGACTTAATATTGTGCCGATATTAAGCCAAAAGAACCAAAAGTTTAAAAAGTTAAAAAAAAAAAAATTAAAAAAAAAAAAAACTGCTGGTGGTCAAGTTAGGGAAATGGACGCTCAGTTAACGAGCGTCTGTTTTCCTAACCTGTGGCTGTGCACCGGTTAGGAAAACGGATGCTCGAAAAATTGAGAGTCTGCTTTCCTAATCTGCGGGCAGCTGACTTCTCCTGGGCGCCCACTGCCAAGGAGGCACTAGGGGCGCACAATTGACCCTAGCGCCTCCTTGGCAGCGTTATCCCTAATTTAAATATTGCATGGCGCCCCCAGAGAGGTGCCTGGGCGCACGTTAGGAAAGCGGGTGCTGAACATTGAGCGCCCGCTTTTGGCGCACTTTTTTTTTTGCATCGGCCCCAAAGAGTTTTCAATAAAGCATCTGACCTTCCTACGTAATTTCTGCCACAATTAATTACATTGTTAACAATTCTGTATTCTACTATGTCGCATTCCCTTACGTGAAGTAATTGTTTTACAAAGTCCTAACTTACCGGGTTATTCATCAAACTGCGATATTCCGCTATCGAGGCAGTACAATGCAAATTAGGGGAAGGGGAGAAGTGAGGGCGGGGTTTGGGTGGACTTATGTCCCGGCAGTGCTGCGGGCGATAATATTTTCTACATTATCGCCGGCAGCACCATGGGAAATAACTACACCTTTTCCCGTGGCGCTGTGGGTGCGAAAGTGTGCAGCATGGCCGCAACCACAGCGGGCGAACAGCGTACCGCTGCAATGCAGCTGTCTGCACAATTTCTCCCCCCTGCCCCTTTTTTTTCTTTGCGCAGCTCATCATTCTGCATAATAATAAATATAATTATAAATATAGCAGAATGATGAATCTGGGCCTTAATTTTCACCTGCCTGTATTGTTCTGATATGCTTTACAATAAAGACTAAAGTTATATTTCTATGTTATTTTACATTTTTTAGAATTAACTTCCTCTTCATTTAGGATGGATAGGAGGCAAAACGATTCAGCCTGTCAGGCTTTGTAACTTGAACTCACTCAAATCAGTATGCACCCGGTGTGGATACAGTGTATTTAAGCAAGGAGAAGGCTTCCATTAAAGAAGCCAAGATCTCCCAAAATGATCATTGTTGCATGATGTTCCTATCAGCAGCAAGACGGGGGCATGCTGGCATATTTTGAAAATACTATTAGTGATTTCACTTGAACAGACATCTAAAAGATGAGTTTATGAGGACCATTTCTTTTCTCAAGTTCCTGTGCATTGGCCTGCTTTGAAGTGTCTGAAAGGCACTTAGTCAAGGTGGTGAGCACAGTATAGATAAATAGATCCCAAAATGCCAAGCTTCATTAGGAAGCTTTTTGTTTTATTTTTACCACTCAACATAGAGTGCTCAGATTGACTTCCTTTAACCATTCAACACGTTTTAACATTTTAACATTTAACATTTTAACATTTTAACATTCAACACATGGCCAACATAGCTCTTATTCTGGCTATATTGCATGAATGCAGATATGTACAAAGCACCAATTGGAAATAAGAAACATTTTGAAAACATTAAAAATCTAAAAGTTGCCACCAACACTGGGCCTAATATTCAACACTGGCTGTATAAGTAATTTAGCTGGATTTGACTAATCATGCAAAGTTACAGATGTATATTCAGCGGCTCGGCTATGCCGCTGAATGGGGTAGATTTTAAGAGGCGCGCGAACAGCCTACTTTTGCTTGCGCATCAGACTCAAGCAAAAGTACGCTGGATTTTAGTAGATACGCGCGGAGCCGCGCGTATCCACTAAAATCCTGGATCGGCGCGCGCAAGGCTATCGATTTTGTATAGCCTGCGCGCGCCGAGCCGCGCTGCCTCCCCCCGTTCCCTCCAAGGCCGCTCCGAAATCGGAGCGGCCTCGGAGGGAACTTTCCTTTGCCCTCCCCTCACCTTACCCTCCCTTCCCCTACCTAACCCACCCACCCGGCCCTGTCTACACCCCCCCCTTACCGTTGTCGGGGGATTTACGCCTCCCGGAGGGAGACGTAAATCCCCGCGCGCCAGCGGGCCTGCTGCGCGCCGGGCCGCAACCTGGGGGCGGGTACGGAGGGCGCGGCCACGCCCCCGGGCCGTAGCCACGCCCGTACCCGCCCCCAAAACGCGGCCGACACGCCCCCGAAACGCCGCGTCGACCGGGCCCGCCCCCCGACACGCCCCCGACACGCCCCCCTCCGAAAACCCCGGGACGTACGCGAGTCCCGGGGTCTGCGCGCGCCGGTAGGCCTATGTAAAATAGGCTTACCGGCGCGCAGGGCCCTGCTCGCCTAAATCCGCCCGGTTTTGGGCGGATTTAGGCGAGCAGGGCTCTGAAAATCTACCCCAATATACGCGTATATGTACTAGGGATGTGAATCGTTTTTTGACAATTTAAAATATCGTCCGATATATTTTAAATCGTCAAAAATCATTAGAGGCGATATACAATAGGAATTCCCCCGATTTATCATAAAAAATCGTAAATCGGGGGAAGGGGGAGGGGAAGGGGGAGGGGGAGGGCGGGAAAACCGACACACTAAAACAACCCTAAAACCCACCCAGACCCTTTAAAATAAATCCCCCACCTTCCCGAACCCCCCCAAAATTTCTTAAATTACCTGGGGTCCAGTGGGGGTTCCTGGTGTGATCTTCCACTCTCAGGCCACGGGTGCGTTAATAGAAATGGCGCCAGCGCTACCTTTGCCCTGTCATATGACAGGGCAAAGGTAGCGCCGGCGTCATTTTGGTTCCTGTCCCCCGACGTCACGAGCGCAGGAGATCGCTCCCGGACTCCCGCTGGACCCCCAGGGACTTTTGGCAAGTTTTGTGGGAGTCAGGAGGCCGGCGCCATTTTGCAATACAAATGGCGCCGGCCGTATTGCCGTATTGCAAAATGGCGCCGGCCATATGGCCGGCGCCATTTTGCAATACGGCAATACGATTCGAGTGCAGGAGGTCGCTCCCGGACTCCAGCGGGAGTCCGGGAGCGATCTCCTGCGCTCGTGACGTCGGAGGTTGCTCCCGGACCCCCGCTGGACTTTTGGCAAGTCTTGTGGGGGTCTGGAGGCCCCCCCAAGCTGGCCAAAAGTCCCTGGGGGTCCAGCGGGAGTCCGGGAGCGATCTCCTGCCCTCGTGACGTCGGGGGACAGGAACCAAAATGGCGCCGGCGCTACTTTTGCCCTGTCATGTGACAGGGCAAAGGTAGCGCCGGCGCCATTTCTATTAACGCACCCGTGGCCTGAGAGTGGAAGATCACACCAGGAACCCCCACTGGACCCCAGGTAATTTAAGACATTTTGGGGGGGTTCGGGAGGGTGGGGGATTTATTTTAAAGGGTCGGGGTGGGTTTTAGGGTTGTTTTAGTGTGCCGGTTTTCCCGCCCTCCCCCGATTTACGATTTACACGATTTTAAAAAAAACAAAACCGCGACGATCCGATTCCCTCCCCCCCCAGCCAAAATCGATCGTTAAGACGATCGATCACACGATTCACATCTCTAATATGTACTCACTTTGCTGGATATGTCTTCCTGGCTAAGTTTAGATCTGCTCTAGGGGGCGTCTAAACTTGGACATATTACTTATACTCTCTGTTGCCTCAGGTAAAAAATTAGATTGTAAGCCCTGTGGGGATAGGGAAATTCCTACAGTCCCTGAATGTAATCTGCTTTGATGTACACTGAAAAGTGGAATATAAAAAAATCTAAATAAATAAATAAATAAAATAAAAACACGTATATGCCTAACACCGAATATTGGTAGTTAGGAGTATACATTATACATCTAACTTGATCTGCCCCGATCTGCCCAGTACACGTCCACTTTTTTGTGTGTACAATTTATTAAGGGACTTGTACGATTAAGCGGTGGCTGCTGAACATATGTACATATTCAGCAGTTGCTACTTAGCCACATAAGTCTCGCTTATTCGGCTAAATCACGCTGAACACATTTTGAATATTGGACTCACTGAGTTTTGGCAGTTTAATGCACATTCTAAAATGGTATACATGGTCACATTGCTCCCGGTTCAAAAACTGACTCAAGCCTTGGTTTTCAAAGTATTCAGGAAAGTTTTCATTATACAAAATTCCAAAACTAGAAAACCAATACCATTGATCTGCTCCTTAGAACCTGGATCCAGGTGGCCACTCTCACTCTAGATACTTTGACTTTTTGTCAGTTGGATTGGAATATTTTTTTAAATCTCCCCATTATCTCCATTTTAACTATATTGTTCAGGATTTGTATTGTACTTTCTTTGTGAATTTCTTTAACTTTTATTATGTTCTAAGAAGTGTAGATTCCATTGACTGGAATCATACCACCACTCCTGACCTGAGATCAACTGGAGACAATATGCATCTAGCCCTCCTATGCAGTTATAGTCCCTTTGGTACAATTGCTGAGCCATGAAGAACAGGATCTAAAGAACTGGCAGAGCCCTACAGCCTCATAGATCATCTTCACATAGAGGCAAGTTCCTTTGTGAGTACTGAGATGCAACCATGCATCTTTGATTACCGTCATCACCACTCCTCAAGCTCCTGCAATGCCCAATTGCATCAAGGCAAAGCGACACTGAGTAGATAACTCAGCTCTTTATTTATTTTATTTATTTTTAATTTTTACGTTCCTGTATGACATACAAATCACATCGGTTTACATTGAAACTGAGAACAAAGAATTCGCACGGAGGCAGTACATGGAACAGGGCATACAAGAAACTGGGATATGGGAAACTATAACTGAAACTGAAACTATTCTAACTATGTTATGAATTGGTCCAGAAAACAACAGTTAACTACATAAAGGAATATGAACAATAATAAATGGGGAGTAAATAAAAATACAGCTTGTGTAAGTAACCATCAGTGAACTACAGAACTGAATAGAATACAATAGGGTGCAGTGTGACCCAGAAACAACCTTAATTAGCTCAGAAAATGAGATTAAATGAGAAAACTTTTGACATCCCTTAATAAAACTGGTTAACATACAAAGGATATAAATACCAAGTTTAGAGAGGGACCCGAACCTGGAGATCCGGACCTACAAAGAGGGTGGGTGAACTTGTCGGGATGGGAACAAGATATATGCAACACTTTGAGAAGGGATCTTGTCAGGAAGGGAACAAGATATATGCAACACTTTGAGAAGGGATCTTGTCAGGAAGGGTACAAGATATATGAAACACTTTGAGAAGGGTACAAGATATATGCAACACTTTGAGAAGGGACCTTTATGGAAATGTCTGTGGTTTCATACTGCAGCCTGTCCCCTTTTCCATATTAGTGATATGCCTAGCTTCCCTCACTGCTTTCCTGATGGCAACAGTGTTTCACAAGCTCAGCATGCACTCCTAGGTACTAATAGAACCTCCTTTTCTCTCCAGAACTTAGAACTCAGAGAAAGCTCAAATAGTGCCCTTCTTACACACACAAAGCATTCAGAAGAAATGCAGAGCAAATCTCTGACAAATCTCTGACATGCGCTTATTACTTTCGTATTTATACTGTGTGTTATTGCATTACTTTTACCTTTATTTATTTTAGTTTATTTTCAAAACTATCATACCCATCGTTATTTATCACGATAATATAATATTGATATCAAAAGTTTTTCCTTATCTTGTAACTATCTCTATACCATGTTCAAGTTGTACGTTGTTTTATAGTTATATGTAAAGCCCGTTGTCTTATAGTTATAGTTATATGTAAAGCCCCTTATCTTGTAACTATCTCTATACCATGTTCAAATTGTACATTGTTTTATAGTTATATGTAAAGCCCGTTGTCTTATAGTTATAGTTATATGTAAAGCCCCTTCCTTTTGGGCATCTCACTGTTTTATTTAAACCGGAGTGATTTGTATCTGATACAAGAACCTCGGTATATAAAAATTAAAAATAAATAAATAAAATAAATGCTCAGTCTTCAAGATCAGCAACACTGAACCCGGTGCGCAGCAATACGTTGGATTGGAAAATTAATTTGTTGTCTCCTTGTTGTCTCCTTGACAATATGTCCATCCTACCCATGTCTGCTGACTGCTGCCGTACACTTGGTATCCATTCCTAACTGTACACCTGTTGCTCTCCTATTGATTTCTATGAGTCCATTGACTATAATGGCTTAAAGAAATCATTCTATTCAAAATGAATGAAATAAACAGGTTTTGTTTAATTTGAGTGACCCTCTCAATTTGTTTTAGGGTCCCTAGAAAGAAATTAATTAGCCCCTATTTGTTTCATTTTTCAATTTTGTTTGAAACTAATGCATATGCCTAAAAAATTATAGCAAAACTGGAAAAGGTATAGAGGAGGATGACAAAAATGATAAACCAAATGGAACAGCTCCCCTATGAGGGAAGGCTAAAGAGGTTAGGGATCTTCAGCTTGAAGAATATATGGCTGAGGAATATATGATAGAGGTTTATGAAAATCATAAGTGGAGTAGAATTATATGCAAATCAGTTTACTGTTTACTCTTGCAAATATATAATAAGATTAGGGAACAGTCCATGAAGTTTCTAAGCAGCACATTTAAAACAAATCAGAGAAAATATTTTTTCACTCAGCACACAATTAAGCTCTGGAATTCATTGCCAGAGGATTTGGTAAAGACATTTAGGCTAGCTGGGTTTAAAAATAGTTTGAACAAGTTCTTGGAAAAAAACTCCATAAATTGTTATTAATCAGGTAGATATAGGGAAAGTCACTTCTCACCCCTGAATGTTAGTAGCATGGAATCTAGCTACTATATGGGATCCCACCAGTGGGCTTGATGGACCCTTGATCTGATCCAGTATGGCAGTTCTTATGTTCTTAGGTTTCAATTTCTCTCTGATGTCCCATACAGATTGCCAATCAACTTCAGAAGCCAGAATTGGAGAGAGTGAGTGAGAATGCAGAGCTTAGTTCTGCAGTTGAAAATAATAGGTGGTTAACTGGATGAATGTTTATTTATTTGTATATTTTGTATTCCACAATTCTATATACTGTACGGATTACAACAGAATATGCATAAAAATTACATCAAGCTATAAATTAATATCCAATAACAAACTATATAAAACAATAAAATGATATCAAATAAAATACATTAAAACACAAACGAAAGATCCACTATGATGCTTAGATCTTTTCCCTGGAAGGTAGCTCCTAATATGGAACCTAACATCCTGTAACTACAGCAAGGGTTATTTTTCCCTATATGCAACACCTTGCACTTGTCCACATTAAATTTCACGTGCCATTTGGATGCCCAATCTTCCAGTCTTGCAAGGTCCTCCTGTAATGTATCACAATCCACTTGTGATTTAACTACTCTGAATAATTTTGTATCATCCGCAAATTTGATAACCTCACTCGTATTATTCCTTTCCAGATCATTTATATATATATATATATATATATATATATATATATATATATTGAAAAGCACCAGTCCAAGTACAGATCCCTGAGGCACTCCACTATTTAGCCTTTTCCACTGAGAAAGTTTGACCATTAATCCCACTCTCTGTTTCCAGTCTTTTAACCAGTTTGTAATCCACGAAAGGACATCGCCTCCTATCCCATGACTTTTTAGTTTTCTTAGAAGCCTCTCATGAGGGACTTTGTCAAAAGCCTTCTGAAAATCCAAACACACTACATCTACCTGTTCACCTTTATCCACATGTTTATTAACCCCTTCAAAAAAATGAAGCAGATTTGTTAGGCAAGACTTCCCTTGGGTAAATCCATGTTGACTGTGTTCCATTAAACCATGTCTTTCTATATGCTCTACGATTTTGATTTTTAGAATAGTTTCCACTATTTTTCCTGGCACTGAAGTCAGGCGCACTGGTCTATAGTTACTCGGATCGTCCCTGGAGCCCTTTTTAAATATTGGGGTGACATTAACCACCCTCCAGTCTTCAGGTACAATGGATGATTTTAATGATAGATTACAAATTTTAACTAATAGTTCAGAAATTTCATTTTTTAGTTCCTTCAGTACCCTAGGATGCATACCATCCAATCCTGTTGATTTGCTACTTTTTAGTTTGTCAATCTGGCCTACAGTATCTTCCAGGTTCACAGTGATTTGGTTCAGTTCGTCTGACTCATCACCCTTGAAAACCATTTCCGAAACTGGTATCTCCCCAACATCCTCATTAGTAAACACGGAAGCAAAGAATTCATTTAGTCTTTCTGCAATGGCCCTATCTTCTCTAAGAGCCCATTTAACCCCTCGGGCATCTAATGGTCCAACTGACTCCCTCACAGGTTTCTTGCTTCAGATATATTTAAAAAAAATTTAATATGTGTTTTTGCCTCTATGGCCAACTTCATTTCAAATTCTTTCTTCGCCTGTCTTATCAATGTTTTACTCTTAACTTGACAATGCTTATGTTTTATCCTATTTTCTGTTCCAATTTTTGAAGGATGTTTTTTTGGATAAAATAACCTCTTTCACCTCACCTTTTAACCATGATGGTAATCGTTTTGCCTTCTTTCTACCTTTCTTAATGCGTGGAATACATCTGGACTGCGCCTCTAGGATTGTATTTTTAAACAATGTCCATGCCTGTTGAACACTTTTAACCTTTGAAGCTGCACCTTTCAGTTTTTTCTAACTATTTTCCTCATTTTATCAAAGTTTTCCTTTTGAAAGTCTTGTGTTAGAGCTGTAGATTTACTTATTGTCCCCTTCCAGTTATTAGTTTAAATTTGATCATGTTATGATCACTATAGACAAGTGGCCCCACCACCATTACCTCTCTCACCAAATCCTGCATTCCACTAAGAATTAAATCTAAACTAGCTCCCTCTCATGTTGGTTCCTGAACCAATTGCTCCATGAAGCAGTCATTTATTACATCCAGGAACATTATGTCTCTAGCAAGTTCTGATGTTACATTTTCTTAGTCAATATTGGGGTAATTGAAATCTCCCATTATTATTGCACTGCCAAATTGGTTAGCGTCCCCGATTTCTCTTAGCATTTCATCATCTGTCTGATCATTTTGTCCAGGTGGATGGTAGTATACTCCTACCACTATACTCTTACCCAACACACATGGGATTTCTACCCATATAAATTCTACTGAGCATTTAGTCTCTTGTATGATCTTTATCCTGTTGGACTCTATATCCTCCCGGATATAAAGTGCCACACCCCCACCAAGTTCATCCTCCTTATCATTGTGATATAATTTGTTCCCTGATATAGCACTGTCCCATTGGTTATCCTCATTCCACCAAGTCTCTGTTATGCCAATTATGTCAATCTCATCATTTACTGCTATACACTCTAACTCTCCCTTCTTACTTCTTAGACTTCTGGCATTGGCATACAGACATTTCAGTGTGTTTTTTGTTTGTATTAACAACCTGCTTTTCAGTTGTTAGGGCTAATTTGGAAATCATTAGCTTCGGTGAATTTTTACATATAGGACATGGACCTTTGCTTTTAATGGAACCTCTCTGTGGGTTGCCTTAACTCTCCTGTTTCATTAGTATCCTTCAAGGATACATTTCACCGAACCATGCACTGCTGAGTTACTGTCGGCTTTCCCCCTTGTTCTAGTTTAAAAGCTGCTCTATCTCCTTTTTGAAAGTTAGTGCCAGCAGCTTGGTTCCACTCTGGTTAAGGTGGAGTCCATCCCTTCCCCAAAGGTTTCCCCAGTTCCTTACAAAACTGAATCCCTCTTCCTTGCACCATCGTCTCATCCATGCATTTAAACTCTGGAGCTCTGTCTACCTCTGGGGACCTGCACCTGGAACAGGAAGCATTTCAGAGAATGCCACCCTGGAGGTTCTGGATTTCAGCTTTCTACCTAAAATTCTAAATTTGGCTTCCAGAACCTCTCTCTCACATTTTCCTATGTCATTGATGCCCACATCTCCCACGACAGCCGGCTCCTCCCCAGCACTGTCTATAATCCTATCTAGGTGACTCGTGAGGTCTGCCACCTTCGCAACAGGCAGGCAAGTTACCCAGGCAGTGCTCACATCCACCAGCCACCCTGCTATCTACATTTCTAATAATTGAATCATCAATTAGGATGGCTGGTCTAACCCTTCCCTCCTGGGCAGTAGCCCTGGGAGACATGTCCTCAGTGCGAGAGGACAATACATCATCTGGAGAGCAGGTCCTTGCTACAGGATCACTTCCTACTACACCAGGGTGATGTTCTCCTACTGGGAGACCTTTCTGATCCAAGGCAGCACTGGGGCTGCCAGACTGGATTTGGGACTTGGCTACTGTGTCCCTGAAGGTCTCATCAATGTACCTCTCTGTCTGCCTCAGCTCCTCCAAGCCTGCTACTCTAGCCTTCAGAGATTGGACTTGTTCCCTGAGAGCCAGGAGCTCTTTGCACCAAGTGCACACATGTAATCTCTCACCGGCGGGTAAAAAATCATTCATGTGACACAATAAAAAGGACTGGAAAGCCCCCCTCTTGCTGCTGGACGGCTGCCTTCATCTTAGTTTTATTGAGTTCCTAGTTAAGTTTAGGATACTAACGGGCCGATACAGTAAACCACACGGGAGAGCCAGCAAGCGCCCACTCTCCTGACACGTGCCCAGACCACTCTCCTGGACACGCGATTCACTAAGCAAAGGTATGCAAATTAGGGCCCACAGTAATAAAGAGGCGCTAGGGACACTAGCACGCCCCTAGCACCTCCTTATTGACAGAAGCGGCAGCTGTGAGCGGGTTTGACAGCCAATGCTTAATTTTACTGGTGTCGGTTGTCGAACCCGCTAACAGCTACGGGTTCGGAAAACGGACACCGGCAAAACTGAGCGTCCATTTTCCAACCCACAGGCCTTGGGCAGATATCACTTTGATATTAAGTTGGAGGGTGTACAGAAAAGTTTTTCTGCTTTTCTGTACACTTTCCCATACAGCTTTTTTGGATTGCTGCACCCCAGATGTTGCGATTCCTCCCGGAGGCGTCTTACCTCTGCCTGCTTGCTTCCCTGACACTGTCCTTCCGCGGTCCAAAGGTTGCCCTCGTGGACGCCGTGGGTTCCTGCAGCCCGGCCACCATCTTGCCAGCGCGGCAGGAGCCATGCCGGGTTCCCATCGTGGAAGGAGGCCGCCGATGTTCCTTGCTCTCTCCGGGAGAGGAGCTCTCATCTCCATCCTCATCCACGGCAGAAGCCACCCTTGTCCTCCTCCTTCGCGGCTTGGACGCCGCCACTCCCTCGTCGGGCCTGGTCGAGGCCTGCTCCGCCGGCTCCTCCTCTCCTCAGCGGCAGCATGGTCACTGTCCGTGGTCTTGCACCTTCTTCCTGTTCCTCCTTAGGCACGGGGCCTCGCCTCCTGTCCTGATTTAAAGGGCCAGTGAGGGAGTGGGCCCTGGATGACATCATTTCCTGGAATTCCCTCTTCAGCCCTATAAAAGGGCTCAGTTGCCATTCAGTCTTTGCCTTCGCAAGGAGCAAGTTCTCTCTAGGACTTCCTGTATTCTTCGCTCCTGCTTGGCTTCGTCTTCATGTTCTTCATGGGATCACTTGTCGTTGTCGTTTGTCCTGGTCTCTGCTGATGCCTCATCTGTCCTGATGTCTCCATTGTCCCAGTCCTGATGTTCCATGGTCCAGACTTCATGTTCTGATGTTCATCCTGTCCAGATGTCTTCCTGGACTTCGCCTTGATCTGTCCCAGCGTGGTCTGCGACCAGCCCAGGTGGGCTGTGTAGGGCGTGCTGCGACCCAGTGGTCCGTGACCACCTCCGCTGGGGTGTGTAGGGCGCTGGTGGGTCTTCTTCCATCTAGCAGAGCCGAAGACTTCCATGTCCTTCTTGTTGAAAAAACGTAAGGCACGACAGGAATAAACTGAAATAACAACTGTTCGCTAGCATGTAGCAAAGGCTTGAGAAATTGAGTATATAACAACTGAAAAGCATGCGATTGTCAACGGTATGAATGTTTATGTGTATGAATCAGTTTGAGACTAAATTGTAAATTGTAATTAATTTTAATAATGTGAGAATGAAGTTGTTGTCTACTATATTTTTTATATGATGTATTTTACTAGTTAGATAAGTGTTAAGCACTGTAAACCTAAATGACAGTATAACCAAATACCAGTATAAAAATGTTTAAAATAAACAAACAAACAAACAAACAAACAAATAAATAAATAAATAAATAAATAAATGTACAATCAAATCTTTATAGGTAGAAATCCTTTGTGAGTTGGGGAAGAGTATAGTGATAGGGGTATACTACCGTCCACCTGGCCAAATTGGCGAGACAGACAGCGAAATGCTAAGAGAAATTTGGGAAGCTAACCAAACTGGCATGCAGTAATAATGGGACATTTCAATTTCCCCAGTGGTGAAGATCTACACTGCCTCTGTCTCCTTCTGTGCTCCGCCCCCTGTGGCCAGTCCCTGTACTGCCACAGGACAGGGGTCCACCCCTGAGCGCAACAGGTTGCCAAGGCCATGGACTTGGCGGAGCCTCCCGCCTCCAGGGCCCTACCAGGACTGGCAGCTACAGTAAAGCAACATCACCAGCTACAAGAGACTGCTATGGCCAATCCTGTGGGCCTCCCGGCCACTATGCTTCTTAGAGCAACTCTGGCACTCCTTACACCTCCTAGATACAATGGAGATCCACACTCTTGTCATGGCTTCCTTAATCAGTGCTTTATGCAATTTGCTCTCCAGCCTTCCTTGTTTTTGAAGGAGATCATGAAGGTCACCTTCATCCTGTCTTGGTTGGAGGGGAAGGCCCTGGCATGGGCCTCTCCCTTATGGGAACGTTCTGATCCCATTCTCTCCAAGATATCTGACTTCATTACTCTCTTCAAGCAGACCTTTGGAGATCCTGGTCGGATGGCTATCGCCAGTCACAATCTACTCCACCTTCATCAAGGTTCAAGGACCCTCTCTGAATATACGGTGGAGTTCCGAACCTTAGCCACAGAACGTGAGTGGCAAGAGAATTGCCTACAAGCCATCTTCCTAGATGGACTCTCATCTGCTCTAAAGGATGAGCTCTCCGTCCATCTCCAACGTCTCTAGAGGACCTGATCTCCCACATCTCTAGAGAACCTGATCTCGCTTGCTGGAAGGATCGATCATCGCCTCCGGCAAAGACACCTAGAAGTAAAGGCTCCACGCTCTTCTCCAGTACGGCCTCCAAGTGTACCATACATTCCTGCAAGGAACATAACACCACCATCTTCCTTCATGGTGGAACCCATGGAGGTGAATCGGGGACGGTTGTCTCCCACTGAACATCTCCGCCGTAGAAAAGAAGGGCTTTGCCTTTACTGAGGCACTTCTGGACATCGTTTGCAGTGCTGCCCGGTCCGTCCAGGAAACTGCAATGCCTGAGCCCGGTGGGGGTCCCGAGCTTGGGCGCAACTGTTTCTGGCCCTCATCTCCTGCTTCCCATATCCCTGGGCATCAAGAACCACACGTTCGCCACCACTGCCCTTATTGATAGGGATGTGAGTCGGGCTTCGGACGATTGAAAATATCGTCGATATTTTCAAAATCGTCAGAAATCGGGGCTCTCCCAAAACGATAGGAAAACCCCACGATATTGTTCGTGGGGGTTCTCTTATCATTTTGGGGGAGGGTGGGAAAAACAGCACACAAAAATAACCCCTAAACCCACCCCGACCCTTTAAAACCATTTTTAAAGATGGCGCTGGCCATCCAGTGCTCCCTCCATGTGACAAGGGCTGGCCAATGGCACGGATACCCTGTCACATGGTAAGGGCAAAGGCCATCGGCGCCATTTTTTATTAGTGGCAGCCGATGGCCCGAGAGCGGGAGATCACTCCCGGGACCCCCACTGGACCACCAGGTACCTGTAAAATGTTTTTTTGGGGGGGTCGGGAGGGTGGGGGAAGCTAAGGGATTAGTTTTAAAGGGTCGGGGTGGGTTTTTTGTTTATCAGCTCGGGCACAGCTGATAAACAAAACCGCGATCGGGCCGGACGAAAAAACCCCCACGATGTGAATCGGAACCGGAATCCGAACCGATTCCGGTTCCAATTCACATCTCTACTTATTGATACCGGTGCGAGAGGCAGTTTCATTGTGGATGATATCGTCAAAATCTTGGGAATACCTCTTCAACCATTAGAGGTGAGTCTCCATATTGCTTCCATTGAAGGAGAACATCTTCCCGGTCTTATCACCCATCGGACCATGGCTATTAACATGTCAGTGGGCACACTCCATAAAGAAGAAATATCCTTCTACGTGTTAAAACGCTCAATGCATCCAGTAATTCTTGGGTTGCCTTGGCTCCAGACTCACGAACCCCAGTTTTACTGGCAATCCCTGCAGCTGGTACGGTGGGGTCCGAAATGTCAAGCTACCTGTCTCCAGCCGATGTCTCCCATGATCCCGGTTTTGAAGTCTACAGTGCTTCCTGGTCTGTCTCCTCAGTACATGGAATTCAGTGATGTATTCTCAAAACAGAAAGCAGACACTTTGCCTCCATTACATAAGATCAACTGTCCCATTGAATTGCTGCTGGGCACGATGCCTCCCAAAGGCAGAACCTATCCCTTGTCACAGACTGAGACGCAGGCTATGACAGAGTACATAAAAGAAAACTTGGAAAAGGGCTTTATTCGACCATCTGATTCGCCCGCAGGAGCGGGGTTCTTCTTTATGAAGAAAAAAGATTGTGGACTCTGTCCTTGCATTGACTATCGGGGTCTTAATGCCATAACGCGCAAGGACCATTATCCACTACCTCTTATCAGTGAATCATTTGATCGCCTTGAAGGCGCCAGAGTGTTTACCAAGTTGGATTTGAGAGGTGCGTACAATTTAGTACTCATTCAACCTGATGACATCTGAAAGACAGCCTTTAATACGAGGGATGGTCATTATGAATACATGGTTATGTCCTTCGGGCTATGTAATGCCACAGCCGTCTTTCAGCGTCTCATGAATGAGATCTTCAGGGACCTCCTGCACAAGTTTGTTGTCATCTACCTTGAAAACATTCTAATATTCTCCAAGGACATCGAAAGTCACCATGAACATGTTTGTACTGTCCTTCAATGATTATGAGAAAATCATCTCTACACTAAACTAGAAAAGTGTCTATTTGAACGCACTCGTCTACCCTTCCTAGGGTACATAATCTCTGACCGTGGTTTTTCCATGGACCCGGAGAAGGTCCAAGGAGTCCGTGACTGGCCTCAGCCAGTTGGGCTTCGAGCCTTATAATGGTTTCTAGACTTCACTAACTATTATTGAAGCTTCATTGCTAATTACTTCACCATGGTCGCCCCACTTACATCAATGACTAAGAAGGAGGTCAATACCCAAGTCTGGCCACCGAAAGCTATTGCGGCCTTCCAGAGACTCAAAGATGCCTTCAGCTCTGGCCCGTGTCTCCATCACCGGATCCCAAACATCCGTTTATAGTCGAGGTAGACGGCTCAGTTATCAGAGCCGGGGATGTCTTAAGCCAGTGCTCATCCATGGGCAAATCAACTCCTTGTTCCTTCTATTTGCACAAGTTCACCCCCACAGAACAATGCTATACAGTTGGTGATCGTGAACTACTGGCAGTGAAGTTAGCTCTTCAGGAATGGCGCCAATGGTTGGAAGGGGTGCAGCACAAATTCACTATATTCACGGATCACAAGAACTTAGAGCAGCTCAAGGAGGCACAGCTCCTAAATCCCCGGCAGACCCGCTGGGCCTGGTTTTTTGAGAGATTCGACTTTAATCTCTGTTTCCGTCCTGGTTCAAAAAGTCAGCGAGCCGACGCGCTGTCTCGATCCTTTGAATCCGAAGTCCTTCCAGAAGTTCCTAGTTATAGCATCGATCCTGCCTGTATATCCCTAGCAGCAACCACTACTGTTCCAGTCGGTAAGACTGTCGTACCTCGCCGACTCCAAGAACGGGTCTTAAAGCGGGCCCACGATTCAAAACTAGCAGGCCACCCTGGCTGTGCCAGGACACTAGAGATGCTACGCTGATATTATTGGTGGCCCACCATGGTACAGGACTCCCAGAGTTATGTGGACTCTTGTCCCACCTGCGCACAACAAAAGCCGCCTACAGGAAAGCCCTGGGGCTTGCTATAGCCACTCCCAGTGCCTACAGAACCCTGGTCCAGTATTTCAACAGATTTCATCATGGATCTTCCTCCATCGCAAGGCAGCACGGTGATTTGGGTTGTAATCGACCGTTTCTCGAAGACGGGGCACTTCATCCCATTACTGGGTCTTCTGTCAGCCCCGGAATTTGCAAAACTTTTCTTGTGAAACATCTTTCGACTTCACGAGCTCTCCAAGGAGATAGTGTCTGATTGGTGACCACAGTTTGCCACCAAATACTGGCGCTCCCTATGTCAGAAATTCAGTATTTCCTTGAGCTACACCTTGGCCTATGACCCTCAGGTTCAATGGGCAGGCCGAAAGAATGAATCGGACCTTGAAAGCGTTCCTACGCTCATACGTCAATGACCAACAGAATGATTGGTCAGACCTCCTCCCTTGGGCCGAGCTGTCACATAATACTCACCTCGCAGCAGCCACCAATGTGCCTCCCTTTTCAGTGATCTTTGGAAGGCAGCCCTGTCTGCCCCTTCCTGTTCCTGTTTTGGTTCCGTCTCCTGCAGCATAATCCATGGCTCAAAACATCCGCAAAGTATTGACCCAAGTAAGGGAACGTCTCTCGCAGGCTGCTGAGCGCGCTAAAAGCAGCTCGGATCTCCATGACCTGCTACACTCTTCCAACCTGGCCAGAAAGTTTGGCTGAGTGCCTGCCATATTCGTCTCTGACTTCCACAGAGTAAGATTTTCTCGTGGAAGGCTTTCATGAAGCAATCAAACCACAGGAAACTGGTTCAGAAAGGTTAAGTGGCTGAAGGATTAACCTTTCAACATCCATGCCATCAGGGACAAAGCGTGAAGATTGGGATGGCGTAGGCACCCGTCGTTTTGAATGATCAGAAATGGGTCCGTTCCTAAGGGAATGCGCCTGCGAAAGGAGAGATCCTGAAGTACTGGAAACCACACTTGGCGTGGCCAGTGAGGAGCTATCAGGATCATGGTTCCCTTGTCCTGACGTAACTTCACGAGAGTCTTCGAGAGAAGAGGAAGTGGGGGGAATGCATAGACCAGTCCGGTTGCCCATGAGAGGGAGAATGCGTCTCTGGGCTGAGAGCGTATGCTGCGAATGAGAGAGCAGTAGTTCTCTACTTTGCGGTTGTGAGGAGACACAAAGAGGTCTATCCGAGGATATCCCCATTGTCGGAAGATGGAGTTTGCTACCGAGGGGTAGAGAGATCACTCGTGCAGTTGAAAGACGCGACTCAGCTTGTCTGCCAACACATTGTCCACTCCCGGCAAGTAGGTGGCCCTGAGGTACATCGAATGGGAGAGAGCTTCCGCCCATATCTGCGCAGCTTCCTGACACAGAAGGAAGGAGCCTGTGCCTCCCTGTTTGTTGATGTACCACATGGCCACCTGGTTGTCCGTCTGAATCAGGATGACTTGGTTTGAGAGGTGATCCTGGAAAGCCCTGAGAGCATATCTGATTGCTCAAAGCTCCAGGAAATTTATTTGATGTTTGGCTTCCTCTGGAGACCAAGATCCTTGTGTTTGCAGATTGGCCACATGGGCTCCCCAGCCGAGGTTGGAAGCATCGGTGGTGAGCGTGATTTGAGGGCCTGGAGCCTGGAAGGGCAAGCCCTGGAGGAGATTGATCTGATTTTTCCACCAGGCAAGAGACAGATGGAGTGAGTTGGTGACATGGACAACGGTCGACAGGGGCTAAATGGATTGAGTCCATTGTGACCTTAGAGTCCAGTGCATGAGTCTCATGGCCAAGCAGGCCATTGGTGTGACGTGGACTGAGGACGCCATGTGTCCCAGGAGGATAAGAAATTGGCGTGCAGTCGCAGAGTGCTGAGACTGCAGCTGGTGAGCAAGACACACAAGAGTTAGTGCTCGCTGTCGAGGCAGGAAAGCCTTTGCCTGCAAGATGTCCAAGTCTGCCCCAATGAACGACAAGGTTTGAGATGGGACTAAATAGGATTTGTTGTAGTTGATGAGAAATTCTAATGAAATTAAGATGTGTAAGGTAAGAGTGAGGGACGATAGAGCAGCTTGCTGAGTGGGAGCCCTGACTAACCAGTCATCTAGGTAGGTGTTGACGTGAATACCTTGGGCTCTGAGGAAGGCTGCAACTACTACAAGGCATTTTGTGAAGACTTGAGGCGCAGACGCTAGGCTGAATGGAAGCACTGTGTACTGACAGTGCTTGGGGCCTACTAGAAACCTCAGGTATTTGCGATGAGATGGAGTTATCGCAATATGAGTGTATGCGTCCTGCAGCCAGTCTCCTCTTTGTAGAAGAGGGAGAAGCGAACCCAAGGTTACCATCTTGAACTTCTCTAACTATAGGTACTTGTTGAGGGCCCGTAGGTCCAGAATAGGACGAACGTCTCCCGATTTTTTGGGGATTAGAAAGTACCGGGAATAGAACCCTGGGCCATGCTGCGAGTATGGTATGGGTTCTATTGCTCTGGACTGGAGAAGGAAGGAGACCTCTTGATCCAGAAGAATGGAGTGATCGGATGTTCTCCACTTCAGTAGAGGTGGGGAGTCCGGAGGCAGGGAGAGAAAGTTCAGATGGTAACCCTGAGCAATTATTGCCAGTACCCATTGGTCTGAGGTGATTGAGTGCCATATGTGTTACGGTCCCGGGCCATGCCCCGGGACCTACACTTACTACACGGCCGGTCCAGCCACAGGAACGCCTTCCTTTCGGCCTCCCAGGCCAGAGACGCGGCCCTCCACGGCGTCCTCCCTGCAAGGCAAGACTGTGGTGCCTACTCACCTGCATAGGAAAGTGCTAGCATGGGCCCATGATTCATTGACCGCAGGACATCCAGGAGTAGCACGGACCCTGGAATTACTGACCGAGTTTTAATGGTGGCCCCAAGTCAAGAAGGATGTCCACAGCTACGTCCGTTCCTGCCCTACGTGTGCCAGGCAGAAGCCCCCACATGGACGCCCCTGGGGACTCCTTCAGCCCCTGCCCATTCCTACCGAGCCCTGGACCCACCTGTCCACCGACTTTATTGTGGATCTACTTGCCTCCGAAGGGAAGACCGTGATCTGTGTCACAGTCGACCGGTTCTCTAAGATGGCCCATTTTGTACCACTTGCTAAACTACCCTCGGCACCAGAGCTGGCAGGCCTTTTCACACAACTTGTCTTCTGCCTGCATGGGCTCCCTCTGCATATAGCCTCCGATCGGGGCCCTCAGTTTACGGCAAAATACTGGAAAGCCCTCTGCAGGAAGTTCAGGGTACAACTCAACCTGACCACGGCGTTCCACCCCCAAGGTAACGGCCAAGCCGAACGCACTAATCGGTCCCTTAAGAACTTCCCTCGGGCCTTTGTGGGAAACCTCCAAAATGATTGGGTCGCCTTATTACCCTGGGCAGAATTTCCATACAACCACCATAAACACTCTGCTGTCAGCCTCTCTCCATTCCAGGTGGTCTACGGAAAAACCCTTTGGCCTCCCTTGCCATTACCTCTGATGCTGTCTTCACCAGTAGTGCAGCTCACGGCTCGACAACTGCGCAACCTCTGGAGCTCTACCCAAGAAAAACTCCGGTTGGCGTCTGCCAAGGCGAAGAAGTACGCCGACAGACTATGGCGCCCGACCCCGGACCTCCTCCCGGGGAGCAAGGTCTGGTTGAGCACTAGAAATATCCGGTTACAGGTTCCTTCCATGCACCTGGCCCCCAGGTATATTGGTCCATTTACTGTGGCGGAATGAGTAGGGGCTGTATACTACCGGTTATGACTACCGTCCAACTTACAGATTCACAACATGTTCCACGTGTCCCTGCTTAAGCCTGTGGTGCTCTCCACCTTTCATGACAAGCCTCCGGAACCCATCACCACTGAGGCTGAGACTGATGGCATCTATATGGTGAAGGATGTTCTGGATGTTCGATTCCACCGCCGCTGGTGGGAATACCTCCTCTCATGGGAGGGGTACGGCTCAGAGGAGAATTCCTGGGAGCCTTCTTCCAATATACTGGATAAAAACCTTCATCAGTTCCATGTGGATCACCCAGGTAAAACCAGGCCTCCGTAAGAGGGGGGGGGGGTACTGTTATGGTCCCGGGCCGTGCCCTGGGACCTACACTTGCCACACGGTCGGTCCGGCCACAGAAACGCCTTCCTTTCGGCCTCCCAGGCCGTAGACACGGCCCTCCGCGGCATCCTCCCTGCAAGGGAGACGCCGGCGCCGATCCGCGGCTGGCCCCTCCCCCTAGGTGCGGGCGTGCGCCTGGGCTTCAGCCTTAAAGGGGCCAGCGCGGGGAAAAGCCGGGAACAGCATCCTGATGATGTCAGATGCTGCCGGGTCATTTAAACCCGGCAGCTGCAGCTGTACCTCGCCTTGCAACGAGGTTCGCTTAGGTCTCCTGAGTCTCTAGTTGCTGCGTCTGGACATTGGATCTTCTCTGCTGACTTCTGGCTTCTGACCTGGCTCCGTTCCCTGACTACATCTCCAGCTTCTGCCACTGGCTTTGGTTTGTCTTCTGACTTCTGGCTTCTGACCCGGCTTCGTCTCCTGACTCATCTTCAGCTTCCGCTCCTGGTTTTGGTATTGACTTCTGACTTCTGGCTTCTGACCCGGCTCTGTCCCACGACACTGTCTTCAGCTTCC
Source organism: Rhinatrema bivittatum (assembly GCF_901001135.1). NCBI lineage: Eukaryota > Metazoa > Chordata > Amphibia > Gymnophiona > Rhinatrematidae > Rhinatrema > Rhinatrema bivittatum. Next base: position 372,158,457 of record NC_042619.1, read on the forward strand.
GCCCCTGGCTTTAGTTTGGATCTCTGACTTCTGGCTTCTGACCCGGTTCCGCTCCTGGACTCCGACTTCTTCCACCACCTCAGGTATCCGGTACTCGCTAGCCCAGGGGATTCTCCTAAGTCCCAGCAGCTCGGGTTTTCATGGGCTCCTCCTGGGGGAGCCGTGGGCTTCCGAGGGTGAAGACTCTCCCATCCTCCTGGGCCCAGCCATCCTCTTCTTCCATCTCTCCGGATGCTGCCCGGATCCTTGGTCACATAGGGTCCCGCCTAAGTCCAAGAGATCAGGGTTCCTACAGGCTCCTCCTGGGGGGACCTTGGGCTTCTGGTGGTGAAGTCTTCTCTGGAGCCTCTTCAGAGCCACCTCCCTGCTGTGATGCTTCCTGTGGGTTCCCACAGTATTCCATCCACCGTCTCAACCGGCCCAAGGGTCCACAACCGTAACAATATGTTGTGGAAGTGGCACAATCGACCTCCCACTGGTATGTGAGGCAGTGGAATCTGGCTGCTGCTCTCTAGGTGGAAGTCAAAAACCTAGTTGAGGAGCTGCTTGTGGCTTTTGTTTACGTGTTTGACGAGACTGTGGTTTTTGATAAGGTCTCGTGGCACGGGATCTGGCTGGAGGTGGATAGGACTTCTTCGGGCTGAAGAAAGACTTTTTAGAGTCCTTTCTGAAGGGTTGCTTAGAAGAATAGTCAGAAGGCATCAGAGAGAGCTGTCTTAGGGTCTCATGATGGTCCTTAAATTCCGCCACTGTCCGTTGAATCTGTTCACCAAACAGATTATCTCCGACACAAGGCAGGTCGGATAACCTGTCTTGTACTTCCAGGCGAAGGTCAGAAGACTTGAGCCAGGCTCACCTTCTTGCCGAGATAGCAGCTGCAGATACTCTAGCAGAAGTATCAAAGATGTCATAAGATATCCTGATATCATGCTTGCCTGCCTCAAAACCCTTGTTTACTAGGGTTTGTAGCTGTTCTTGAAATTGCAGAGGTAGGGAGTCCGACAAGTCTTGTATCTGCTTAAAAATGACCCTGTTATATTGGGTCAAATAGAGCTGATAGGCGGCAATCCGAGAGATGAGCATTGACCCTTGGAAGACTCGGTGACCTATGGTATCTAGGAACTTTTGTTCCTTGCCAGGGGGAACAGAAGAGTGAGGCTTTGACCTCTTTGCTCTCTTCTGTGCAGATTCCACCACTACAGAATGGTGATCCAATTGTGATTTCTGAAAGCCTGAAGCTGACTGCACCAAATAGGTAGTGTCAGCTTTCCTGTGGACTGGAGAAATGGAGCCAGGATGTTCCCAGTTCTTCTTGAGGAGATCCACATAGGAATGGAGGTTATTACCTTGGGGGCATCCAGGAATTGGAGTAATTCCATCATTTGGGGCCTATCATCCTGTTCAGTATGCAATTGGAAGGGGACCAATTCAGACATTTCCTTCACAAAATGTATAAAGGAGAGGTCCTCTGGAGGAGAACGCTTTCTACTTTCAGTGGGTGAAGGTGGTGAAGGTGGTGAAGGTAAATCATCGGTGTCATGTGTCGTAGGGATCAGCACCTGTCCCTCTAGGAATTAGAGGGGGACAGGGTGGTGGAATACCTGAAGGTCCTGGTATAGGCTCCGAAGGAATCGGAGGAATTATCGGACGCACCGATGATGGCATCAAAGGCACCGGCGCAGGCATCGAGGACATCGATTGATGACTCGTGGCACCGACGGACGTATCGGCACTGATGGTTGGATTGGTGGTGAGGGACGTATCGGCATCGATGGCTGAGGCAGAACTCCCGATGGAGGGATGCGGAACGGTGTTTCTCCTCCCGATGATAATGTAAGTGGGGAGGGCACCGGCACCATCGGGGACCCAGGATCCATCGGTGGAAGAGCGGCAATGAGCACTTCCATCCTGGAGAGCAGCGGTGCCAATGCTGCCGGAATCGGGTCGGGGGATGGTTCCGCAATCGGTACCGGTGTCGGTGCAGGAGGAACCTGAAGTCGTTGCATCACCTTGTCGATGGCCTCCTGAACCATCCGGTCCAGTTCTTCTCGGAGACCTGGAGCAAGCAGCCCCGACTCCGGAACAGGAGAAGGAGGCAGCGGCATAGCCGGAGGGACCACTGTTAAAGGCGGCGTCACGGCTCCCGATCCCCTGTCGGGTGAGGGTTGTCTCAGTGATCCGGTCGCAGAAATGGTCGGTGCCTTTTCTGGACGGGGTTTCTTCGACGGCGGCTTGGACAATGGCAAGGTCGATGATTTTGCTCCCTCAATGGTCTGAGTCTTTCGGTGCCGATGGCGATGTTTCTCCCTTTGATCCCCTCGGTCTTGAGGGGAAGTAGAAGGTGTCGATGGCCGAGAAGTCATCGATGCCGGGCGGTCACTGGCCGGTGGTCGATGCTGGTGTGAAGTTGACAGTGCCGGCTCTGATGACGTCGATGCAATGGACGGAGTCGGGGTTTGAGCACGGAAGAGAAGTTCCATCTTCTCCATTCTGGCCTTGCGACCTTTTGGTGTCATTAGGGCACATTTGGTGCAAGTCAAGACATCGTGCTCGCGTCCTAGACACATAACACAGACTTTATTTATAGGGGTCTGTGATGGACATGGTGTGAGTACAGTCCGGGCACCAACGGAACCCCGACGCCATGGCCATGGAAAAAATCGAGCCGCGGTACGGTCGATGGCCAGTAGGCCGCGAGGGCCAAACTCGACGGTAATCGATGGAAAACAGGTAAAAACTTACCGGAGTACTGCGGTCTGAAAAAAGTTAAAGGAGGGACCCCTGTGGGGCAAATTAACTTTTAGTAATTCCGTGAGGAAAATTCCTGTCAGGAATCTATGCAGAGCTCCTTTACTGCGAGGCTACTGCTGCGCGGAAAAAAGAAGACTGAAGGGGGACCCCTGCTGGCTGCAGGGTTAGTGCCATGCTGGGCATGCCCAGTAGGGGCCAGTCAAAGTTCTGGAAACTTTGACAGAAGTTTTCCGTGATTGGGCTCCATCCTGTGATGTCACCCATATGTGAGGACTACCATCTTGCTTGTCCTGTGAGAACTATATCGACTGGTCTACATCTGCTAAGGTGTCCTTACTTCCTCCCTCATCTCAGAGATGCAGGCTTGATGGGTCTGTTCCATATGTTCCGATGTGGTCCAGTTGTGCCTTAGCAATTTGAGACTGCACTGCATAGGCAATACTTGCTATTCATTCTCCCACTCCATTTTTCTTTTGAGGTACTTGGGTTTGCATGTCACTAACAGCTTATGATCTCTCTATTCAAGGAGGCATGCTGATTTAATGGGCAAACTTCACAGTGAGGACACCTAGCCATGAAGTGTCCTAGACCCCTGCACCACATACATAAGGAGTAGGTTGGGGTTGAGGTTGTCGAGTCTCATCCTCTGATGCTGGCTTCTGGGAGGGAAGAATTCAGCTGAGGGCAGCATGACCATCCCAGAGCCTCTCTTTCCTCTCCTTGGCATTCGCCTAGGTGTGTGTCTATAAGAATTCTGGTCTTTATTAAATCTTCTAGGAATGTGGGTGGTTCTATTCAAGTGAGCTCATCTTTAATTTCCTCCCTTAACCTGAGAAAGAATTAGTGCCACAAGGATTCCTCACTTCATCCCACATCTGCTTGGAATTGGCAGAAATGAGCTATGTAAGAGAGGACAGAACCTGCCCCTTGCCTTTGTCACAATAGTCCTCTCTCTGTTGTGTATTTTTGGTGCGGATCAAAGAACATTTTTTTTTAATTTTCAGAGAAATCCATCCCAGGTTTGGTTCTTGTACCATGAGGATAGTGGCCAATTTCAAGCCACCCCCTGTGAGCAACGTTAATACCCAGTGCAGTCTTTTGACTTCTTCATTAAAGTATTCTGGATATAGTTTGCAGATCACACTGGTGCAAAACCCCTCAGTAGCACCCCCTGCTTCCATCAAACAATTCTGGGGGCAAGGGACTACGAGCTGGATAATTCCTTCTTACTGCAGTCTCTAGTTACTTGCAGTTCTGTTCTTAGAGGGTGTGTGCAACTTCTAGCTGTTGGCACTTCTGTTCTTAGAGGGTGTGTGCAACCTCTAGCTGCTGGCACTTTTGTTGCCATACTGGGCTATCTCATCATACTGGGTTTGTAGTGCCTCTATCTGCTGCAGCAGGTACTGAATCTGTTGTTGCTGATCCTTCATTGCCAAAACAATGTCAAACTTCCTTTTAAATTCAAGAAGCAACCAGTATTAAAGTCTTGCAGCAAAAGCTGGAACTGGAATATACTGGATCACTGGATAAATGAACTGCAGGGTGTAGTTCGCCCTTCAGCAGAGAGTTGAAACAGTGGCAGTTAACAAAATAAAATCAAAGAAACCAACATTTAGCTCAGCTGAGCACTTACTAACTGTAATTTTCCTTTTCCTCTCAGGAAGTAATTTTAAACTGTATATTAAAAAAATTGCAGCAATACCTTTTAGCTGCTTTTGAAGCCACAGTCAAGCAAAGTTTGGGGTAGAGCCTTAAGGCTCTTGAGTCGTTGGATCTTTGGGTTGGGGGCTGGCACAGGGTCTGATCAGGGGATAGACACAACAGGCACGGTTTATAAACAGCTTTAATTACAGAAACAGGTATCAAACAATGTTACCTGGGTTCCTTACAATATGTAGGAGAAACAAAAATATTTAAGAGTGTTTCCTTACCAGGCAACTGAGGAGTGAAATCCAAAAGAGCTCAAAGATTCAGAGCAGCCCTTACAGTCCCAGCCCAGAGACTTTCTGCTGGCTAGGAGTTTATACAGGTATGCTATCAAGGACGCGTCTCCTTTTGGGCCAATGAGAGTTCCCACCCCCTAATACCTAGAAGATAAAAATAATACTATTTGCCCCATTCTCCATAGCCAACATGGCTCTCCCTGGAGGGCTCCACCAACAGTGCTGCAGGCCCTGCTAGTTCTCTCACCAGGTAAGTCATATATATTTCCATCATTTTGGTCACCCTTCTGTGCACCTTTTCTTAGTTCTGCTTTAGCTTTTTTGAGATGAGGCAACCAGAATTCTTGCAGTACAAGGTTTAGTCACAACTTGGAGTGATGTAGACATATGATATTCTCCATTCCTTTCCTAATAATTCCTAACATTCTGTTTGCTTTTTTTTCACTGCCACCACAAATTGAACCGAGGATTTCAACGTATTGTACATGATGATGCCTAGATACCTTTCCTGGTTGATGACTCCTAATATGGAACTTAACACTTTGCTACAGTTTGGATTATTTTTCCCTTTATACATCACTTTGTATTTGTCCACATTAAATTACATTAGCCATTTCGATGCCCAGTCTCTTAGTCTCACAATGTTCTGTAATTTCTTGCAATCCACTTTGTTAGGAACCTAGAACTTCTTAAATAAAAATTCTCTCTCATTGAGCCCATGAATTTAGAAGCCTATTTTTATAAGGTGCATACATTTAGGCACCTTAAAAGTGAGCCAGGCCAAGTGCAGAGGCAAGTCAGGGGAATGAAAGCCTCTTATCACTGATTTCCAGCGCTGAGCTTCTATCTTATAAACGTAAACTGAGGGAAAGCAATAGCTGGTCTAAAATTAAGAGCCTCAGTTTTAGGAGCCTAAAGTTACAGTTAGCTATTTTCAGCCCAAAACTTAGGGGCCTAAGATCCACTGAAAATAGGAACCTCACTAAGGAACCTAACTTAGGTGCCTAAATTGAAAGGCTCAGTGTTTTCTGTACATCTGCCTTTAAGCTATTTACCCAGCTAAATTAGCCTGTCGGAATATTGCTTTCCTCTGCAAAGCTAAATGTATCTGTGGGCTTCTATAGCATGTGTACTTTTAACCAGTCAAAAAAAGCATTGCTAGGGGGATATTTGATACGTGCTATTAAAAACTGCTCCTATATATATCCACTTAACTAATTAAATCAATCAATTAGTATAATCTTATAAAAAATGGCAACTTTTCAAAAAATAAAATGTAAAATAAATGTAAAACATTACAAATCTACCAAGAGAGTAATTTGTAACATCTGCTTTGAAAATTTTCATGTCAAAACTATGCACAGACAGGATAATTTTATAATTACTGTAGATGGCTTATGTCTGCAAATACTTCCTAACCAAAGTCTGTAGCCTGAATTTCCAAAGCTGACTTATATGCTTAAGTCCACTTTGAAAATGTGTGGGTTTAGTGGGTATGCACACGGACATACATGCAGATGTTTAAACCTCTCTGAAGCAGGAGTAACTTTATGCATGTACAATTACAGGCATGTTTCGGAAAATCAAACGTGTACATAAATCCTTTGCGCACTCCAGCTCAGTATACCTACTTCAACTACAGGTAAAGGTGAATGCAAAATCAGGTTTTACTCATACTTTTACATGCACAACCCCCGGGGTTGATTTTCAAAGCTTAAAATCCTCTGTGCATAAAATCCTCTGAGATGTTATCGGTGAAAAAAAATCTAAGGGAGGACCCAATAATTGACAGATGATTATATTACAGTTTATGGGGATTTGGGCTTCACAGTTCACTTATTTCATCTGGAGAATTAAGCTCTCTTTTCTTCCCTTTGTATGTGCAATGCAATACCGAACAATAAAGAGATGCGAATCACTTCAAAGTACTAGTGGGCTTGCTATAGGAAACTGGCACTGGCATCATTACTGTTATTAGACCTCTTTGTGAGTTTGCCAGGGCTATTAAAATCTGCAACTTTTTAGCACCTGAACATGCATACTTATGGTACTTTAAATATGAAAGAGCACTTCCCAGTGATTTGAAAAGATTACCTACATAAGTAGTCATTTACACATGTAAATGGCTTTTCAGAATTGCTCTCTTAATACTTATTCCCATGAGTGTGGAAAGATTTATCTGCAAATTACATATGCTAAAGGAGGAATTCCATCCCTCATGGATCAGCAGCAAAAAAATAAACCATGAGTACCATTGATATTTTATTTATAACATGTATAAATGCCATTTTGTCAACTAGGACTCTGAATGATTGCGGCTGGCTTGCTTTGCTTTAGCTTGACTGTACCATGAATGCAACTGATCTATGACATCAGTCACATCTGATTGACCAGAGAGGGTCTGTCCAACCCTTGCATTGAAATGCTAAAACAATTCTCAAAAATCTAATGTGGCAGACCTCCCCCCCCCCCCCCCCCCCCCCCCCGGGTCTGGCCACAAGATGTCACTGTCCCTATCTGGAAGACCTTAATATAATGGGCTATCCATTCTCTTCAGTCCCTCCCACCTGGAGGGTTTGGATTGGATGCCTTAACACTATTTAGCCCAGCCATTTTAGAACACATTGGGATCAGTTTGAGGAAGCCCTTGAACAGTAAGGATGTTTCAGTTTCACACTCTGGTGAGGCCTCCCAAGTTTCACCCAAATGGAGTTTCTGTTAGAAGTGACACCTCATTGTGCATTCCCTGCCAGAGGGTCCTTCTCTTACTAATTTACAGGCTGATACAGTAAAGCGCAGCCACGATTACCCCGTTTCTAACCCGCTTTGTACTCGCAATTTGGCCGCGTAAGTCCAACCCGCGATTCACTATCCCTTTTAACTCATCCTTACTGCTTCTTTAAATCAACGGGTAACCCTTTCTGCCCGCGGCATGTATATGATATGTAAACGCTCCGATTAGCTATTCCCTCCCATACAGTAATGTGCACCCCGACTATCGCCTTTTTAACCTGCAGTTTAGCCGCGTCTTTAACCTGCTAAATTACCGCCTACCCTTACCCCTGCGTTAGAGGGTAGGCGGTAAAGTTTGCCCGTGAAATTTCACGGGCAAACTTTCCCCCAGCCCCCACTCACATGCCCTGGCCACGTCCATGGGTGCCGGTCTCCCGTATGGGCCCGCGCTGACAGGGGCATTGACTCACAAACGTCCTTCACTCTCTATCAGCATGCCTTCTCCCGCTTTGGTTCACAACCCTTCACTCTCTCCTCCAGCATTCCTTCTTCCGCTTTGGCTCATGTTGTCCATTTTCTCTTTCAGCATTCCTTCTCACGCTTCAGCAGCCCGGGGCGGATTGGGCGCTCTCCGCGAGGCGGATCGGGCAGCCCCCACCGGCGAAGATGCATGAACGCACGCCTGTACTTCCAATTTGGGCGCTCAAGGCACCTTCGCTGGCTTGAGCGCCCAAATGGGACGTACAGGCGGTGCGAGCTCATCATGCCAAAAAAATTGCACCGGCAGGCAACTGGAAGGCCTTCGCTGCTTGAGCACCCAAATTGGACGTGCGTTCATGCACCTTCACCGGCGTTTGGGTGCTCAAGGGTCAGGGGTGACGTCACAAGCTGCAAGATGGCGCTGGGAAGGCAGTGAGCGGCGGAACGGAGGGAGGCAGGCAGGCAGGCAAGCCGGAGCTACCCCGCATGCAGGAAAAGTAGGGGAGCCGCCGCCCCCTCCCGCGCACCCCCCCCCCCGGCCCTGGCTCCGCCACTCTGGCAATCTTCCAGTTGCCTGCCGGTGCAATTTTTTTGGCATGATGAGCTCGCACCGCTTGTTCGTCCCTTATGGGCGCTCAAGCCAGCGAAGGTGCCTTGAGCGCCCAAATTGGACGTGCGTTCATGCACCTTCGCTGGCGGGTTTGCTGGAAGCCGTTTTCACCGCCGGCTGCCCCTGGGAGGCAGGGGAGCCGCGGTGGGCGCCTCGGGAGGAGGGGAGAGAGGACTGGGGCTACTGGAAGCATGCAGTAAGTTTACTTTAGTTACAATTTCTATTTTCTTAATAACATGTCGAGTCGATTTTCGCCCTGTGCCTTGCTTCGGGAGGGGGGAAGAGAGGACTGGCAATCTCTGATGCCCGAGCGTAGGAGAACCATCCACTTCCTGGTACCTGTCATTGAAATGACATTTGAAATGACCGGTACCAGCGCACCCATTTTACTGTATAGGCGCAGTATAGCGCTCTATACAGTAAAATGGATTGCGCTTCATGGACGCTTCTTGGACGCGCTTTGGACGTGGCTTGCATTTGCATGCCATTTAAATACTGTATCGAGCGGTATGTGATCCGAACTGTGCGCGCGGCAAACGAGGGTGCGCCCGGCACTACCGCACTCTTTCTACCGCGTCCTTACTGTATTGGCCTGTTACAGAGAGACAGATTTTTTTGCCTGATACCCTTTTGGGACAAAAGGGCTCACACCAGAGGACCAATGACCTGTGAGTCCTCTCTAAGCCTTACGTGAGCAAACACCAGTGATGGATCCTGCTGCTCGAGAGACAGTGAAGGCAGGAGATGTATCCAGTCTTAACTTAAAAGGTATTTTTTGAACACAAACAGCGAGGGGAGGTTTTTTGTATCCCCCTCCCCACAGAGATTTCAGGACTGAGAACTAGCCTGATCCTATTTGACTTTTCCCCACGAAAAGTCCCCCTGAAAGAACAACTATGGAAGGAAGAATAAAATTGGGAGATCCCAACCAGATCTCCCTACCATGGGACCAGGAGGTGCTGGGTATCCCAGGAGAAGATGACCTAAGGTAAGACTTTATGCGATGAAACTGGGGACCTCTTCACTAGGATTCCCGTATAGCCATTGGGTAAGCTTTGCGTATTAAAAATATCACTGTGGGTCTCTACCAAGATCCCTGAATAAAAAGGACACCTACCTACATAGAAATACACTTGCACCAATGGTCAGATGTATCTTCACTCTTTTGGACAAATGGACTTAATTTAATGATTACCCATCAGTAAACATTATTTTAACACCCAGACCCTGGACCTGTCTGATTTATCACAGCCTCTCACCTCATGAAATGCACCTACAGTCTACACACAGACTGGAAGCAGCACAACATCATCTGGGCCATAAGCCAGAGCTTTCCCTCCTTAAAAGAATCCCCCACCCAGGGATTATGAGTCAAGCATGGGAGTAAATTTGCTAGCCGGAGCAGCCCCTGAAGAGAAATAAATAAGTTTGTGTGCCCTTGGGACTAAACACCCCGCTAGGGGTTACACTCAAAATAAAGAACCCCTCTTCCCCCCACACAATGCATGATGATTGCCCACTAGATACAAATGTGTGGAAGTGTATTTGTAACCTACAAATGGAAAAACACAAAACAAGTTTCTTGTTTGGTTTAGAGTTCAGTGGCCTGTGTATTTCTGTCACATTCATTTTTGTGTATTTTTTCTGACATCTATATTACTGTTGTATAGAAATAAAAGTCAACAAAATTGTAGGCAATACATTTTTATTATTGGCTTTTAAGGGTTAAGGGAAGCAATATTTTCAGTAGCTTGTATTGCTGTAAAGTACATTGGTATTAAGAACATAAGAACATAAGAAATTGCCATGCTGGGTCAGACCAAGGGTCCATCAAGCCCAGCATCCTGTTTCCAACAGAGGCCAAAACCAGGCCACAAGAACCTGGCAAGTACCCAAACACTAAGAAGAACCCATGCTACTAATGCAATTAATAGCACTGGCTATTCCCAAAGTCAGCATGGCTTTACCCAGGGCAAGTCTTGCCTCACAAATCTGCTTCACTTTTTTGAAGGAGTTAATAAACATTAGGGGTGTGAATCGTGTGATCGATCGTCTTAACGATCGATTTTGGCTGGGGGGGGAGGGAAATCTTAACGTCGTGTTGTTTTTTTTTAAAGAAATCGTTAAAAATCGTAAATCGGGGGAGGGCGGGAAAACCGGCACACCAAAAGAACCCTAAAACCCACCCCGACCCTTTAGAACAAATCCTCCACCCTCCCGAACCCCCCAAAATGTTTTAAATTACCTGGGGTCCAGTGGGGGGGTCCCGACGCGATCTCCCTTTCTCTGGCCATGACTGCGTTGAGAGAAATGGCGCCGGTGGCCCTTTGCCCTTATCATGTGACAGGGCAAAGGTAGCGCCGGCGCCATTTTGGTTCCTGGGTCCCGACGTCACGCGTGCAGGAGATCACCCCGGACCTCTGCTGGACCCCCAGGGACTTTTGGCCAGCTTGGGGGGGGGGACCTCCTGACACCCACAAGACTTGCCAAAAGTCCAGCAGGGGTCCGGGAGCGACCTCCTGCGCGCGGGCCGTATTGCCAATCTTCAAAAGAGAGAGACAGCCGCTGGGGGTGGCACCATAATAAGCAGCTATTTATGCTACAATAGGAGGCCCACCTAGTAACTCGAAGTGAGGTTTAGGTAGTAATGTAGGGGTTAGGGGCCACTTTGACATGCAGGGTGAGATGTACATCAGAACAGTACACTCTTGTGAAGATTTGATGTCCTACAGAGTGAGGAAACTTCCACAACGATGAGATTTGTACAAGTCCATCAAGCTAGGTTGAGAGAACATTGTACAAATCTTATCGTTGTGTGAGTTTCCTCACTCTGTAGGACATCAAATCTTCACAAGAGTGTACTGTACTGTTTGTACATCTCACCCTGCATGTCAAAGTGGCCCCTAACCCCTACCCTACTACCTAAACCTCACCTCAAGTTACTAGGTGCGCCTCCGATAGTAGCATATATAGCTGCTTACTACGGTGCCACCCCCAGAGGCTGGTTCTCCCTCTCTCTCTCTCTCTCCACCTTCCCTTCTCTCTCACATCTCAGGCCCTTCCCCCAATCCCCGCCCCATCTCAGGCCCCTCCCCAGCCTAAGAATGCCCAAAACACAATTTGCAAAGAAATTGTAATTTGCATAATTTGCATAATTTGCATTATGGGCATATCACAATGAAAAAAGGTGTAGTTATTTTCAACATTAAAATTGTGTGATATCAATGATTATGGCTTCGCACTTTGCAAAGCCAGCCCACTTTTACAAAGATCCCATCCCCGACTCCACCCCTTTTAAAAATTAGCATTGCTCCATGCGTTATGGTGCTTTTTGCATGTGTTAAGGTGTTTTTCTTAGAATTCATACTATTCTCAAAGATCTCCATTTTGTGGTGCAGGAAAGTATTATCTTTAACCAATATAGATTCATTAGTCTGAGACTGAGTCACCTTCTGTTCCAACTGACTCATTTTCTTATTTTCTTCCACAATCCTCTCACAAAATAATAGTTTTCAATTAAATTCTTGATGTCTCAAAGATATTTTAGACATTTGGGTGGACAAACCTTTCTTTACCCCCTCTATAGCAAACCAAATAGCTTCAAGGGAGAAGACCTGTGGCCTTTCCAAGTAAACAGTACCTGCATTTCCCCCACTCCTTGCTTCACTGATTTGATAATGGAGTTTCCATTTCCTCTAACTAGAGCACCTTAGAGGTACGCCAAGGTCTCCATCGCTACTATCACAGTTATTTCACAGGGCTCCATCTGTGACCCAGGCATTTCTACAGTCACACTGACATCTTCAAGGAGGGACCATTCCTGCCTGATATCTCCAGAATCTCTCAGTTCTGGCCCCGATGGCATTTTCCTTTCCTCTGGGCTCAATGACATAACTAGGGCCAAGAAAGTCCAGCTCCAGAGTCTCCCAACTGTCCTTTGCTGTGGCAGACAAAGTGATTGACAGACCAGAGAGAACAACCACCAACAGCTTAACTGGTAAGATACGCTGCTATCCCTTCTGTTTCACCATTTCAAACTCCCAAGCAATAAGCAAATATTTAAATTGAAAGGTGAAATTTGATTGAGTGACCAGCTGCAACAAGTTAGGAGGCATCTGCCATCTTGCTCCTCCCCCTCATTTTTTTCTAATTCCTGGAGGAGTTTGGGGGGTAGGGGGGTCTTGGACTGGCAGGCAACTAGTTTGGAACATTGAGCTGGGGCATAGATTTGGGTTGCTAGGCCCGCACTCCAACTCTTTATTTTTTAAAAGGACATTGCTACTTAACAGTCTACATTTTTTCAAATATTTATTTATTTTATTTTTAATTTTTATATACCGGAATTCCTGTATGCAATACAAATCAGTCCGGTTTACAAGTAACGAAAAGGTTGCCCTGGTCTGGTAGATTAGACTGGGGTTTTTTTACATAGAACATAGAACAATAACAATCAACTATTGAACATTATTACAAGGAACAGTGAAAGTAACAATAGTATTTAACAAACATATAATATTATTATAACATTATTCGTGTTCACGTTTTACAAGGAACTTTGGTAGCGTAAATAGTCTGCAAGTAATCGGTTAAATAATATAATATGAAAGGATGACTTAAATAAATAGATATTGTGAATAATCAAGTCCGTGTATGAAATAACTCTAGCCATTTAAGGCTAGAGTTATCCAGGAACATGTTCCCAAATAACTTTAGACCTGCTCTCTGCCATGTCTGGAGATTGCCAAATAACTTATTTGGCTGATTCCAAATATTGAAGTTAGCTGGATAATTTATTCAGCTAACTCGTCCCTGCCCCAGAATGCCTCCAACACATTCCTTACTTTTTTGGCTAAATCTTAAACCAGATAATGATTTATCAAGCAAAAGGTTTGCTAGATTCATATGAGGAATATTCGAAACTCGCCTTTTAACTTGCAAATGGCTTTGAATATTGGCCTCTGCATTTCAACATCAGGTCAGTACAAGTAGTATGGGAAGTTTAACCCTCAAAAACTAGTCACAGATGTATTATGATGATTCCGAAAAAAATATATTGCATGTAACTTGTTTGTTGACCTTTATTTCTGCATATCTAAGTGGCCTCATATGGAAAACACATCACTTTACTATTTATGAAACAACAACAATTCTTACTTTGGCTGCTGTGACCAGAAGTTCCAAGATGAGCATCCTGCAATTATAAAAAAAAAAAAAAAAATCAAGTGTCATTAATTTTCTGATGTTTGCTTTAAAATACAACAGCTGGATCCTGAGTTAACATACGGATCAATTTTCAAAGGGTTTAGGTGTTTAACTTTGGGAGTTAGGCACGTAAATTGGTTCCTTTGAAAACTGACTAGGGTTGAGCACCTAAATTTAGGTGCCTTTAAAGTTAGTGGCTATAGATCTGAGTTAGGATAGGGAAAAAACGATAGGCACCTGATGCAGATTTTCAGTGTTATGCATCTAACATAGTCATCTAAATATAGCTGAATGAATTGCAGACCTACATTTGAGCACCTAGATATCCATATATAAAGGGATTTATCTAGGTAACTTTTGAGTTAGCCGTACAAATCCTGAGATTAAATATCTGGCCTCTGTAAATGGATAAATGTTATTTGGATAAACTGGAGGTTTTCCAGGGTGGAGTTAACTTAAGGCCTAGTTTACTTTTCTCCCATTCTGTGTCTATGGGAAAAATGCTTGGTAAATGAGACCCTCAGTTGGATAACTTAAACAACTAATACCAATATTCATTTAGCTGAATACATTTATTTATTATTTGGATTTATTACCAGCTTTTTTAATAAGAAATTCACCCAAAATGAAGTATAATATGTTTGAATGACACCATACAATCAGAGATCAGTGGCACATTAACAATTTTAGTTAGTTTTCAAAGCGTTATGGCATGTGTTAGGGCCTTATCGCGATAAGGCTATATTGCATGTGAAAAGCGCCTTTTAGCATGCGCTATAATGCAAATTAGCTGGAGGGGAGGATTCGGGGCGGGGAGGCGGAGGAGTCAGCCGTGGCACCGCAGCCGGCGATAATGTGAGAAACATTATCGCCGGCAGTAGTGCAGCGAATAGCACCACCGTTTACAGTGGCGCTATTCACAGGAAAGGCTGCAGCCAGCCACAAAGTGGCTGGCGAAATCGCACCGCCGCGGTGCAAATGGCTGCAGCCTTTCTCAGGCCCGCACCCCCTTCACCCCGCCCCCTTTTTTATGGGATTCATCATTCTGCGAATGTAGGCCTGAGTTTTTAACTTGCGCTCTAGCACGCACAAGTTATAAAATCAGGGGTTGGCATGCGCAAAGGGGTGCACACTAGTGCATCTTGCGCAAGCCAACACCCGCAGGCTTCCCCCGTTCCCCCTAACCTAACCTTACCACCCCTTCCCCTAACTTTCCCCCCCTAGCCCTACTCTAATCCCCCCAAATTTTTATTAAACCTTTTGCGCCTGCCTGGAGGCATCCTGCTGGCATGCGATCCTCCGACACAGCGGCAAATGGCAGCTGTGTCGGAAGCCTCTGGCCCCAGAAGGCCCCGCCCATGCCCCGCCCCTGGACCACCCATTTTTGCAAGCCCCGGGACTTAGATGCGTCCCGGGGCTTTACGCGTCGCCGGGCCTTTATAAAATAGACCCGGTGCGCATAAGGCGATTTATATGCATAGAGCTTTTAAAACCCGACCCTTAGTGTGCACAGTATAACTAAACTTGAAATAAATCTACAATAACGACTAAGCTTAAAAATAAATAAACTTACATATCAACTATAATGAATAAACGTAAAAATAAACATCTCAGCAAAACAATTATATGTAGCAGCATGTTTGAGGCACTGTAAATGGTGTAAAAACAAATTAACTAGTATGATTGAACCACCAAATATTCTTATGAGTGTCCACCTTATATATATTTAACAGTTAAAATATTGTTTTTTATTTTTGTTTTTTATTTTTACACAACCAAAACAATTTTTTGAAAGAGGAAAAGACCTCAGTACTGGTAAGGAATCTGATATTGCAGAATCTGAATAACCAGTTGTTACAATCACGGGTCTAACATAAGAACATGCCATAATGGGTCAGACCAAGGGTCCATCAAGCCCAGCATCCTGTTTCCAACAGTGGCCAATTCAGGCCATAAGAACTTGGCAAGTACCCAAAAACTAAATCTATTCCATGTTACTGATGCTAGTAATAGCAGTGGCTGTCAACTTAATTAATAGCAGGTAATAGACTTCTCCTCCAAGAACTTATCCAATCCTTTTTTAAACACAGCAATAGCAACTGCACTAACCACATCCTCTGGCAACAAATTCCAGAGTTTAATTGTGCGTTGAGTAAAAAAGAACTTTCCCCGATTAGTTTTAAATGTGCCACATGCTAACTTCATGGAGTGCTCCTAGTCTTTCTATTATCTAAAAGAGTAAATAACCGATTCATATCTACCTGTTCTAGACCTCTCATGATTTTAAACACCTCTATCATATCCCCCCTCAGCCATCTCTTCTCCAAGCTGAAAAGTCCTAACCTCTTTAGTCTTTCCTCATAGGGGAGCTATTCCATTCCCCTTATCATTTTGGTTGCCCTTCTCTATTCCGTTCTTTATTGTAATTATAACTTTTTTGAGATGCGGCGACCAGAATTGTACACAGTATTCAAGGTGCGGTCTCACAATGGAGCGATACAGAGGCGTTATGACATTTTCCATTTTATTCACCATTCCCTTTCAAATAATTCCCAACATTCTGTTTGCTTTTTTGACTGCTGCAGCACACTGAACCGACGATTTCAATGTGTAATCCACTATGACGCCTAGATCTCTTTCTTGGGTGGTAGCACCTAATATGGAACCTAACATTGTGCAACTATAGTATGAGTTATTTTTCCCTATATGCATCACCTTGCACTTATCCACATTAAATTTCATCTGCCATTTCAATGCCCAATTTTCCAGTCTCACAAGGTCTTCCTGCAATTTATCACAATCTGCTTGTGATTTAACTACTCTGAACAATTTTGATTCATCTGCAAATTTGATTACCTCACTTGTCGTATTTCTTTCCAGATCATTTATAAATATATTGAAAAGTAAGGGTCCCAATACAGATCCCTGAGGCACTCCACTGACCACTCCCTTCCACTGAGAACATTGTCCATTTAATCCTACTCTCTGTTTCCTGTCTTTTAGCCAGTTTGTAATCCACGAAAGGACATCGCCACCTATCCTATGACTTTTTTCTTTTCCTAGAAGCCTCTCATGAGGAACTTTGTCAAATGCCTTCTGAAAATCCAAGTACACTACATCTACCGGTTCACTTTATCCACATGCTTATTAACTCCTTCAAAAAAGTGAAGCAGATTTGTGAGGCAAGACTTGCCTTGGGTAAAGCATTGCTGACTTTGTTCCATTAAACCATGTCTTTCTATATGTTCTGTGATTTTGATGTTTGGAACACTTTCCACTATTTTTCCTGGCACTGAAGTCAGGCTAATTGGTCTGCAGTTTCCCCAGATCGCCCCTGGAGCCCTTTTTAAATATTGGGGTTACATTAGATATCCTCCAGGTACAATGGATGATTTTAATGATAGGTTACAAATTTTTACTAATAGGTCTGAAATTTCATTTTTTAGTTCCTTCAGAACCCTTGGTGTATACCATCTGATCCAGGTGATTTACTACTCTTCAGTTTGTCAATCAGGCCTCTTATATTTTTATTATTATTTTTTAAAAGATTTTTACCTCTTATATTCAGTTTCTAATGTGTAAATTCCCATCAAATGACACTGCCACTCTTTATATGAATTTATCGAACCGATTGATTTCTTCTTATATGAATTTCAATTAAATGGCATTGTCACTCTTTATGCAAATATTTTTTTATAAAATACTCTTGGAACGGAGACTTCAGCATCTTAACAGCATCCTTTCTTCAACTATTCTACCCAACATATAAATGCTCTTGGAACAAAGACTTCAGCATCTTATCAGCATCCTTTGTTCATGAATTTTACCTGACATATGAATAGATCAATTGGGCACGTATCTTTAAACTTGCTGGAGGGGAGGAGCAAGTTTAAAGATAAGTGAAGTTTAAAGATAAGTGAGTGTTTATTCCAAGATCATTTATATGGTATTTAGGGAATATTCTCCTTTTAGATGTTACTAACCTTTATCAACTTAATATCCCACCCTAGATATACAGATGAAGGCTAAATTACACCATTGGCAAACTCTCCCTCATCTTTAGTTGGAAGGTTTAATTTATTTAAAATGGTCATTTTTCTGAAATGGCTATACATATTGCTTACTGCCATTGTGTATTCTCAAAAGGGATCTTTGGGTGATATATCAGACTTTATCTAAATTCTTGAGGCAGGTGTGCAAACTACAGCTGAGAATAAGCCAACCAATATGGTGGTGCTATTGGGCTCCCAAATTTATAGGTTAATTTATCAAAATGGTATAAGGCGCTTTTGCATGCAAAAAGAGCCATTAACACATGTGAAAACACCTTTAACGCATCATGTGATAGCACCATAACATATGGTGTGATGCAAATCAGAAAAGAGCAGGAGTGGGCTGGTTTGCGAAGCCTTATTGCATGGCTTTAACTACACCTTTTTCAGGTAGTGTTAAGCCATGCAATAGCTTGCTAGTATGTTGTTGCCCATGCTGGTTTTAGTTGTTCTGAAGCTCCTGGAGACCTAGCCTAGCTATGAGAGAGAAGGAGAAAGAGAGAGAAACCTAGCCATGATGCCCGGACCCTAGATAGATATTTATATCTCTATGGGAGGCCCACCTAGTAACTCGAGGTGAGGTTTAGGTAGTAGCGTAGGGGGATGGGGCCACTTTGACATTCAAAGTGAGATGTACAGACAGAACAGTGCTCTCTTCACAAGATTTGTACATCTCACTTTGAATGTCAAAGTAGCCCCTAACCCCCTACACTAATACTTAAACCTTACCTCGAATTACTAGGTGGGCCTCCCATAGAGATATAAATACCTACCTAGGGTAAAAGCATTATAGCTCTCTCTCTCTCTCTCTCTCTCTCCCTCCCCCCCCCCCCCACACACACACAATAAACATGGTCCCCCCCAGTGGTTGCATGTAGGAAATATCACAATTCTAGCACTTATCTCAAAGTGTGAAAAAGTTATTGCAATTTACAGTAACTTACAGCTCGATCCAGTAAAGTCCGTGGGAGAGCGGACTAACGCCCGCTCTCCCGGCGCGCGCACCGGCCCCTCGCCGGTGCGCGCGATCCAGTATTTAAATTAGGCGACGCGGTGCAAACGAGGAAAAAGAGGCGCTAGGGACACTAGCGCGTCCCTAGCGCCTCCTTTTGGCCTGGAGCGGCGGCTGTCAGCGGGTTTGACAGCCGACGCTCAATTTTGCCGGCGTCGGTTCTCGAGCCCGCTGACAGCCACGGGCTCGGAAACCGGACGCCGGCAAAATTGAGCGTCCGGTTTTCGGCCCGACAGCCGCGGGCCGAATTCAAAATTTTTTTATTTTTTTTTTTACTTTTTTTTTACTTTTGGGGACCTCCAACTTAATATCGCTATGATATTAAGTCGGAGGGTGCACAGAAAAGCAGTTTTTACTGCTTTTCTGTGCACTTCCCTGGCGCCGGAAGAAATTAGCGCCGACCTTTGGGCGGCGCTAATTTCTTAGAGTAAAATGTGCGGCTTGGCTGCACATTTTACTTACTGGATCGCTCAGGAATACCTAATAGGGCCATCAACATGCATTTGCATGTTGAGGGCGCTATTAGGTGCCGCGGGTGGGCCGCGTGTTTTCCTCCCCTTACTGAATAAGGGGTAAGGGAAAACACGCGTCCAGAGCAGGGTGACAGTGCGCTCCGACGGAGCACACTTTACTGGATCGAGCTGTTAGCTCTTCACATAGGTATTAGCACAAATTGTGATAAACTGCCTATTACCATAAAATATGCCCCTTTTTCTATCACATGCAATATTTAGTGCACTAATACTTAAATCTTACCTCGAGTTACTAGGTGGGCCTCCCATAGAGATATAAATACCTACCTAGGGTAAAAGCATTATAGCTCTCTCTCTCTCTCTCCCCCCCCACACACACAATAAACATGGTCCCCCAGTGGTTGCATGTAGGAAATACCACAATTCTAGCACTTATCTCAAAGTGTGAAAAAGTTATTGCAATTTACAGTAACTTAGCTCTTCACAAAGGTATTAGTACAAATTGTGATAAACTGCCTATTACCATAAAATATGCCCCTTTTTCTATCACATACAATATTTAGTGCAGTTTGATAAATCCAGGCCTTAGAGAGATATAATTGGGCATGTCAATTTTAACATCTTAAAGATTGGCTTTGGGATGTGGAATACTATGTTCCCTTAGATATAGAGAGGCACTTACTGTAGCTTCTCAATTGCATCTTTACTTTTTATTGCATGCAAGATATGCAGATCTACAATCTTCTGTCAAAGTTGGGGACTTTTTCTAGATGGTGCAAAAAACATGGCAGAATCTTGGTGAACAGCTGGGACATTCCTCCATAATCTATCCTTACCTACCGCTTCATGGTAATCAACAAGTTTTGCCAGGAACTCAGTATAAGGTTTTTACTTTGTGGAATTTTAAAGGTGTTAGGTACAGATGGACATATGATATCCTTTCAAGAGTTATAGCAAAAATTCGATCTGACACCAAAAGACAACTGTTATGATTTGAGGGTATATGGGCCCTTGGCCCAAGAAGCGAGTTGTTGCCACCTGTGGGGAGGGGCCCCACAGGTCTGCACCTTTGGGAGATGAGGACAGGCACAGCAGGGAGCTCTGAGCGAAGCTGTGGAGAGGTCCCGAGGAGCCAGAAGAATATCCCAGTAGGGAGGCAGACTGGAGACAATACCTGGATAGAGACCCCGAAGAGGAAGGCGCCAGACAGACCACAGAGTGGGAGGCGTGAGGCTGGCTGTGCAGGAGGTACTCTCGAGAGGCAACCCCAAGGGGTGGAGCTGCGCAGCATTAAGGATGTCGATGAAATTATGTAGGCCAACCTGCAGTGTAGGGAAGCCCAAGCCAGGCCTCTACTGGTGACGTATACACAGCCCCAAGGAGCGGAGGAATGCAGGCAGTCTCAGTATAGCACATAGACGCAACTCCGAGGAGCGGAGAGGCATTAACAGTCACAGTGAAGCACGGGGACGCTGCCCCGAGGAGTGGGGAAGCTCTGGCAGTATCTTGAGTAACACATAGGTGTGGCCCCGAGGAGCGGGGAGGCGCAGACAGTCTTGCCCAGAACACAGGCGCAACCCCAAGGAGTGGGAAAGCCCTATTGTAGAACTCACGGATTGCAGAGCTGTTTCAGGGATAATCCCGAGAAGTGGGGGAGCCTGCAGGATAGGACTCAGGAGGCGCAGAGCCAGCCCAAGAAGTGGGGTAGGCCAGGAGAGCAAGTCCCCTTAGGTGCACACACTGGCCCTTGAGGAGTGGGTAGCAAACAGAATACAAGACCACGAGCCCGATAGCGTAGCCACAGGACACGAGAGCAGGAGTTGTAGAGACTTACGGAACTTGTTGCCAAGTTTACTAGCTGAGGGCGAAGGTGGAGCTTATATACACAGGTCAATGACATCATCAAACAGGACACCCCCGAGGTTCCCGCTGAAGAGGCTTCAAAGGAAGGCCTGGTGGCGTGCGTGCGCGCCTAGGAAGGCCCAAAGTCGTCATGGGTGGCGGCGGCATCCAGGCCGCCACGAGGAGTCCCGGGGAATGCAGCGGTGGAAGCTGGCCTGTGCCACGAGCAAGCCCGGGGAGGGCAGGAGAGCGGTGCAGGAAGTAAGTAAACTTGGTCGCAGCTGTCTGCGACCGACGGGCATAACGGTACCCTCCCCCCCTTTTAAGGCCCCTTTCCGGGGGTTTGGCTTTGTGAGGATGTTTGGCATGGAACTGCCGAATGAGATCCTTGACCAGGATATTGGCCATGGGTTCCCAGCTGTTCTCTAGTGGCCCAAAGTCCTCCCAAGATAGGAGGCATTCCCATCTTGTACCATGTTTCCTGATGTCTAGAACGTCTCGGACTTGGTAGGTGACATCAGCCTCAGAGGATAACGGTAAGGGATCCGGTAGTTTCTTCGAAAAGCCAGAGAGAATCAGAGGCTTTAGTAGGGAAACGTGAAAGGCATTGTGACTCTTGAGCAAGGAAGGCAACTGGAGTCATAGGTATTGGGTCCCAGACGGCGTAACACTGGGAAGGGGCCAATATACCTAGGAACAAAGCATCTGAGGGCAACATAAGGTGAATACATTTGGTGCTGAGTCATACCTTATCCCCAGGTTGAAACTGGGGTGCTGTGCAGTGATGGGCATCAAATGCCTTTTTTGATCTCTGGGCAGCCTGTTTGAGCAGCTGTTGAGTATTTTGCCACAGTTGATGTAATTCTTGAGCAATTGCCTGTGCTGCCAGAGATGCAATGGACAGCGGAAGTGGAGGCAAAGGTTGGTGTCCATAAACCAGCTGGAAAGGGGATGAACCTGTGGATGTGGACACATGAGAATTAAATGCAAACTCCGCTCAAGGAAGGAGGTTGGCCCAGTCGTCCTGCTGTTGACTCACATAGGCTCGCAAGAATTGTTTTAGAGTTTTATTGGTCTTCTCAGTTTGGCCATTGGCTTGAGGGTGGTAAGCCGAGGTGAAATCTAAAGAAATATTAAACTTCTTGCAAAGAGATTTCCAGAAACGTGCAGTGAATTGAATCCCACGGCCTGAGAGAATATGTTTGGGAAGGCCTTGGAGCCAGAACACATGCCAAAAAAAACAGTTTGGCCAGCTGGGGCACCGTTGGAAGACCAGGTAGAGCCACAAAGTGTGCTGTCTTAGAGAAACGGTCGACAGTGACCCATATGGTGTTATTCCCATTGGAGACAGGCAGATCCACTATAAAGTCTGTGGCGATATGGGTCCAGGGCTTGCTTGGAATGGGAAGTGGCTGCAAGAGTCCCCAGAGCTTTCCTGCTGGAGGCTTATGATGGGCGCATGTAGGACAGGCTTCAACGTAGGCTTGGGTATCCTTTCGAATCGTAGGCCACCAGTAGTAACATTGAAGAGTGGAAAGAGTCCTGGACTGACCCAGGTGTCCGGAGGTCAAAGAGTCGTGAGCCCATTGCAGCACCTTCTGTCATAGTGGTGGTGGTACTGGAAAGGTGGTGGTACTGGAAAGGTGGCTGACAGAATGACCTTAGTAGGATCTATAATGTGCTGTGGTGTGTCAGGTACATCCTCAATGACGAAAGACCAGGAGAGGGATTCAGCGTGACCATTCTTATTGGCAGGGTGGTAACACAGTATGAAATTGAATCACATAAAGAAGAGAGACCAGCGGGTTTGGTGGTGGTTCAGACATTGGGCATGATGGAGCTACTCGAGATTTTTATGATCCATATATATGGTAATCTGGTGTTGTGCCCCTTCGAGCCAGGGCCATTCCTCAAAGGCCAACTTGATGGCCAACAGTTCTTTATCCCCGATAGTGTAATTGCATTCTGCTGGCGACGAGCATCGAGAAAAAAAAGAACAGGGGTGAAGCCATATTGAGTATTGACTCAATATGGCTCCTACTCCGACGTCGGAAGTGTTGACCTCAGCCACAAATGGGCGCATAGGGTCCAGATGGCGGAGGCATGGTTCCTTAAGGAAGGCAGCCTTGAGATCCTGAAATGCAGTCATAGCTTCGGGCAACCACTGAGAGGGGTTGGCCCCCTTGTGAGTCATGGCCGTGAGTGGTGCGGTCAGAGTAGAATAGTGGTGAATAAAAGAGAGATAGTAATTGGCGAAGCTGAACCGCCATGATGAAGAGTCACTAAAAGTAAGTAAAGACTGGATATCCTGCTTAATTTCAATTCTTGGACTTAAGTTGAAAAACGTATTTATTTATTTATTTATTTATTTATTTAAAATCTTTTCTATACCGTCGTTAAGCGGGTGCCATCACAACGGTTCACAATAAGGCACAAAAACTATGTTGCATAAAGTGTCTGGAATTCTAACTCTTACACAGGTGCCATCAAAAATACTGTAACATATAATAAGACTGTTGATAGTTGCTTTTCTATTTAGATGCAGTTGAAAATAACCCTTGAAAAAGGACAGTAGTCCGAATCACGGTCCCATGTCGGGTATGGGATTAATTATAGCAACATCCTTAGAGCTTTCATCGCAGGTTTCGGATAAAGGAGTCAGAACATTGAAACCTCCTATGAGTTTATAATAGAAGATAAGTGAATCTACTTATTTTAAGAATAAAAGTAATATTTAAATATGCACTGAAGCTTTTTCACTATATTATTCACAAAAAACCTTTTTTGAAAAAAATGCAAAAATTTGCTTGACCAATGATTAAACATAAGGCCAAGTCTTAAAGTGGTTCACTACACAATGAAGCCTGTTATGATGGTCATATAGATAATATTCATTTTTATGCCGAGTTTGGTTTTTTGCGTCATGACATTTGATAAAATTTGTGGATTTAGTTGGTTTATGAAACTGGGCTTTGAGTATCCAATGATCCTAAACATAATTTGAGTTCACCTACTTACTAATTTCCAGTGATAGATACCACATAGTCCAGGAAAGGGACGGTCTCTTGTTCGAAGGAGCACTTCTCAAGCTTGGCGAAAGTTGATTATCCCGCAGCTATGAAGAACTCGAGAGACGTCCCAGCAATGGGTTTGGAGGTCCAGTGAGAAGACTAGAATATCATCAAGATATACAACTATGCACTAGTATAGCATATCTCTGAAATCCTCATTCATCGGGTTTTGAAATACTGCGGGTGTGTTGCACAACCCAAACGGCATCACAAGGTATTCAAAGTGACCGTCGTGTGTGTTAAAGGCGGTCTTCCACTTGTTGCCTTCATGGATCCGGACCAGATTATAGGCCCCGCGGAGGTTTAATTTTGAAAAGTTCATTGCTCCTTGAAGCCTGTCAAGCTTAGAGATGAGAAGCAGCAGGAGACTTGGATGATCTTATAAAGCCTTTTTGGAGATTCTCCTGAATATATTCGGACGTGGCTTTATTTTCTGCCACGGACAGGGGTACACCCTACCCTTGGGTGGCTCCGTATTAGGCTTTAGATTAATACCGCAGTCATAGGATCTGTGAAGTGGAAGTACATCTGCAGCTTCTTTTGAAAAGACATCTTGGAAAGATGCATATTGAGGCGGCAACCCCGGCATCATTGTGGTAGTAGGCATACAGGGTAACGGAACTACCTCCATCAAGCATTTATCATGGAAGTCTGGACCCCATCTAGACAGTTCCAGTGTAGCCCAATTGAATTGAGGCATATGCTGCTGCAGCCAAGGTAATTCCAGTACTATAGGGTGCATGGCCTTCTCTAAAACAAAGAAGGAGATGGTCTCTGAATGGAGGGCACTGGTCCATAGACACACTGGTTCGGTATATAGTGTTACTTCACCCGGTAAGGACTCTCCATGGATGAACGAAAGAAGTAGTGGAGGCTTCATAGTGGAAGTGGGGATCCGTAGGTGCTCCACTAATCGTTGTAGAATGAAATTGCCTCCTGCCCCGGAGTCCACTAGGGCAAGAGTCTGGTACTCTAAAGGTCCGCAGATCAAGGATACAGGAAGAGAGAGTGGAGGAGAAGGAGTGGTGAGACCTAAGAAGAGTCCTTCCGCAGGACTTAGGTCTGCCAGTTTCCCGGACATATAAGGCAATTTTGGACAGCATGACCAGCTTGTCCACAGTACATACCTAGCCCCAATTTCTTTCGTGTTCTTCTCTCTTTTGAAGTCAGATGGCAGCGGCCTAACTGCATAGGTTCTTCTTCGCCGGCTGCTGGGACCAGAGGAGCAGGCCTGGGTGTGGATTTAACTCGAGCTTCACTCAGGAAGGGTCTTCTGGGAGTCTTGGTCTCTTGAACCTTATCGCGAAGTCGAGGAGCCAGCATAGAGGTAGAGGTATTGAACTTGATAGACATGGTAGTGGCAGTCACAGTAGCATCTAGAAGAGAGCTCAGGTTGTCTATGGCAGAGGCCAGATACTCCAAGAATTTTTGCTGTTCGCTGATCCTTTGTGCCAGGCCAGGAATGGCCTGCAGGGCCAAGACCTCTGCTGGGTCCATGGACGGCAATCTGTTATGATTTGTGGGTATGTTGGCCCTTGGCCCAAGATGCGAGTTGCTGCCACCTTTGGGGAGGGGCCCCACAGGTCCACACCGTCGGGAGGCGAGGTCAGGCATAGCAGGGAGCTCTGGGAAACTATTAGACCAAAAAGTACAAATTTAATTAAATGACTGGCTGGCAGATGAAAACTGGTTGGACCCTTACTAATCTAGATTCAGCAAGGCCACAGAACAAAGATAATTCTCATCACCCTAATGGGTGATCCCCTCAGATACTGACACACAAACCAGGCAGTCGTTCTAGTACTATTAGATTTCTCAGTAGTTTTTGACACCGCAAATCACAATATTATGCTATCACTGCTAGCAGAGACAGGCCTAAATAGCAAAACCCTAACCTGCCTGATAAGCAACAAGCCATGTATTTTGCTGATACCTCATTGGCATCCTGGATCTTGAATTGTAAGGTCCCCTAGGACTCACTAATATCACCAGTACTATGCAACATATATACCAAAAATCACTAGCAAAGCTGATTCAAACCTATGACAAGAAAGCCTACATCTGAAGAGGATCTTCAGAATTTACTGGCCATCCCATCTTTTAAACAAGTAGGGCTAGATGAGTTTTGAAACTCCTATTCGTTCAAGGCCCACAGGTCTGGAATATGCTACCAAGAGAAGTTAAAGAGGAATGCTCATTTAAGAAATTTAGGAAACAATTGAAGGCCTACCTTTTCTAGCAAGCATTCTAAGCTTTTTGATGGATTATATACAACCAGCAATGAGAGTCTGTTTAATTTATTGTTAGGCTACAAGGAGAGTATGCGTAAGAGTATGTCTAATTAATTGATAAGCAATGAGGAAAGAGGTCAGTCTTTATTGTGCACAGAAGCAAAAACAGAAGCACACAACACTTGGTCATCAATGAACCATCAAGACACATCATACGTAACACAACATCACTTAACCCTCAACATCATAACCAGAAGGCATTTTGAACTCGATAACACCAATCATCTCAACCATGACTTCCCCCCCCCAAAGCAACTCGCCAGGTAGGATACAGGCACCTGATCAACATTCCTTTCAAGAAACACGTCAAAAACTTAATCTACCTCACCTTTCTCCTTATAAACGCTCAATCCCTAACCAAAAAATTCATGCTGTTATCTGACCTAATCCAAGATAAAAATCCTGACTTCATCGCCATAACCAAAACCTGGTTCAAAAATACTGATCATGTAATAACGAATCAACTAACCCACAATGACTACGACTTATTCTCAATCCCGCACAAGTCTCGCAGAGGAGGTGGACTACTCCTTATTATAAAAAAGAATATCACCATGAAACTGATACCTCACAACCTCCCGAAGAAGTACGAAGTTGCTCTCTTTGACTCAGAGCTCCTATAAATATGCCTAGTCTATTGCCCTCCCAAGCTCCTAGATAGCGAAATCTCCCCACTCTTAGAATACTTAATCTCGAACATCAGCACAAAAAAACCTACTATCATACTCGGAGATTTTAACCTCCACACAGACTCCATCCCCAGATCTCAAAGCTGCCAAACGTTGCTTGACATGCTCTCCAGCTTCAACCTGCACCAACAAGTGAACATCCCGACTCATATAGCAGGTCACACGTTAGATCTGATCTTCACCAATCACCACTTCTCAGACACATACATATCATCCAATCCAGTCCCCTGGTCGGATCACTTCATCATACAATGCAGGACACAAGTGCAGAACAACAACTTGATAGATGCAAACGATCGATTGTCATTCAAATATCGACCCCCCCTTCCAACCCAACCTACTCCAACAAGAGCTCGGAAAACAACTAGCTAATTTAGACCTCTCCAACATCAACAACACCATACAATCCTGGCTCCACCTTACCGAACAAACTGCTAACAACATAAACCCCATAAAAACAAAACAGATCAAAAAAACCAGAGGTAAAAACAACTCTTGGTTTAACTCACATCTCAGATCAATGAAAAGCAACCTAAGAAAATTAGAAAAGGAATGGAGAAAATCCAAATGCCCAGTAACCATTCAACGATACCGCACGCAACTTGCATCATATAAAAAAACAATCATGAACACCAAACGCGACTACTATAGTCAAAAGATAAAAAACTCTTCAAACAGCTCAAACTCCCTGTTCAACATCGTAAGCAACCTGATTGAAGAAAACAACAACAACAACACCTCCACAACAAATACAAATAATCTAAGCCAAGACCTAGCCCTGTTCTTTAAGAACAAAATAAGTAAAATAACCAGCACCTTCAACCCCCCCTCAAACACGGATGAACAACTCGAAAAATCAACCATAATACCCTGGTGGAACCGTACCAATATCCAACAAAGAAGCTGAAAACATGCTAAGAAAAATCAACCCAGCACGTCACGATCTAGATATAATTCCAACTCGAGATCTGAAAGAAATGGCGCACATCATTGCCCCAACCATAGCAGCAATCATAAACAAATCATTCAAAGAAGGAATGCTTCCAACTCAATTAAAAACAGCAACAATCACACCAATTTTAAAAAAGAAGAACCTAGATCCTGCAGATCTGAATAACTACAGTCCCATCTTAAACCTCCCCTTACTCGCAAAGATGACTGAGAAAGCAGCAGTGATTCAGCTTAATGAACATCTAGAGGACAACAATATCCTACATACCTCACAACACGGATTCAGGATAAACAGAAGTACTGAAACTCTGCTAATCAATCTATCAAATAAATTAATCAGGGGCCTCGACGACAAACTAAGCCACCTACTAATTCTACTTGATCTCTCTGTGGCATTTGATACTGTAGACCACGAAAGCCTGATATCAAGACTTGCTTACATCGGTCTGGATGGCAAAACACTCAGCTGGTTCACTTCTTTCCTAAAAGAAAGATACTTCAAGGTCACCTTTAACAACAAATCATCAAATCCCCTCCCACTCAATACTGGGGTACCACAAGGCTCCGCCCTATCTGCCACCCTCTTTAATATCTACCTACTCCCACATTGCCACTTCATCTCAAGTCTTGGCATAACATATTATATGTATGCCGGTGACATTCAACTACTCATCCCTGTAACCACCACTATCAAAGAGACTCTGAACACCACAGCCAACCACCTAATTTCAATCAGAAACAAGCTAAACCAACTAAAGTTATGCCTCAATATGAATAAAACTGAATGCATCCTCATAGGAAGAAACAACTCAGGTCTAACAACATCCACACACTCCCTACAAATTGATAACATCAGCATCCAACTGAAAAACACAACAAAGGACCTCGGCATCTGGATTGACAACGAACTCAACTTAAAAAAGAGCATAGCAACTAAAATGAAGGAAGGCTTTCATAAACTTCACATCCTGAAACACCTAAAACCACTTCTCCACCATCAAGATTTCCGAACCGTGCTGCAATCCCTTATCTTCAACAGCCTCGATTACTGCAACTCACTCCTGTTCAGCCTCCCAAAATCCACATTAAAGCCACTCCAACTGTTACAAAACGCTGCAGCCAGAATCCTAACCGGCAAGAAGAAATCAGAACATATCACCCCTGTTTTGAAAAGTCTCCACTGGCTACCGATCGAACAAAGAATTGAATTCAAAACCTTGACAATAGTCCACAACGCAATATACAAAGAAGACAACTCTACCCTCAATAACATGATTCAGATACACAAAGCGCAACGTACAACCAGAACAGCCTGCAAACTGAATCTAGACATACCATCTCTTAACATAGCAAAGCTGACCAACACTAGGAACAGAGCCTTCTCCATCGCAGGACATAGCAACCCCGGCCCGGGGCGGTCCGGGGTTGCTAAAAAATGTTCGTTTCCAGTATGTAATTGTTGTTCATTTTTAAACCTCTGACTCTAATATTTTCTTACTATAATAAGTTGTTCCAATGTGCTTAAATTGTATTAAGTTGTTCTCATGTAAACCGGAGTGAAGGCAGACTGCTATACTTCGGTATATAAAAGACTTGAAATAAATATGTATTTTTATTATTATTATTATTTTGTTTTTTTAATCAATTTTAACCTCATTAATAACACATACTCAGGCCAGGCGAGTGCTCCAACTTCACTCCCGGCACAGGTTCTTCCCAGTGACACACCTCGTGGCCTCACTCCTGGCACAGGTTCTTCCCCACAACACATCTCACTGCCTCATCACCGGTGCAGGTTCTTCCCAGCCGGCACACCTTAAGGACCTGATGCAGGGTCGCGGGCAACTTTTCTTCATATTTGGAGGCAGGTGAGTTCCCAGAAAGTTCTCAGGGGCTGGGGGAAAATGCCTGAACTTTCCCCTACCATGCTATTGCTTTTCCCTGTGGAGCAAGCTAATTCAGGCCCTACCCTCAGGTCCTTGTGTTCTCTCGCCACTGGCACTTGTGCAAAAGGAAAAAATTGGTGCATTAAAGCATGAAAAACTGTGCGTACACATGCACGCAGCTTAGAAGGAACATAAATCTGAACTGACTGAACTGGAAAAGTCAAGGCACTGCTGCAGTATGATTTAAAGCATTCCTGTATGTACTGACTGCTGAAAAAGCCAACACAGCTGCAGTTTGATTTAAAGTATTGCTGTCTAAATGGACTCAGCTGGGAAAAGTCAAAGGATGTTCTACTTTAATTTAAAATGTGGCTGTTTGAACTAGTGAACTGGAATAAAGCCAGAGACCTCTATAATTTGGTTGGAAGCACTGGCCTTTAAACCCTGACTGGCTGGAGTTTAACAGGTGTTTTAAGTATAATTGGTGGAGACAACAGAATCCTTCAGTGAGGAACTGACTGAGGAAGCCTGGGCAGTGGAGCCAGCTGGTGGAGACCATGGCAGAGGGCCACAATTATATTTAGAGATTTCATCATATTCAGTACCGTGGAGTGGGTTCTTCCTTTTTGGATAATCCAGTACATTGAATGTAGCAGATTCAGAACATTTAGATGGTTTCTTTTTTTATTTAAAGTGATAGTACATTTAGGGGCGGATTTTCAGAGCCCTGCTCGCCTAAATCCGCCCAAATCCGGGCGGATTTAGGCGAGCAGGGCCCTGCGCGCCGGTGAGCCTATTTTACATAGGCCTACCGGCGCGCGCAGAGCCCCGGGACTCGCGTAAGTCCCGGGGTTCTCCTAGGGGGGCGTGTCGGGGCGTGTCGGGGGCGGGCCCGGTCGTCGCGGCGTTTAGGGGGCGTGTCGGCAGCGTTTTGGGGGCGGGTACGGGGCGTGGCTACGGCCCGGGGCGGTCCGGGGGCGTGGCCGCGCCCTCCGTACCCGCCCCCAGGTCGCGTCCCGGCGCGCAAGAGGCCCGCTGGCACGCGGGGATTTACGCCTCCCTCCGAGAGGCGTAAATCCCCCGACAAAGGTAAGGGGGGGGCTTAGACAGGGCCGGGCGGGTGGGTTAGGTAGGGGAAGGGAGGGGAAGGTGAGGGGAGGGCAAAAGGAAGTTCCCTCCGAGGCCGCTCCGATTTCGGAGCGGCCTCGGAGGGAACGGGGGTAGGGTGTGCGGCTCGGCGCGCGCCGGCTATACAAAATCAATAGCCTTGCGCGCGCCGATCCAGGTTTTTAGCAGATACGCGCGGCTCCGCGCATATCTACTAAAATCCAGCTTACTTTTGCTTGCGCCTGATGCGCCAGCAAAAGTAGGCCAATTCGCGCTATTTGAAAATCTACCCCTTAGAGAATTCAGAGAATGTAGCTGTTTTTTCTTTGATTGCAAGTGAAACACATTTAGAACAATTAAATAGTTTCTCAATGGAACAACGTGATGAAAGTGATTAGGAACATTTAGATGGTTTCTCATTTGGAGAAATGTGACCTCCAGGTCCCCTATTAATGTACGTACATCCCCTCCCAACCAGAATACCAGAAACTTTCCTGCTCCAATTGGCACCCCCCCCCCCAAAAAAAACTCCAAGGCCACAGGGAGTGTGGTACGATTGTAGTGCTCCTGATGGAGTATTATCCATCAGCAAAGCAACACTAGAGACCACTATAATCATACTGCAATCCTGGTGGCCTGGGGGTTTGGGAGGTACTGAGTGGAGCAGGAGGGTATGGTTGGGATGACAGGAGGGAGAGGGCACTAAGAGGGGGGCCCAAGTGCCACATTTATTTACAGAATTAAGTGGGAGGAGGATTCTGGGCCAAAAGGACTGCAACTTTCTGGTCATCTTTTGGTGTCTTTTGGGAATAGGGGGCTTCGGGCATTATGATCTACATTAATTTTAGTATTTTAGTGTGATGAGGAATCGGGCCTGCAGGCCCGCTAGAGTTTCTTTATTTTGCCACTTATGTTTCAATATATGGTTATGATTATCCAGGTATACATTTATTTATTTATTTATTTTTATTTTTTTTTTATATACCGATTTTCATGCATTAAATGCATATCAAACCGGTTTACAATGAAACAGTATAAGCAGGAAATAACATTCCTTAGTCTAATACATTGAAACATCTGTAACAAAATAACTGGATAACTTTCAATCAAATCAGATATATTGAAAAATAGCTAGTTAGGTTTGAAATTTGTGTGGGCAATATTACCCAGATAACTTTAGGTGAGTATATTCAATGGGATGTTTCTTCCACTCAGTATCCCTGACAGCTTACTGTATTTATCTGACTTTAGTCGCTGCTTTTCTGAATATTGCCCACCTGTGCTTTAGGAACCTAAATTTTTAGATGAAAACTTATCACCTGAGCTTGGCTGAAAGTTTTCCTAAATTTAGATCCACAAAACTTAGGTGCCAAAGTGAAGGGGGTTTAAATTAATCCTATATTCTTTATAGGGGGATCTTTTCCATTCAATTATAATGTATCCTTATTCAGAATTCTTTACTTTATTTGTTCAGTCATCTTCAGATATTTTATTAAAAAAGCTTTCACTGCATTTCTTTTTATTCTTTTGTTAGACATCCTTAGCAATTATTGCTGAATGTTCAATTCAGATTTTGAACCTAGATACTATGAATTTTTGCCAATATATGTATTGGAAATTTTAGCCAAATTGGATATATTTCAGCTCAAAAAATGTCTCCACCTTCTTTCTCATGGAGTTAAAGCCAAATTGTTCAGATATCTTCATAGATTGTGTTTACCTTTCCAGACTTATTCCTTTTTACTCAATGAACCTAATTTATTCAAATAATCCATATCTATGAGGCACTAGTACAAAGTTTGGACATTTATCATCCATTTATCATTTATCATCATCATTTATCATCCATTTATCATCCATCAAACCCCTCCAAATGCTACAGAACTCTGCAGCCAGAATCCTTACCAATACGAATAAAAGAGATCACATCACCCCCATTCTCAAGCTCCTCCACTGGCTGCCTATAAAGCAAAGGATCCTATATAAAGTACTCACCGCAATTCATAAATCCATTCACAATATCTCTCCTCTTCAATTATGTAACCAACTACGCCCTCACTCCTCCTCTAGACCCATCAGAGGAGCATATAAAGGCACACTCTATGTACCTTCAACAAAATCCTCGCATCATAAACGTGCCATATCTACAGCAGGCCCCATTCAATGGAATGCACTCCCACCAGACATTCGGATTGAGTTCTGCCACTCTTCATTCAAAAAAAAACTTAAAACCTGGCTCTTTAGCCAAGCTTTTCCAGGACCATGATCATCATTTTTTCCCCTCCAAC
This sequence comes from Rhinatrema bivittatum, assembly GCF_901001135.1. Classification (NCBI taxonomy): domain Eukaryota; kingdom Metazoa; phylum Chordata; class Amphibia; order Gymnophiona; family Rhinatrematidae; genus Rhinatrema; species Rhinatrema bivittatum. Next base: position 372,191,838 of record NC_042619.1, read on the forward strand.
CAGCAAGAACATATCTTCTTCACAAACCCCCATTTTCCATACCACTACCTACTTCGGTATCTAATCTCTTGCTGCAGGACACTTGAGACTTTCTCACTTATACGTTATAATTTTTATGCTCAATAAGACCTGTCAACTTAATTGTTTAAGTCTTTTTTTTTTTTTTTTCTCCTTTATCTTTTGGTCATCAATGTTACAACGTTATTGTTAAATTTTGAACTTATGTACACTGTTCCAAGTTTCATAACCTTGTTCTATGTAATGCCTTTTGGCAATTTTCATGTTCTGTTTCAATGTAAACCGATGTGATCTTTATTTCATATAGGAACACCGGTATATAAAAATCTAAAAATAAATAAATAAATAAATAAATTTACAAAGATTTCCACAAACTGGAAGAATCTGCCCAAAATTGAACTTACATGAGAAAAATTATTTTTGTAAATTAATGTGTCCCTATTTTAAGATAGTACCTTAGGATACTCTCAGGTTTATTTTTTTATTTATTTGTTTGTTTTTCTGTACCGACATTCGAAACGAGTATCACATCAGTTTACATGGTAACTTGAGGGAAAGTTTGACAACAAGTTATCTTATCCTTTTACATTGAATCATTATAAACATTAATCAGAACAAGCAGAGAAAGTGGAGGAGAGATGAGGTAGCATGTCCATAGGATGGGGAGCAGGCTGACTTGGCTAAGGGTCCTCTGCTAAGGGCAAAATGAATGAAAATCAATCTCTGCAGGCTAGAAAGCTTATATGACTAACACCAAATGTTTCTGGTTAATTGCTGGCTAATTCCAATATTGTATTTTGAATAATAGGACCTTCATAACACCCCACAGCAACACAGATTTTTTTTTTTATGCTCATAAAAACAGGGTATAACTTCCCTTGAGAATGGTCCTTGCAGATACCCTCTTTTTATGAGCATAAAAAAATTATTCTGAAAAAAAAAATACATAACAAACATATCGTTGCACCGATGATTAAATATGACCCCAAGTAGTGGCAAAAAATCAGAAAGTTGCCATGGAGTGTTATGAAGGTCCTATTATTCAAAATACAATATTGGAATATGCCAGCAATTAACCAAGCAAATCTGGTGTTATTTTGATGCTTTTTTGTTGATTTTGTGTAGGTGCTTCAATCCATATAGTGGACTAATTTTCATGTGATAAGCTTCTATGACTGACAGCTGGAAGATATTCTTATCAACTGAGCTTGGCCTAAAGTTTTCCTAAATTTAGATCCACAAAACTTAGGTGCAAAAGTGAAGGGGGTTTAAATTAATCCTATATTCTTTATAGGGGGATCTTTTCCATTCAATTATAGTGTATCCTTATTCAGAATTCTTTACTTTATTTGTTCAGTCATCTTCAGATATTTTATTAAAAAAGCTTTCACTGCATTTCTTTTTATTCTTTTGTTAGACATCCTTAGCAATTATTGCTGAATGTTCAATTCAGATTTTGAACCTAGATACTATGAATTTTTGCAAATATATGTATTGGAAATATTAGCCAAATTGGATATATTTCAGCTCAAAAAATGTCTCCACCTTCTTTCTCATGGAGTTAAAGCCAGATTGTTCAGATATCTTCATAGACTGTGTTTACCTTTCCAGACTTATTCCTTTTTACTCAATGAACCTAATTTATTCAAATAATCCATATCTATGAGGCACTCGTACAAAGTTTGGACATTTACAAAGATTTCCACAAACTGGAAGAATCTGCCCAAAATTGAACTTACATGAGAAAAATTATTTTTGTAAATTAATGTGTCCCTATTTTAAGATAGTACCTTAGGATACTCTCAGGTTTATTTTTTTATTTATTTGTTTGTTTTTCTGTACCGACATTCGAAACGAGTATCACATCAGTTTACATGGTAACTTGAGGGAAAGTTTGACTCAAGTTATCTTATCCTTTTACATTGAATCATTATAAACATTAATCAGAACAAGCAGAGAAAGTGGAGGAGAGATGAGGTAGCATGTCCATAGGATGGGGAGCATGCTGACTTGGCTAAGGGTCCTCTGCTAAGGGCAAAATGAATGAAAATCAATCTCTGCAGGCTAGAAAGCTTATATGACTAACACCAAATGTTTCTGGTTAATTGCTGGCTAATTCCAATATTGTATTTTGAATAATAGGACCTTCATAACACCCCACAGCAACACAGATTTTTTTTTATGCTCATAAAAACAGGGTATAACTTCCCTTGAGAATGGTCCTTGCAGATACCCTGTTTTTATGAGCATAAAAAAATTATTCTGAAAAAAAAACCCATAACAAACATATCGTTGCACCGATGATTAAATATGACCCCAAGTAGTGGCAAAAAATCAGAAAGTTGCCATGGAGTGTTATGAAGGTCCTATTATTCAAAATACAATATTGGAATATGCCAGCAATTAACCAAGCAAATCTGGTGTTATTTTGATGCTTTTTTGTTGATTTTGTGTAGGTGCTTCAATCCATATAGTGGACTATTTTTCATGTGATAAGCTTCTATGACTGACAGCTGGAAGATATTCTTACCTCAGTAGGCGGTGGGAAGGGCAAGAAAAGTTGATGACCGTAGTAAGAAAAGTCATTTCTATGTATACAGTATAGAAGATGATGTGTTTTCTTTAGTAAGGGAAGTTTAGGTGGTCAAGCTTACTCTATATAGATGACAGCTGGGAGATATCCTTAGCTAAAGCATTATAAGTAGAGGCAATTGAACAGTCTGGATGGTTTAAATGGTCCTTATCTGTTGACATGTAGTATGTTACTACTCATTGTAGCTTTAATTTTGCTAAATTCCTGAGGCACAAACGTGACTATTCTGTCCCAGAATTTTTCTCATGCTTTAAAAGAGACATTAAGGCTGACTTTGGAGATGTTTGGCTCTGTCACACTGAAATTTAGTCTTGTGCATATTTTCTTTTCTTCCCCTGTTTTCCCTCCTTTATTATTAGCTTGTTTTCCTCCCTTATCATTTTTTCATTCATCCTGTACAAACAATATGGCATATGGCTAATATTTATATTTATTAGGGATGTGCAGGGGAAAAAATTAATTTTCGTTCTTTGGTTCATTTTTGGGAGTTTTTTCCCATGAATTTTGGTTCATGGATTGCTTGATTCACTTCATTCGTGTGAAAAAAAAACAATCAAGCAATAAAAACAACCTAAAAATGGCCAAAAACTGAAAGTGAAGCCTCCTTCCCACCCTCCTGGAAAAATGCCAGGGCCAGGATCTCCCTCGGCCTCCACTTACCTGTTCCAGTGGGAAAAGACTAGGTCAAAGCCTTGGACTTGCATAAGCAAAGGGCACGGCAGGTCACCATGGCCTCTGCCTACTCAAGGCCGATGCCTCAACTTAGGCTGGAGCCTGGACCCAGGCCTGATGCCGCGGCCCAAATGCCATGACCCAAACCAGAGGGCAGATACCGATGCCTGGAACTTGGCCTAGGCCAGAGTCTGAACCCAGGCCCCTACACCGCGACCTGACCTGAAGGTTGGGTCCCGACGCCGGGGCCTCAGTCTGGGCCCAGGCCTGATGCTGTGACCCGACTCAGAGGCCAAGTCCCAACACCTGGGCCTTGGCCTAAGCCAGAACCCAAGTTCAGGCCCAACACCAGGGACTAGGCCGAGACCCAGTCCTAGAGCCCAGGCCTAGGAGCTCCTCTTTGGGTCCACTTCTTTTTTTGGCTCTTCAATGCCAAATGACAGCTCTGCTGGGGTTGCACCATGTTGATATATGGCAATGCTGTACAGTTCCATACATCAAAATGGCACTATCTGCTGGGTGAATGTTTCGGAGTTAATTAACTCCAGCATGACACTAGTGGACACCATCATTTGGCATTGAAGAGCTGAAGAAAGAAGAGGACCCAAAGAAGAGCTTCCAGGCTTGACCTCCGAGGCCTGGTCCTTACCCTGGGCCATTTCCCAGATGTTGGGAACAGACCTCCATGTAGGGATGTGGCTTCAGGCCTGGGTCTGGGCCGAGGCCCTGATGCCAGGACCCAGCCTCCGGGTCGGGTGGCAGCATTGAGACTGGGCTCAGGCTCCAGCATTGGCCAAGGCCCAGATGTCAGAACCCAAACTCTGGGTCGGGTTGCGGCATTGGGCCTGGGCTCAGGCTCCAGCTTGGCCAAGCACCTGGCGTCAAGACCCAAACTCCAAGTCGGGTAGCAGCATTGGGCCTGGGTCCAGGCCTATGCTCTGGAATTGTGACCCTGCTTCCGGGTCAGGTTGTGGCATCGGGCCTGGGTATGGGCCGAGGCCCCAGTGTCGGGACCTGGCCTTCCAGTCACATCGCAGAATTAGGTCTGGGACCTGGCCTAGACTGAGGCCCTGGCGTCCGGGACCCATTTTTTGTGGCTGGTTGATGCGTCGGGCCTGAGTCCGGTCTGAGGCCCTGGCATCGGGACCCAGCCTTTGTCGGATACCCGACAGATCAGGAACATTTTTTTTTTTAATTTTCAGGGATTCAGCTGATGCTCAGGCCTAGGCCACAGCCCCTTCTTTGAGCCACAGCATAGGCCCTAAGTGAGGTCCCAGCTTTGGGCCTAGGCTGAGGTGCCAGTGTTATGCTCAGGCATAGGCCGTGGCTCCTGCTTTGGGTTTTGGGCTATGCCCTAGGTGAGGCCCCGTCTTCAGGCCTAGGTCTAGGCTCAATGCATTAGTTTAAAACAAAACAGACAATTAGCAAGTAGCTCATTTAAAACAGATCAAAGAAAATTCTTTTTCACTCAGCGCACAACTCTGGAATTCATTGCCAGAGGATGTGGTTTCAGCAATTAGTGTTACTGGGTTTAAAAAAGGTTTGGATAAGTTTCTAGAGTTAAATCCATAAACTGCTATTTTGGTAATTAATAAGCAATAGTAGCTTGTGATCTGTCTAATGTTTGGGTGCTTGCCAAGTACTTGTGACTTGGATTGGCCACTGTTGAAAACAGGATACTGGGCTTGATGGACTCTTAGTCTGACCCAGTATGGCATTTCTTATGTTCTTGTGTCTTATGTAAGGTTGGTTTCATTCAGGGGAGGGGGCCCGATTCAGTTTGGGCCCCCTCAAATGAAACAAATTAGCCACATTTGTCATGTTTTGCACTTTCATTTGAAATGAATGCACATCTACATTTATGTCTCTATTGTAAGCTGCTTAGAGAGTTTCTGGTAACAGGCAAAAGAGAAATTATTTCAAATAAATAAATAATTTCCTCTGATGGCAGTCATGTATTTAGGGGAGGCTCAAGCCAATCTGCTGCCTGAGGTGAGGGATGAGATGGCGTTCCCCCCCCCCCCCAGTTCAAAAGACCAAGATGGCCTTGGAAAGGGGGGGGGGGCAAGGGTCCCCTTGGAGTTTGTCCCTTTTGATGATTTGAAATGCTGTGGAAGTGGGCAGGCAGAGGTCAGAGTTCCCAGATAAGAATGTCAGTGATAATATTTCTAGGAAGCTGGGGACCCTATCATGTGCTTCCCAACCTTCCCTAGCATTTGAATCCTGGGGATGTGGGAGATAAGTGAATGGCAAGGGTCTGTGCATAGCGCACTCTTTCAGGGCTAGTGAAAGGGTATTAGGTGCTCTGCAAACCTTATAGCCTTGCATTCCCCCCCTCCTCCCACCTCTCACCACATGCACAATTAAAAATTATGCATTTATAATATGATTTTATATGAAAATAGGCATTTAAAGTTCAGATTTCCAATGTAAAATTATTATATTTACATGCAGTGCTGTGATGACCTTGAGGAAACCCTGCAAAAAAGACACTTGGCGTCTATAGGCCTATTGAAAAGTGTTTTGGATTTGGGCTTGACGCTCATAAAGCTATGAATAAACTGAAGTACAATTACACTATAGTAAACATCCCATACTAAAATGACACTAAATGCCAGCACTCAAATAGTAAGAACCCAACACATGAAAATGCAGCACTGTAAATATTTCAGCAGGCCCTAAAACACTAATACTATTAAGAAAACAGAGCAGGCCAGGCTGCTATAGATCTCATAGAAACTACACAGTAGCAGAAAACCTCACCTCCATCACACACCAGAACAAAGACAGACACTCACTAAATAGTGAATAAAGTGACCATAAAGATAAATGCACAGACAAAAAATTGTACTGAAAACTGCAAAAAGCCAAACTCTGAATGTAATGCATCAGTGGAAAAAAAAGAAACATCACCATTTCTCATAAAACAATAAAATCAGAAAATGTAAAACAATCATAATAATAAAACCATACTAATAAAAACTACATATCTCAAGACAGCTGCTGAATAGAACAACATTATATAATTAAATTCATATACAAATTGTTTTTAAAGTTCCTAAAAGTCAATAAAATATTTCAGAACAGCAGATACATCAAATAACAACCAATAATCATTAAAATTAATAAGGATCCAAAAATTCTCAATTTTCCTTACCTGGGAACTTTTGATTTAGTCACCTTGAAATTGTCATAAGAACATAGGAAATTGCCATACAGAATTAGACCAAGCGTTCATCAAGCCCAGCATCCAGTTTCCAACAGTGGCCAATCCAGGTTACAAGTACCTGGCAAGTACCCAAACATTAAGTAGATCCCATGCTACCGATGCAGTGACTATTCTCTAAGACAACTTGATTAATAGCAGTTGATGGACTACTGCTCCATGAACTTATCCAAACCTTTTTTAAACCCAGCTACACTAACTACTCTAATCACATCCTCTGGCAACAAATTCCAAAGCTTAATTGTGCATTGAGTAAAAAAGAATTTTCTCCGATTAGTTTTAAATGTGCTACATGCTAACTTCATGGAGTGCCCCCTAGTCTTTCTATTATCCGAAAGAGTAAATAACCAATTCACATTTACCCGTCCTAGACATCTCATGATTTTAAAGACCTCTATCATATCCCCCCTCAGCCGTTTCTTCTCCAAGCTGAACAGCCTTTCCTCATAGGGGTGCTGTCCCATCCACTTTATCATTTTGGTTGCTCTTCTCTGTAACTTCTCCATCGCAACTATATCTTTTTTTAGATGTGGCGACCAGAATTGTACACAGTACTCAAGGTGTGATCTCACCATGGAGGGATATGACATTTTCCATTTTATACACCATTCCCTTCCTAATAATTCCTAACATTCTGTTTGCTTTTTTGACTTGTGCAGCACACTGAGCTGACGATTTCAATGTATTATCCACTAAGACGCCTATATCTTTTTCCTGGGTGGTAGCGCCTAATATGGAACCTAACTTCGTATAACTACAGCATGGATTATTTTTCCCTATATGCATCACCTTGTATTTGTCCACATTAAATTTCATCTGCCATTTGGATGCCCAATTTTCCAGTCTTGAAAGGTCCTCCTACAATTTATCACAATCCGGTTGTGATTTAACTATTCAGAATAATTTTGCATCATCTGCAAATTTGATTACCTCACTCATTGTATTCCTTTCTAGATCATTTGTAAATATATTGAAAAGCACAATTCCAAGTACAGGCCCCTGAGGCATTCCACTGCTTACCCTTTTCTACTGAGAAAATTGACCTTTTAATTCTATTCTCTGCATCCTGTCTTTCAACCAGTTTGTAATCCACTAAAGGACACTGCCTCCTATCCCATGATTTTTTAGTTTCCTTAGAAACCTCTCATAAAGGACTTTGTCAGACGCCTTCTGAAAATCCAAATACACTACATCTACTGGCTCACCTTTATCCACATGTTTATTACGAACAGAACAGTGGTCTCTTGTGAAGATTTGATGGCCTTCGGAGTAAGGAAACTCACTCCAAGATGAGATTTGGGCAAGGTTCTCTCAAACTAGCTTGTTGTTGCCCAGGTAGAGTGTCCATCAAGCTAGATTGAGAGAACCTTGCCCAAATCTCTCTTGGAGTGAGTTTCCTTTCTCCGAAGGCCATCAAATCTTCACAAGAGACCACTGTTCTGTTCCTACGTCTCATGTTGAATGTGAAAGTGGCCCCCAACCCCCTACACTCATACCTAATCCCTCGAGTTACTAGGTGGGCCTCTCATAGGGATACAAATAGTTGTCTAGGGAGTAGACATTATAGCAAGGCTCTCTCTCTCTCTCTCTCTCTCTCTCCGGCTGTTTCGCCGCACACGATAACTTTACATATGCCCCACCCCAACTCCGCCCCCACGTTAACGGCTGTTAGTGCGATTTGCGGAATTATCTCCTGCGGTAACTCCTTGGAAAATGACCCCCTATATATGAAAAAACTGGAATGTATTGTGACTTGGTACAAATACAATATTAAAGAAAAAAGTCACATATATGTCTCGGTTTATCGGTTTACCCTCAGATATGGGCTGAAGTTCACTTACTGCTTGTGTAGCGTTTATAACTTTAAGCCAGAAATTATCTGGCTGCCCATTTTCAAAGTAATCACAGGGTAACCTTTTTTTTAAACTGTGACTTAACACTGCCGCTTGTTTGCTGCTCTTTTGAAGACTCGGGCTCTACTGGCTCAGATGGATCCAATAACTCAGATGGTGAGACCATTCGTAAAATTCAGAAACCAGGTCCTATTCCATCTGGATCACAGCCTTTTTTTGGCCGGGGCAGAAGGGGCCGATGGCAACAAAGAAGAGCACGGTTTCGAGGGAGAGACCCAATCTCACATGCCCATCAAGATCGGGAAGGTCCTCAAACCCGATCGAAGTCCAAATCAGACACAACATAGAAGAACTATCCTCCAGGCGGCAGGACCAGAGAAATATAAGCAATATTGTTAATATTTCAAGTATATCTTTAAGTGATGATGAAAGACAAATTTTGGAATTGGGTCTTACCTTTGTACCTTACTGTACCCATGATGTATTTAGTAGTAGAATTTCCTTATATCGTTTTATTAGGAAACTACAAATAAAATTATTTTGTACTGAAAATGAAATACCATCGGATGAGCTATCCATTGTACGTCCCAAATCGAAATGGGTGCCCCCTGGTCCCTTAGACCATCATATAGCTACCTTTCGAGATTTGGATCTTCAAGACTTAAACAAAATTGAACATTCAGATTCAAGTGATTTTGTTAATTTTTCTTCTAACATGAGATCAGCATTGAAATCCCTTGCAAACAAAAAAGAGGTCACAATTAAGCCAGCAGACAAAGGTGGCAGTACTGTAATTCAGGATACCACGCAATATATACAGAGTCTTCAAAAACAGTTAGATGACTCAAAATATTATCAACAATTAGAAACAGATCCCACATTGGAGTTACAAAATTATATTCAATCTATCCTCAGTGAAACAAAAACACCATTTCTCACTAAAAAGGAACGACAATTTCTTATGGTTGCCCATCCAAGAATTCCGCTGCTTTATGGGGTCCCGAAGGTCCATAAAATGCTTACGGATCCACCTTTAAGACCTATTATATCAAGTAATGGTTTGTTATTAGAACCTTTAGCAATATTCTTGGACAAGTTTCTTCAACCATATGTAAGAAAAACACAATCATTCGTTCAGGATACTACGCAAGTTTTAAAGATACTCTCAGAGATATCTCTATCTTCTGAAGCTGTGAAACTAGTTTCTATGGATGTTATCTCCCTTTACACAAATGTTTCTCATGCGGTAGCCATGGATGTTGTTCAAGAAACTCTATCTACTCAACACCATCGTATTCCAAATACTTTTTTATTACAACTTACAGCACTCGTACTCAAACAAAATTACTTTGCCTTCAATGAAAATTTTTTTCTCCAAGTACATGGTATAGCTATGGGCTCTTCAGTCGCCCCCACAGTAGCTAATTTAGTAATGAATCGACTGGAAACTCAAATCATTTATAAATCCCCACTTTTTCAAGAGGTCTGTCTGTGGATTCGGTATATAGACGACCTATTCTTCTTGTGGCAATCGGATGAAATTAAATTAAAAATTTTTTTACAGTGGTTAAATGAAATTGATACGGATTTAAAATTTACATCTTCTGTCTCGGATCACCAGCTACCTTTTTTGGACATATTAATTATTAAAAAGGGTTTAAAAATTGAAACTACACTATATTGCAAAGAGATAGATAGAAATAACCTCTTAAGATTTCAAAGTTTTCATCCAATGTCCTTCAAGAATGGCCTCCCAGTCAGACAGTTTTTTCATTTAAGACGCCTCTGTTCTTCATTAAGGGACTTCAAGCAACAAGCTTATTATCTAGCGCAACGATTCTTTGAAAGAGGTTATCCGTTCAATGTAGTGAAAAAGGCGTACAAAAGAGCTTTATATTCCTCTAGGGAATCTTTATTGATATATCGTGAAAAGAAATCACTTTCACAAGATGTTTTTGTGCTCCAGTACACCAACAAAGCTAGAGACATCGTGAGAAGTATACACACCCACTGGCATGTTCTTCAACTTCACCCGATTTTTGAGGAACCTCCACTTATCTCGTTCCAAAGAGGGGCAAATATTAAGAATTCTTTGGTAAGAGCTGCCTTACCTCCTTCCACTATTTTTGAGTCATCCAGCTCACATTCTGCCTGCGGCAAATGTGATATGTGCAATTTAACAGCTCCTGGAGAATTTTGGAAAGATCCAAACACAAATATAGAATATAAGAAAAAACATATGACTGATTGTAATTCACATCATGTAGTTTATGTAATACAATGTCCGTGTCCCTTGCTTTACGTTGGTCATACCACAAGAGCCATTAAAGTTCGCCTTAGAGAACATAGAAGTAAATTAAATACGGGCAATTTAGAAGCACCCATTGTAAAACACTGCCTAGCGGAAAAACATAAATTCACTGATCTACAATGGTCAATTTTGGATATGGTCTCCATCAATTTTAGAAAAGGAGACATCAATTCAACTTTAAATCATAAAGAACAGTATTGGATTTTTAAGCTTGGATCAGAATTTCCTCGAGGTATGAATGATGTAATTGATTGGCATTCACTAATTTAAAGGGCTCTTTTCTCTTTGATATTCTCTCTGGCTTTCTGATTGGTCAGTTTATAATGCCGATGTAACATATAAAAAAGTAACGACAGTGTAAAGATGGCGGATCTTCAAACACACGCCGCAGAGATCTCCATACTCTCCAATGTAGTAAGTGTCCAACCTTAGGGTTGGTTATAACTCATAGTTCGAAAACTTTCATAAGATGATTCTTTTGATTTTTTCAGTTTGTTAGCCCCTGAAGAAGAAGTTTTTTTCTAAAAAGAAGAACTTCAAAACACCAGCGGTGTCGGGCAAACCAGCAGAGTGAGCTTGGCACGCTCACTCTCGCAGGCGAATCAGCAAAGCAGGCTCAGCATGTGTTTAAAAATTACAGCTTAACGGCTATTAATGGTGGGGGAGGAAGGGAAATAGAACCAAGAGCTAAAAGAAACAGATAAGTATGAGAGAAAAAATGTGTGAAGCTTGCTGGGCAGACTGGATGGGCCGTTTGGTCTTCTTCTGCCGTCATTTCTATGTTTCTATGTTTCTATTCCAACAAGATAAGTACAACTATACATTTGGAAGTTTAAAATTGAAAATGAAGATTTTTGATAAAAAATATTCTTAAAAAAATGTAATGGAAAAAAAAGTTTTTGCTTACATTTAAGAGCAGCAAACAAGCGGCAGTGTTAAGTCACGGTTTAAAAAAAAGGTTACCCTGTGATTATTTTGAAAATGGGCAGCCAGATAATTTCTGGCTTAAAGTTATAAACGCTACACAAGCGGTAAGTGAACTTCAGCCCATATCTGAGGGTAAACCGATAAACCGAGACATATATGTGACTTTTTTCTTTAATATTGTAGACTATGAGGTAGCACAAGGGAAGGGGCACTCCCATATTTACCATGTCAGTTTATTAAAACCTTGGGTACAGTGCAAATCTTGATAATTACCAGGGAAGGATAGGAAAAAGATCTGGCCTACAGGTAACTGAAATGCATCAAGGAGAAAAATCACAATAGGAGATAATTTAACTGCATTTCAAAAGCAACATGTGGTAGAAATGATAAATCTAGCCTGAGATGTCTTCTCCCCATTCCCTGGGCTACATTAACTTAATACAACATTAAATTATTACAGTCTAGGGAAGGAAGCTATACAAAAGCCCTGTAGGCGTCCAGGTGTGATATGTAAAGAAGAAGAGGAAATGCTATATCTGGGTGTTATCAAGAAGTCCTGTAGTGCATGGAATAGTCCAGTAATACTGGTGTCCAAATCAGATAGAAGAGAGAATTTCTAAATAGACTTATGCCAAGTAATGCCATGGGTGGATGACCTGATAGGGAAGGCTAAGTATATCTCAACCCTATATTTGATGAAAGAATATTGACAAATCCATTTATAGCAAGAATTGAGGGGGAAAACAGATTTATCATATGCAGGGTTCTCTACTAATTTAAAATGTTCCCTTTTAAGTTTCACAGGGCAGTGGCCACATTTCAACAGCTCATAAATGTCATCATGAATCCACATCGACAATTTTCAGCAACATACCTAAATGAAATGGTTTATTCTGAGGACTAGGAGTCACATTTGCCCATAGTAAAATAGGCATTGCATTTACTGCATGAGTCATGTTTAACAGCCAGTCTTAAGAGATGCATGATAGCCAAGCACAAAAATACAGTATTTGGGATTAAGTTGTATATTTGTGTGCAATGTGTTGATGAAATGACACTTAGAGGCAGGTGTGATTTCATCCCAAAAACATTGGTCTATAATAGTTGGGCAGATAATGTAGGCTATAAAAATCAGGGCTACATCAGAGCCAGACACTTTGCTAGCCTGAGTGATGATTAAGTTGTAAATAGAGGAGTATGCCTTTGTTTTACAGCATGCACATACATCTGACCTGTCACAAAGAAGTTTGATTAATGTTTGAGATTAAAGGAGAACTTGAATAGATTTCCCAGTACCTGGGTGGGGAAGTGAATACCAGCATACAGGGGAATATGTGAACAAATATTATATAAATGTTACTGGATTTTTGTATTATACTATAGATTTCAGAAGAGAGAAGAGGAATTAGTTTGACCCTCTATTGCTGGTAATTGAGTACAATTTATACTTTGTCATTGTTCTTCAGTTTTGTTTCCAGATCTAGATTTTCGGTGATGATTCCTAAATAATTCACAGTGCCCTCTTATGTAAATTTATAAGACCACCCAGTGGAATTGGTAATGGTGCTGTTGAGTGGTCTTATATATTTATATAAGTGGTATGGTGACAGATATATTGTGTATAATGGTGTAGTTCACCTAGTAGGTTCAAAAGTAGAAGCAGTGGAAAAGAATGTCTGTGTGGTCTGTCACTAACTTTAAGTTAGTGACAGACCACACACATCTGAAATGGTTCCAGTTAAAGAAGGATTCCAAAGCATGTCTTGCAAGATGATATATTGCATTTCAGGCTTTTAATTATAAAGTGCATATTAGAAATGCAGATTTCTTATTCCAAGAGATAGTGAGGCTGCATATAAGGTAGAGGTGGGAAGCTTTTTGAAAGATAGGAAGCACTACAGTACCTGAATGTAATCTGCTTTGAAGTGTCAAAAGATGGAATATAAAACAAACAAACAAACAAATAAATAAATATGTGATGAAATATACATTCTATCAAGATCTTGGGGTGGGGAAAACAAGGGCGGCAGGCACTGAACTCAGGGCTGAGAAGCCTAATAGCCTCCAGAGCAGACCTAAGAACTGGGAACTAAAAATCTCATTATTCCTCACATGAAAGGGAAAAAAGGGGCTCTGGATGCAGGGTCTCTGAGAGCTGGGTGGATGGAGACTCCAACCCATCAGGCTAGTAGTTGAGATTGCTAAGTGGTGGCAGAAAGGCAGCAGCAGCCTTCAGTCTCTGAGAGAGAGCCAGGAAAATTCTAGAAAAAGCCTAGAAGGTAAGGTTAAAACCTGCTGTGGTGTTTGGATAACCAAGGGAGTTTTCCTAGTCTTGAACTGTGTAAATTTGGTAATATGTGTAACTGTCAAGTAACACCCATAATTCAAAAAAGCCAGGAGATAGGATTTCTCTGTCTGTGAACTCTGCGACCCTGAATGTTTTTTATTTTTTGGGCTGTGTTTCTTTCCATGGTTGAACTTTTGATAATCCAGATTTTAGTTTGTGAAGAAACTTATTGCTGAGGAGAAGGGGCAAAAGTTTGGAACACAAGGAAGCTGGGTTCTTCATAATTTGTGACAAAAATATTTTGAAAGTGGAATCCAATGAGTGTACAGTAGATCCTACTTTATTACAAGTCTTGGGAGATGAAAAATTCAATTGAAAACATTATTGTCTTTCAAAGCTAAGTTTTTAAAACGAGATTTTTTTCCTAGATAATATAATGCCTCACCTTGTTCAGGGATGGAAACTTGTTTGATTCGACTTTTCCTGGTGTATGAATAGCAGAGACTGGAGGAGGCCAGGAATGAGTCATCTCCTAGAAATAAATCATATATTCTCTGTTAGCCATCATTCTGTATTATTTGTAAAAAATGAAAAATACAAAGCAGCAATAGTGAAATATCAACTATTATCAATTTTGGACAGATAACATCATGTATGTAACTAGACTTGAAATTTTAAAAATTGTGAATTTATCTTTTTAAGTATAGGAGGACCCACATGCAACTTTAGAAATTCCACGTGGCCTAGGTCTAGTCCCTGGACTTTGCCTCAATACAAAATAGGGGCGAAGTCAGGTCAATGCCATTTTGAAAAAATGGTATCAACTGGCCAAGAGCTAGGGGACACTCCAGACCCCCACTGAAGACCAATGATTTCAATTAGAGATATGGGAGGATTTCGGGGGTGGGGGTCTGGCTGCCTCCCTAGACCACCGGGATCCTTATTTTTGGATTTTGGGTGGAGGGGACCTCTAGACCCCAGGGATATTTCATTATTTGGATGGGAGAAGGGATGGGACTTAGGGGGGGGGCTTGTAAGGCTAATAGGGCACTTTTTGGATTAAGGGAATGGGTTGAAGAAGGGAGTGGGTCATCACGACACTGTTTCCTGTTTACTTTTTTTTTCTTTTGGGGGGCCAGAGCTATCTCAGAAGGAAGCCAGGGGTCTCCAACATCCCCAGGATGATTTTTGCTCTTGGGGCAGGGGATGTTTCAGGCACTATGGCCCTTTAATTTTTCTGTGGGACCATTGGGGACCTAAATTAGTGTCCCATTGTTCCTCAGGAAAATAATTACACATCCCTCAAACATGCTAAAATAACAGGACTGATTTTTTTCTAAGTCAGCTGTGTTATTTTATTAACATGGGATTGCCTGTGAATAAGATTTTTTGCATGCATTAGGAAATTTTGTGCATGCAAATGCATTCAAAGCAGCTTATTTCCATAGGGGAGGAAATCCTATGATATATTGCGTGACAGTGCCACAATATGGAGATATCATGAGATAAACAGCATATAACATGTGGTACATGCTGTATAACTCACAATATCACCTGATTGTGGCTTAGTAAATCTAGGACAAAATTAGCTGGATAAACTTATTTGGCTAACCTTGTTGGGATATAGAGTGGCATTCAATTTTACCCGGCTATGTAAAAGTTAGCTGGATGTTTATTTTGTTAACTTTAGGGCTGCTCTTTGACTGTCCTTATTTATTTTATGGTTTATTTTATGTATTTTAATTTTATATCCCACACTCTACAAATAGTATGAAGTGGCTTACAACTTAACACATAATATAAACTTAATAATAAAAATAAATATACAATAAAATACATAAAAAATAACTAATCAAAAGACAATAACATTACTTTGGACAAATAGATAATATGCATTAAAGGGAAAACTCAGGGACTGTAACTTTCAAACCAATGTACAGGCACCCAGATATGCAGCCATTTTACAACTTGTGTGCACATATGTGCACATGTAATAAAATAGTCTGGCCACATGCACATGTGCGCCTAATTTTAAGTTGGCACACAAATACTAATTCTACTGCGTAAGTCAGGGTATTTTATAATGGGTATGAATCCACTCTATTGCCAGTTTCACCAGTTTATCCATCAATTCACTTAGTTAAGAGCTAGGTCCTCCAAATTCCCCTGGTTTGATAGCCTGCACTCCCCACAGTTACCCCCAGACTCTTTAAATAAGGCAGAAATGGCTAATTTATTTTATTTTGTAAGATACACTCCCTCCATAGCAGAAATAAAGCTAAGCAGAACATCTTTTGGCCTCGCCCCAAAATGCCCACACCTCGCCAAGCCACGCCCACATCAAGCTCCTTTAAGAAATCAAGAAAGATGTGCATGAATCAGGAGATGAGTACACATCTGAGCAGCTTTTAAAATTTGGTCAACATATTAAACCCAACTTGTACATACATTCTCTAATTTATGCAAGCGGTAGGCTTTTAAAATTCACCTTTTAGAGTGGTAGACGTTAAGAGAAAGCTTTATAAAAAGAGATACTATGGCCCCCTCTTGGTCCAGACTATAAATTACCCCATGCTTGGGGTAGAGATTACTGCATGAGAAATTATATTACTAATATGATTTATCTTTGGGTTCTTCGGTTGAGTGGTTGATGACACAGGGTCCCGGTCACCGTGATAACACGGTAAAAGAGAGTCAGGTTAGGTAGAGGGTTTAGGAAATCCACTCCTTTACGGGGCAAACTGGGAAATAGGCCCTAATGCGTCACCGCGCGCCTCTACTAAAATTTCCCCACTTATGCGCGCGATGCGGTATTTGCGTGCACTTACACACGCCAATATAAAATCGTGCGCACACTTAGGGGATTTTATAACATGTGCACATAGACATGAGGATGTTATAAAATTGGTGCGTCCATGTGCGCCCACACGCAACTCTTAAAATCTACCTTATAGGGTACTTAAAAAAAGACTGATATAGATTTGTCATTTCAAAATTAAAACAGTGTCAATCTAAACTAAACCATTTAGTTCAAATGGTTTTTGCATAGTATTTCAACTGTTTTGCACAAGCTGTACAGGGAAAATTAAAACACTTGTTTAGTCCAATAGCATCTCCTTAGGATGTTAAATAAAAGCAGTGGTCCATGGAATGTGATAATTGTCTCACAATTACAGTGGTGTAGGCCAGCTGTGATGACGTGGTTAATCAAGGTACAATATTTATTAGTGAATTAACCTCCTGACCAGAGAACTGTTGAGTCTAATTCCAAAACTGTCATGTGAGACAGAGGCAACTTGTTTTCTGGACTTGGCAGGTTAGGAAGAAAAGTGTAATGAAGATGAATAGATGCCCCTTGGGAGGAGGAAACATTCCTGGGTTATTTCTAAAGTAGACCTCTGTCTACTTTAAAAGCATGCATAATGTAAGAAGGCAGTGTTTTCAGGGATCCTTCTACATGTTCTTTTTTTGCATACTGCTAACATTTTCAGGCATTTGAAACTCATGCAACTATTATTATTATTATTTTTAAAGGCGCACAGAACAAGGGTCAAGCTGTTTACCTACTATTGACAGATGGCTGCATTTATGCAGCCAGAGAATTAATACAAAAATACCTCCAAAATTGAAAGTGGTTGCCAAGAAAGTGATTCATGATAGCAGCAGGCAGAAATATTTGCAAAACATTTGCAACATTTTTTATGCTAATACTTTAATCTGCAAAGAACATTACATTTTATACTCTAAAATAATTCTCCCACTTTTGGATTTAGACTCAGCAGTACAATCTGAAAGCAATAAACCTGGAAAAGGGTTCTGATGCATCAAAGACAACTCTTTGCTGCTCTTTCTTCCAGTGTGTTTCATGCATACTTCTAAATGCGGTATCGTTATTCTATTTCAACTAGAACAAGTGGAGCAACAGGTATTGGGAAACTGCATGATTGTGAGATAAAATAAACTACAGGGAAGAGTCTCTTTGATAGATAAGAGGCAGCTTTACTATTTAAGGTAGGCATTCAATGAAATAAACACAGATTCTAAAATATGCTTTCTGTATCAGGGTTAATCACTTCAATCCACGTGGCATATGTTACGCTTGCCGCCCACGCAGCCCCGCGGTGCGGCCCTCTCACCTCTCTGCACAAGCTTCAGGCTCCAGCTCCTCATTGCTGATGGCACTGGGCCGCCAGTCTCGGCCTCGGACTCCCGCCAGCACCTCCGGCTCTGCTCCGCTTCCCAGGACCTCGAGCCAGGATGCCTCCACTTCTCGGGCCTCTCCGCGGGCCTCGCGGAGAGAAGGCACCGGCAGCGCCGCTTCCCTCCCTAGGCACAAGCGCATCAGTGAATGACTTAAAGGGCCCGCGGCGGGAACCTGGCCGCGGACTCGGATGTGGACGTCAGATCGTTCAGCACATAAATACTCAGGCCGTTCTCCTCAGCGTCACCTTTGCAATAGGTCTCCTTGGTCTCCTGTTCCTGGTTTCCGAGTGCTCATTGCTGCTCATTGTTTGTTCATGTTGCTCATTGTTTGCTCATTGCTGCTCATTGTTTGTTCATGTTCCTGATTCTCCAAGTTCCTGGTTCCTGTTCCACTGTTCGTCTCATCTGTTCATCTCATCTTGATTGACTTTCTAGATTTGACCACCACTTCGTCTAACTGCGCCTACCTGCCTGCCTTCTACAAGCCTGACTACTGCTTCCCGTGACTTCGCCTGCCTGCCTTCTCCAAGCCTGACCACTGTTTCGCCTGACCACGCCTGCCTTCTCCAAGCCTGATCTCTGCTACGCCTGACCACGCCTGCCTTCTCCGTGCCTTGACCATTGCTACGTCTGACCATGCCTGCCTTCTCCGTGCCTTGACCATTGCTACGTCTGACCACGCCTGTCTTCTCCGTGCCTTGACCATTGCTACTTCTGACCACACCTGCCTTCTCTATGCCTTGACCATCGCTACATCTGACTACGCCTGCCATCTCCGTGCCCTGACCATTGCTACATCTGCCCATGCTTGTTTTTCTGTGCCTTGAACTTTGCTACATATGACTTCACCTCAGACTCTCTTGAGTCCAGAGTTGCACGATGCTTGCTACACCTTCCAAGTGCCACCTGCTTCTACTCAACGTTTGACAGTGTCCCTATCTTCTGGACACGGACTATTAAGGCTTCAGCCTCCCTTTACTTACCTTCAGTATCCTCCTGTTCCTTGGTGCTTGGGTTTCCGTTCCGCATCCAATCCGGGATAGGATCACACCATCTGCTGGCTGCTGTCTCTGGGCTGAACCAGCCACTACTGATACCCAATCTCGAGGCCCGCCTAAGTCCTGCCAACCCCAGCACCCGAAGTCTCAACCCTAGGGGAAGGTGGGCTGGTATAGGTGAAGCTCCAGTGGCCTCCAGCTTCAGCCCACTCCACCTGCTGACTGGCCCTTGCCTACGGGTTACGTCAACCCCACCTCAGCCCAAGGATCCACCTTCTACAAAACAGCATAGTTCTGGATTTTCATTTCATTCAAGACTGCATGTGCAGCACTGCTTTACTTTCCTTTTCCCTCTGTTGCCTCCATGACTCCTTGTTGGTAGCTCTCTAGGTGTCCCATTCCATTTTCACTCTTGCCCATACAACCCTAGCCATTGCAATGAAAATCCACATTCTTTCTCACATACACATTCCCTTTCTCTCCATTACATACATTCACTCACCATGTGTCAAAGATACTCACAGGTCTGTCTCTCTCTCATGCACTGTGTCTCACCTACGCACAGAGTCACTCTCTCACACATATATTGCTATGATTCCTCCTGTAAACTGTGCCACAGAAGGCCTCTCACCTTTCTCGGGAGGCCGCTCCGAAGCCAGGGCCTCGCCTGAGCAATTGTCCATATCATGCTCCATGGCCTGGAAGGCCTTCGGTGTTCTTCGGGGCCTACTCGAGGCCTGCTCCACTGCAGCCTGGACGTTCTGGTTTGGGCCACGCCCTTCTCCCTAAGGGGCAGGCTCACGGCTTCTCTCCATTCCTATAGGGCCAGCGAGGGGTGGCCCATCTGGACTCCTCCCAGGGAGTCGCCTGCATACAGCAGTATAAAAAGATCTTCACTTCAGTTCCTGTTTGCCTTTGGATCAGATGCTATGCTCGTCCAGATTCTCCTGTGCCAATCCAGGTTTCCACTGGTTTCTTTTATTAGGATGGCTCCATGTCCTGTATCTGCTTGTTCCTGGTGTTTCAAGATTCCGCTCCTGCTTCAGTAGTTTCTGCTCCTGAGTTTTCCCGGTCCTCTGATTATCCAGCGCTACGAGTCTGCCAGATGACTCCCTGAGGGTAAATCCGCGAGGTCAGTTCCTGTTCCCATCGTTGGATTCTCGTCAAGCTGGGTTCCTTCCTGCACTAGTCCCACCCCTGCGGGTGTAGGACAGGGTGGTCCGTGACCAGACCAGTGGTACTGGCTGTGTAGGGCGCCCTGAGGGACAGTGCCAATGTCTAATCCTTCCACGTCCTCGTCCTGACCCTAGCCTATATCTACAGTACCTTGTTCCAAGTCTTCATCTTCAGTGCCTTGTTTCGGAGCCTTCTATGTTTTGTCTTTATCTGCCCTCATCTCCTATCTGGCCTGCCGCCTATTGCCATTACCCAGGGCAGGTCCGAAAGAGCTTAGAACGGTCGGAGGACTGTTCATTGACCAACACTATGTTGCTGGTCATCCTGAGGTAGGCAGGTTTGGTTGAGGGTCGGACCTTCAGTTCTTGTCTTTTACCTTGTCCTGCTCCTGGCTACCCATACTCACACCAGCTTACCTCCCACGGTGTGTCTTGAGGCTCCTCCCTGAGTTGCGCCGTGACTCAAGGGCTCACAACACCTGCTTTAGAGGTGACTGTGCTCCTTGCGCTCGTAACATATATCAATAAAAACTTCATCTCCATGTGTTGTGTGAATGCTTCTTATGTCCTATAACTTTTGACAGGCACTTACGCTAGTATGTTATAAATAACAATAAATCCTAAAATAAAACAATATTATTAAAAATACATGTAAAAATACTAATAAAAAGCATAAAAGAGAAATCACAGAATAAAAACTAATAAGCATTCTCTATTTTCATGGACAAGACAGCCATATTCTGGGGACTAGTTTCTATATTTTTTAAATATTATGGGCCAGATTTTAAAAGATTTACGCGTGTACAATGCCTTATGTGTGCCGGGCCTATTTTATAAAGGCCCGGCGACTAGCGTAAAGCCCCAGGACGTGCCTAAGTCCCGGGGCTTTACTAAATGGGTGGAACGGGGCGGGGTGGTCCAGGGGTGGGGCGGGGCCAGAGGCCTCTGACACAGCGGCCATTTGCGGCTGTGTTGGAGGATCGCATGCCGGCAGGCTGCTGGTGCGCACAGCCTGCGCCTACCTCCAGGCAGGCGCAAAAGGTGAAATAAGAAATTGGGAGGGGTTATAGTAGGGCTAGAGGGCAGAAAGGTTAGGGGAAGGGGAGGGGATCGAGAACGCTTATTATATTTTAAAGAGCAACAATGGATATTCAAATTAAAAGGGGAGGAACCTTGCAGACTGAATAGCAAAATTGAATGGAAAGGTTTAATATAAAGTTTGTATTTTTGAACCTTTGCCAGTGATACAAGAGTGTCAACTAAATAATAACAAATGCAGGATTTATGGGACTTTGAGATCCATATCAAAAGCACATTTAGACGCATTATTGCGATTGCTTAAGAATCATTAGGATTTGAATCAGACAACGTAAGCATGTCTACTCATTTTTCAGTGATTGGCTAGATTAGAAGTAAAGGACAACTTCAAATACGTAGCATTTGCCATGTTCAGCCTGAAGGAATTTGCCATAAAATGGTGTGTTGAGAAAATTGAAATGAGTATTAGAACAGTGACTATCATGTTATATACAAGACATTGGCACATTGCTTAAATAATTTATAGGTAAAGTCCCCCTGACGCTGCCCCGGTGAAACGTTGTCAATGTCGACAAAGCTCCGGCGAAACATTGTCAACATCGGCATCCTAGAGCTTGGATTAACGCATAAAAGTTTGACCAGATACAGTAGCCATTTATTAGATGCTACATAAAAGTTGTGAGAGCTTTAAACACTGAAGAAGTATGTTGCTAAAACTGCATCAAGAAGAATTGTCTTCAAAGAACTTTTGAGTAACAAGAAAAGTAAAAACTTTTAGTAAGTCTTCCCTAGGGCAAACTGTTGCTTAGTGTAAACTTGTGGAGATAATATGATGATACTGAAAAGATTTATTTAAAATAATTAAAAGAAGTTCTGCATTCACTTCTGCAAAGAAAATGAAGATATAGAAAGATTTTAACATGATAAATGAATACACATGTATTTTAAAGACAATAAAGAAATTCATTAAAGTGTGAGAGAGAGAGGTTTTTTAGACCTATGATTACAACTGGCATTGACTCAATGACATAATTAAGTCTGAACCAGTACTGAGGTCTTTTCCTCTCTTAAGATAAATTCAAAAATTATACAAATTTAAAAATAAAAAAAACAACAATTAAAAGATATTTCTTTAGCAGATTAAAATCTTTAATTTTAAACACAAGCAACTTAAGTTTTTATAGTGCCTGATTCAACAGCAGGTGTTTAGGTTGTACTATCACAGCCTGCCACACAGACAGCCACATTTGCCTGTATTTCTAATAGAAAGTCTAACGTTCCATATTTGAAACTCATTATTGTTGCACTGAAGGTGGACCCCTTGGTCCAGTGCAGGATTGGTACGGCCCTCCGGTCGGACCCGGAGAGCCCCTGCCACCAGGAGGTGGAGCACAGGAGGAGACAGAGGCTGACTGGAGCTTCATCATTAGCAACCCGGGGTTCCTCAGGTTGAGCCCTTGGGTACCCGGGCCGCCTGGTCTTAGGTGGGCCTCGCAGGATCTCCTGTAGAGGAAGTGCAGAGGAGTGCCCACCATGAACAAGGTGTGCGCGGTCGAAGTCAACACCAGAATGTCCAGTGGTCACAGGAGGCCAGAACAGAGAGTCCGAATGAATAGCAAGGATCAAGGCCAGAGTAGATGATCAGAATGGTCAGCCGAAGCAGGGGTCAGTACCTGAGGTCAATCCAGAAGTAATCAGTGTCCAGGCAGAGGTCAGTTCCAGGCAGCAGTCAAGAATGGTCGGTGTCCAGGCAGAGGTCAGTTCCAGGCGGCGGTCAAGAATAGTCAGGAGCAAGCAATGGTCAGTACCGTGAGATCAGTCCCAAGGGTACTACCAAGGATGGAGAGATGAAGGAACAGGAGACGCTGGAACAGGAGACGCTGGAACAGGAAACGCTGGAAGGCAAACTAGACACACCGGAGTGTACGATCCGATTGCTAAGGCAATGAGCTAAGGCTAGAGCCGCTGCTTATATACCCTGCTCATGTGACGTCAGACTCGGGCGCTACCCGAGGTTTTACCACGGTGGGCCCTTTAAGTGGAGGAGAGCTCCACGAGCATGCGCTAGGGAACTCCTATCGCAGCAAGTACAAGCCAGCTTGTGGCTCCCCTTACCCACCCGTCTGTCGTGACTTTAGACAACTTATGGGACATGATGGCTGGATTAGCTCTTGAGGTGAGAACATTAAGTAAATCTGTGCGTGCCAGCGGGCTGCTGGCGCGCCATCACCCGACCCGGGGGCTGGTCCGGTGGCCTTGACCACGCTCCCGGGCTGGCACCACGCCCCCGGTCCCGCCCCCCAGACACGCCCCCTCCCCGCCCCTTTTACGAAGCCCCAGGACTTACGCGCGTCCCGGGGCTGTGCGTGCGCCGGCGGCCTATGCAAAATAGGCGCACGTAAATCCAGCCGGATTTACGCACGCAGGGCTTTTAAAATCCGGCCCTAAGTGTGAAATTAAATCAAACATCTTTGAAACAACAGCAAGAGTTGGGTGAGACCCAACGGGAGGTAAAAAAAATAACAGATAGACTTTTTGAACTGGAAACAAAGGACAAGAAGACACAGGAATTCAAAGCGGCAGTAGTAAAAGACAGACACTTGCTAGGCATCTAGAAATATTAGAAAATAATGCCAAGAATATGAACATAAGAATTTTAAATTTTCCAAGAGTAATAGGTGAAATTCCCTTTGATATTGGCTAGCTGACAGGTGGGGCAGGATGGGCTTGCTTATTTGAGGAGGGGAGAAGGATGGACTCGCTTATTTGAGGAGGAGGGCCCGAAAGCTGCACAATCTGAACAATTTCTGGATTTTTAGCTTTACCCTTTGGCTTCTGGACAATAAAACAGAAATCAGTACTGTCTGGAAAAGATCCGAACAATTGGAAACCTTAATTTGCTTCCTCTAAATGTGAGCCTTTCTCTCCTTGTGCCAATAGCATACGTCCCTTTCCTGCCAATTTCCATTTGACGTTATCATTTTTTTGTACTCCACTTTCTGTCTTCACTGTGCTGGTTCTTCCTTGAACTATTAGGAGTTAAAAAGATGACTTCCTTGCTTGACACTGGCATGGGCACTACATCACATAAGAGGAAAGCTATTAATTTTTCTTGTCAGTGAAACAGAAGACTGAAGCTTTGTGGCAAAAAATGTATGGGAAAATCACTGCTGTACCATTTAATAACAGTGAAATGTTCATATTCTAATACATTAAAAGGATAATAGATACACAAACCTTTCTTATTGTAGGTATTTCCTTTCCTGCTGACTACTGAAGATTTCTGTTTAGCACAAGGACTTTTCTATATATTGAGTCCTGCCCTCTTACTGAATTTCTCATGTTACATAACAATCCCTTCACAGTGATCAAATGCCTTTCCATGGAAATTAACTGGATTGAGGCACGCTCATTAAATTTATTAGAATAACCAAGCTAGAGGGAAAGGGAGATTATACCTCTTTGTTACATGTTAAATTCTTTCATGAAAAGCCAGGAACAGAAAAACAGCTAGGAAATACAAAAGTCAACAAAGAATTGGTAAAATGCAAAATTATTCAGTTTGCTGGAATGGAGCAGAGATCTTTAGTGTTGAAATGGTGATTGTTTATGCTCAGCTTACACATACCTATCTAAAGGGTAATTTTCAAAGCAATTTCCATGGGTAAGACACTGTTTTATCCATTGAAAAAGTTTTTTTTGAAACTGATTGCCCTTTATTTAGGTACATGTACATGCACGGAGCCTCGGTGCGCTTACTTTACCCGCAGTGATGTCAGAGTTCCTGGTGGGAAGCTGGGGGGGGGGGGGGGGGGGTCTGCACTTATGTGCATACTTTTGAATTTTCAAAAGTATAAGTATTTTTTTTTCTTGGAAAATGACCTACACAAATTGGCAGGGCTAAATGCGTTCAGGGAGTCCACAGGTAATTGACTTTTCATCAAAGTGAGACATTATAAAATTACCCCTAAGGTGTATTAAGTACACAGCAGCATTGATTAAAACTATTATTTCCTGGGAAAACTATGGGGGCCTATGGACTAACAGGTGTTAAAAGCAGCAGGTAACGTGCAACCTGCTGATTCAAATTTTCACATTGTATCACTGTTTAATGCATGTACTATGCTAATGATATGCAGAATGCAGCTGCGTTAAAATATCAGCTTGAAACTGAACGTGGCTATATTAATGCAGACATGCTCTGTGTGATTTCCTTTAGCTCATGTTAATTGGGCCGGAGATGTGTGGCCGGTTAGTGGAGGCTGCAAGGGCTGATGTGGGGAAGTGGGGATGGCCACCGATGGATTACAGTGCTTTTTCAGTGACTGCATTGCAAAAACCTTATATGATAAAAAACAAAAATCTGAGCTGTTTTTGTGTGATGTGTAGTCTGTTGTAGTTTGTTTACACTTTGGGGTAGATTTTCAGAGCCCTGCTCGCCTAAATCCGCCCAAAACCGGGCGGATTTAGGCGAGCAGGGCCCTGCGCGCCGGGAAGCCTATTTTACATAGGCCTCCCGGCGCGCGCAGAGCCCCGGGACTCACGTAAGTCCCGGGGTTCTCGGAGGGGGGGCGTGTCAGGGGCGTGTCGGGGGGCGGGCCCGGTCGGCGCGGCGTTCCGGGGGCGTGTCGGCAGCGTTTTGGGGGCGGGTACGGGGCGTGGCTACGGCCCGGGGGCGTGGCCGCGCCCTCCGTACCCGCCCCCAGGTCGCGGCCCGGCGCGCAGCAGGCCCGCTGGCGCGCGGGGATTTACGTCTCCCTCCGGGAGGCGTAAATCCCCCGACAAAGGTAAGGGGGGGGGTGTAGATAGGGCCGGGTGGGTGGGTTAGGTAGGGGAAGGGAGGGGAAGGTGAGGGGAGGGCAAAGGAAAGTTCCCTCCGAGGCCGCTCCGATTTCGGCGCGGCCTTGGAGGGAACGGGGGGAGGCAGCGCGGCTCGGCGCGCGCAGGCTATACAAAATCGATAGCCTTGCGCGCGCCGATCCAGGATTTTAGTGGATACGCGCGGCTCCGCGCGTATCTACTAAAATCCAGCGTACTTTTGCTTGAGTCTGATGCGCAAGCAAAAGTAGGCTGATCGCGCTTCTTTTAAAATCTACCCCTTTGTATTTATTGTCCAAATTTTGTTCCTTGCTTAGAATAGAAGACAAGCAAGGAGCTTTCATAGGTGATTACTGGCGGCTTCTTTCTTACCTGTTCTTCTATTTGGGAAATTCTGTTTTTGGACTCTTTCTTCTTCTGACTTGCCAGATGTTAACTGCTGTCTCTTACTGCCTTGGCTGTTGATGTCAGGCTTTCAGCCTCAGACACTTTCTGAAGAGCGATTTAATCTGTATAATCTCTTTGGAGATGAGGTTTTGTTCTTTCATCCACAGTGCTGGATCCTTATTTCTAGCACCTGGGAAAGTTTTCAAGGTTTTCAAAATGTGGGATGTATTTCACAATGTGGAAACTGATAATGAAAGCTATTCTTTCTTTTTTGTTGTTGTTGCTACTATATAATTGCATAGTTTTACAAAAATGATGTGAATTTTACATAGGTTTCTGAATAAAAAAAATAGATAAATGAGTTTTTATTGCGTAAAATGTTTTCTAACTCCCTGCCCTTTTAGCATGATAGGGTGATTCCCCTCCCCCCCCCTTCCGCTACAGTGGCTGAGGCGATAATGAAAATGGGGTTTCAGATATTATTAGAGGGGTCACCATATAAAGGAAACCAAGAAGGGGAAGGCAGAAAGGGAATTCTCCTTCCAACTGGGTCACCCTTAAAATGGAAAAAAATGGATCCAAAACCCACTCAGCACTTCCCTGAGGGATAGAGTGGGAAGGCAGAACCCCAAATTACAAATGCCACAGGAACTAACAGAACCAGTTCTGAATATAAACCAAGATAGCTATCAGATAGGTCCTCTATTAGTCCTCTCCTTTAACAGTGGACTATTAAAAATGGAGCTTTAAATCAGTAGCGGGCGGATTTTAAAAGCCCTGCTCGCGTAAATCCGCCCGGATTTACGCGAGCAGGGCCTTGCGCGCTGGCGTGCCTATTTTGCATAGGTCGCCGGCGCGCACAGAGCCCCGGGACGCGCGTAGGTCCCGGGGTTTTTCGAAGGGGGCGTGTCGGGGGTGGGACCGGATGACGCAGCATTTTGGGGGTGGGACGCGGCGTTTCGGGGGTGGGACCGGGGGCGTGGCGCCGGCCCGGGGGCGTAGTCCAGGCCTCCAGACCAGCCCCCGGGTCGGAAGACGGCGCGCCAGCAGTCCGCTGGCGCGCGTAGATTTACGTCTGCTTCTCGCAGGCGTAAATCTAGGGACAAAGGTAAGGGGGGGGGGTTTAGATAGGGCCGGGGGGGGTGGGTTAAGTAGGGGAAGGGAGGGAATGGAGGCAGGCTGCGCGGCTCGGCGCGCGCAGGCTGCCCAAAATCGGCAGCCTTGCGCGCGCCGATCCAGGATTTTAGAGGATATGCGCGGCTATGCGCGTATCTTATAAAATCCAGCATACTTTTGTTTGTGCCTGCTGCGCAAACAAAAGTACGCGATTGCGCTTTTTTAAAAAATCTACCCCTCGGTGTTTAAAGAAGCTAATTCTTTGTGTATGTTCAAGCAATTTTTATTAATTTTTCACACCAAAATACAACAGTGAGGAAGGTTTGTGTTCCTTAAACCAACCTCATATTCAATCCCTCATCAGAAATCCACCATCATATGAACCTCTATCCCTCCCTAGATACCCCACCTCCCTTCCCTCCCCCCTTTCCCCTCCCTCCAATGAAATATACAGGTGAGATGAGCCAGGTTCACTGCGTAATTAACTGGAGCTTCACTTGTTGTCCAATACAGCAGTCAACTAGTCATTCATCACAAGACTGCGTGCTCGATGAGGTAGTCGCTGGAGATATGGGTCCCAAACCGCAAGGAAGGTTCGTATTCTGCGTGGTGCTTCTCAGGATGCCAAGCTTTCCATAGTCATCATGGAGTGAAGGGTGTTTCTCCAAGCACAGAAAGATGATGGGTCAGAGGATCGCCATACGGACAGAATCACTTTTTTCCCCACTAAACAGGCTTTTTGCAACAGCAAGCGCGAGCCAGGATCCCTAATCCGAACAGGGGAGACACACCCAAATAAAATCCACATGGGGGATACTGGAAAGGTCACATCCAGTAAGTCTGCCATATAGTCCGCTACCCTGCGCCAAAAACGTCACATAGGAGGGCAGGACCAAAAAAAGTGAGAAAGAGTACCCACGACAGTATTACACCAATTGCAGATTGCCGAAGGTGTTATAGTCAATTGACACGCCACTTGAGGTGATACATACGCTCGGCATAAGAATTTAAATTGCAACTCCCGGTAATACATGTTGTTAGAGATCCTGGCTATACGCCTAAAACATACTCTTAAAAAAAATGGTGTAACAGTAAAATCCCCATCTTTGTTCCAACGAGCCTCCAGAATGGAGCATATATTCAACAGCACTTGTTTGCGCACATATTTATAATAATCAGACAAAGAGGGAGTCTTATCCCGCTCAAAGTGGAAGACTTGATCCAAAGCATGAAACACCGAGGGCTGCTTAGAGACTACAGGCAATGCCTGAATATAATGATGGATTTGTAAATAAGGGAATGTGTGAGATGTCCCCAGACCATAAAGGTCACGGAAGTCTGCAAAATCTAAAATTTCCCCATCCTGTGATAGTAATTGCCCCAGATAAGTAACACATTTCAATGCCCACATCCGAAAGGCACCCAACTGAGAACCTGGTGAGAAATCCGCGTTTCCCATTATTGGGAGGAAATAGGCACATAATTTAGAAATATGCAATAGCTTGGATAACCACAGCCAAGTATACCGTATGGGTTTAAGTAAAGTTGACTGTGTTAAAAATATCTGGAGGCGGTCGGATTTGGCCTGTAAAACATACAAAGGGGCTCGTGGGTGTTTAACTGCATTGTCCACTCCCAAGGGAACATATTGTGATTTGCTCACTAGCCAATCACGGAGCACTCGCAAAGGCTAAATCTGGGAGCCCTAGGCCTCCCTCCCCCCATCGCAGTTTTAACCATGAGAGTGGGAGCCAAGATTTCTTACCCCTCCAAACAAAGCAGTGGAGAGCTCCATCCAACTTATCCAGATCTCTCCTCCTCATCAGTAATGGCTGATTTTGTAGTAGGTAAAGCCATTTCTGAAGAATGACCATTTTAAATAAGTTAATGCGGCCCTCTAAAGAAAGCGGCAAAGAGCACCAATTAGCCAACATATCTGAGTCTTTCGAAGCAGCCTTGGGATATTCGCCTCATAAGTCTGTTCCAGGTTTAAAGGGATATACACACCAAGATATTGAATGGTATCCTCAGCCCATTGCAGAGGAAATTGATCTGGCCATTGCTCCTTCAAAGAATCTGGAAATGCTAAAGCAGAGGACTTAGACTCATTTAACCTCAACCCGGAGAATACCCGAAAACTCCCTACCAACTGCAGCAATGGAAGCAAAGAGGCCTATGGGTTGGTAATAAAGACCAATAAGTTATCTACAAAGGCTACACACTTAAAAATACTGGGGCTGAAATGGATGCCTCGGATGACTGGCCTGAGCTGAATTGCTAGTAAAAGAGGTTCCAATTGCAAAATAAACAATAAAGAGGACAATGGGCATCCCTGGCGTGTGCCCCATGTTACACAAAAAGGCTCAGAGTACGTCCCATTAACTATTGCCTGAGGAGCCTGATACAGCAGTTGGATGGCTTTAAAAAAGAATCCCTCAAATCCCATCTTGTGTAATATGTAGAATAAATACGGCCACTCCACTCTATCAAACGCCTTTTCGGCGTCAAAACTAATGGGCAAGTATGGTAGCGTGGACATTTGCTGGCACATGGTCATGGCAGTCAACACTTTGGGGTAGATTTTCAAACAAGGCGCGTTGGCGTACTTTTGTTGGCGCTCCAGGCGCAAACAAAAGTATGCGGGATTTTAGTAGATATGCGTGGAGCCGCGCGTATCTGCTAAAAACCTGGATCGGCACGCGCAAGGCTATTGATTTTGTATAGCCGGCGTGCGCCGAGCCGCGCAGCCTACCCCCGTTCCCTCCAAGGCCGCTCCGAAATCGGAGCGGCCTTGGAGGGAATCCTCCTACGCCCTCCCCTCACCTTCCCCTCCCTTCCTCTACCTAACCCACCCGCCCGGCCCTGTCTACACCCCCCCCTTACCTTTCTCCGGGGATTTACGCCTCCCAGAGGGAGAAGTAAATCCCCGCGCGCCAGCGGGCCTGTTGCGCGCCGGGACGCAACCTGGGGGCAGGTACGGAGGGCGCGGCCATGCCCCCGGACCGCCCCGGGCCGTAGCCACGCCCCGTACCCGCCCCCAAAACGCTGCCGACACGCCCCCTAAACGCTGCGACGACCGGGCCCGCCCCCGACACGCCCCCCTCAGAGAACCCCGGGACTTACGCGAGTCCCGGGGCTCTGCGCATGCCGGTAGGCCTATGTAAAATAGGCTCACCGGCGCGCAGGGCCCTGCTCGCCTAAATCCGCCCGGTTTTGGGCGGATTTAGGCGAGCAGGGCTCTGAAAATCCGCCCCTTTGCGTATATTAGCTAAGCACAAACCCAACCTGATGATCCCCAACAAGTGTGGAAAGAATGGGGGCAAGTCTATCAGCCAATATTTTAGCTAATAATTTCTGATCATAGTTAAGGAGAGATATGGGTCGATATGATTCAGGTAATAATAGATCCTTACTGGCCTTAGGGATAAGTGTAATATGTGCAAGGTTTGAATGGACGGGGAATGAGCCTTGGTCTATTAGAGCTGTAAACACGGATGCTAGTGGAAGAGATATGGACCCTATTAGGAGCTTAAAAACTTCCGCTGTATATCCATCAGGTCCAGGAGCCTTAAAGCTTTTAGACCGTAAAATGGTAAGCCGGACCTCTGCCTCTGTTATAGGCAGATTCAGTCTTTCCCGTTGATCTCTGGTGAAACTAGGAAGGGATAATTGAGCACAAAAGTCATCACATGCGTCGGCATTCTATCCTGCAGTGGTGTATAAGGAGGCGAAAAAATCCCGAAAGTGGTTTAGGATAGAAGGAATATCTTTCAACACCTGACCAGTAGGTCTGCTTAGCATCGGAACAAAATGGCAAGACCGCTCCGACTTGATTAGGTTGGACATCATCTTCCCCGCCTTATTACTGTATCGATAAAAGTGAAATTGATAATAAAGGTGACTTTTAGTAGCACGTTGATATAAAAGAGAATTAAGGGCATACTGTTGGGATTGATACATGGCACGGATCTCCTTTGAGTTCGAGACCGCCAATTTAAGGTGAGAATTACGCACCTGAGCACTTAACGTCAAAATGCGACTATTAAGAACTTTCCGGCGGTGTGCTACATAGGAGATTATTTCACTTTGCAATACCGCTTTCACGGCATACCAAAATAGAATAGGTTGGGATTCGTGGGCCCGGTTAAGAGCTACATAATCCGCCCATTTGGCCTGGACCAAGTCTCTGAATTTTGCATCAGAGGCCAGAAAATAAGGGTACCGCCAAAGTTTCGGTGGAATGCTATCTAAAAACTGAAAGTCTAACCACACTGGGGCATGGTCTGAGACCACAATATTGTCAATGCCAGCATCCCGGATACGATGAAAAACTCTTGTACTAATGAGAAAATAATCTAACTGCGAGAAGGTCGCATGTGCCCTTGAAATATGAGTAAAGTCCCGTTCAGTCAGATGAAGGGTTCACCAGACGTCTAGTAACTGCAAAGGTCTTGGCAGGGCCCTTCCCAAGACCTGGCTCCCGGTGGTGACCCTGAGACGCATCCAACTGAGGGTCACGAATGGTATTAAAGTCCCCTCCAACAATTAGAACCTGAGTTAAATAAGGGAGCAAATGAGTGTACAGCCCTCTGAAGAAGCGTGAATCATAGGTGTTCGGAGCATAAATATTACACATCACCACAGTCTGATGGAATAGTTCAGTAACCAGAATAAGGTAGCGACCCTGGGGATCCTTTATTTCCTTACAAATTTTTATGGGGAGTTGCTTATTAAGCAAGATAGCGACCCCGGCTGTCTTGGAGTAGGCTGAAGCAAATCTTACTTCCCCTACCCAAGTACGACGGAGCTTCACGTGTTCAATATCAGTAAGGTGGGTTTCTTGTAAAAAGGCCACAGATGTAGATTTTTTCTTCAACATGTTAAGCACCTTAGAGCACTTGATAGGGGAATGAAGCCCGCATACATTCCAGGAAACAAAGCGTGTTGAATTATTCATGAGTCCCAGATAGAAAGAGGGCCAACAGTGAGTAGATCTGATTATCCTGGTGAGGACCCTCCCAGCTAAGGCCCCCATCCAAGCCACCCTCCTTCCAATGAGTCGTGAGAACACCAACTGTAAGGACATCAAGCTCATCTTATGAACCCTCAAGGTTTCACCAACATACCTACCCTGTTGTCCCCCTCGATCTCTAACCCCCCTGCCCCTATCAACCCTCCTGTCGTACCTCCCTGCTCATTCCCTTCCCAATCCCTCTCCCCCACCCTCTTGCCCCTCCCCCCCAACCCAATCTGCATGCCAACCCCTACTCGCCACTCTACCCATGCCATAGATCCCTCTACTAAGAGGACTCGGAGATCCTGTATTGATGTGTCCAGGGACCACTCCAAACACAATTTAATCAATCGATGTCCATGCAATGAATTTCCCATCCGCTCACACCCCAAAAGGGGTATTGCCAGAAGGCCATCATACAACGTAGATGAGAGACTGGAACCCTTCAAGGGATGAAATAATGGTATTAGTGAAGGACTCCCTGGATTATCATATAAATCACAGGTCCCAGTGTTCATACTATAAACTGAATACTTGGCCCAAAAAGCAGGCAACATAC
Source organism: Rhinatrema bivittatum (assembly GCF_901001135.1). NCBI lineage: Eukaryota > Metazoa > Chordata > Amphibia > Gymnophiona > Rhinatrematidae > Rhinatrema > Rhinatrema bivittatum. The sequence goes on from NC_042619.1 coordinate 372,225,033, forward strand.
TGCAATGGAGGTAAACATATGGCAGGCAGGAGCAAAAAAAAAAAACCAGCCTACCAATCGTTTGAAAGAGGCAGTAAAAAATAGCACGTTAGTCGCTGAAAGAGAAGCTGGGGACAGCTAGTCCAGTAGCGCAGCAGGCCCATTAGCCTGGAGGTATCCAGCAAAGTTTAGCTAGTCATACAGTCGAAACCCAAGTGACCCCCGAGAAACCACTGTTCACTCGCCCGTAGTAGCAAACGGGCTGCAGATTTAGTTCATAATCGCAGGAGAGCCATAAAATTGGAGGTGAGATGTCTGCTCCGTGTACTCTGAAGCAGATAAAAGGAGGAAGGCGTGGAGGCATAGAACCACTTAAGCCCAGCAATTTGATATGGGAATATCACTATCCCATACATGAGGCCTCGGGGGTGGCGACGTGTGAGCAGCACAGCATTACGATAGATTCAGGTCTAGCCAAGTGGTGTCTCCTTAAAGAAGACTGGTGTATGAGAGCCAAGTATTAATGATCATGGCGGCAGCCTCCACTCCCTGAACAGCTAGGTCCCACAGTATAACACGCTGCCGGGTCCCCTGTATGCACGTGACCCCAGCCAATAAAAAGAAAAAGCAAGTTTGTCGCCTGCACTTGCCCATGTCAACACTCCCCTGCTGTGTCTGAGAGGGAAGAGAGAAAAAAAAACCCCAAAACACCGCCGTCTCCAATTGTGGGAGCTGGTCGTATATGTACGTCTAGATCTATGGAGCAAACACCTGCTCAAAACATGAAAAAACTATGAAACAGCTGAACGATAATAAAAAACCTTAACATAAAATTAGGCCCCATTTATGTATTTCTTCAGTTGGAATTGAAATGTCCACTTCTGATTGCAGGAAGTAAACTTTAGAAGTAGATACTTGCCGAATAGCAGCCCACTGTGAGACCCCGACTTCAGCTGGGCAGGGTATCCAAAAAGGCTTGTGCTGCAGCTGGCATCTCAAAATAATGTGCCTTTTCAGCGTGTCAGACCCGCAGATATGTGGGGAACAGCAAGGAAAATTTTATGCCTCAGTTATGGAGAGTAGAACAGATCGGAGTAAAACCGCGCCTGGCTTCGGAGACTGCTGCCAAAAAGTCTTGAAACACTCAGATTTGATGGCCTTGATATCGCAACTCTGTTCTGGTTCGCGAGGCCCTCCAAATTTCACTTATGCGCTGAATTAAGGATCTTGGCAATAATCAGCCTTGGTCGTCCCGCAGTTGCCTTCTTCATCCCGAGCCGGTGCGCCTGTTCCACAACCAATTTCCCTTGTAGGTGGGTAAGCGCCAGCGTTTCAGGGATCCACTCCTCTAACATAATACAAAGAGACCGTTTGTCTACCTCCTCCGGAAACCTGAGGAAGCAGAGGTTATCCCTCCGAGCTCTATTTTCCAGTTCGTCTACTTTGGCGTGGAGAGTGGCTAATTGTTTGTCCGGATCTGCCATTTTGTGCGCGCTCATGGTTGCGCCATCTTCTAACAGGGAAATCCTGCTTTCGACCTGTTCCAGCCTGGGGTAAAGCGCTGTTATGTTGTCCTTCACTCCCCTAACTGGGCTGTTATTTGAGTCAGTTTGTCATCTAAGGCCTCCCTAATCATGTCAAAGAGGTTAGGACTTTTCAGCTTGGAGAAGAGACGACTGAGGGGGGATATGATAGAGGTGTTTAAAATCATGAGAGGTCTAGAACGGGTAGATGTGAATCGATTATTTACTCTTTCGGATAGTTGAAAGACTAGGGGGCACTCCATGAAGTTAGCATGGGGCACATTTAAAACTAATCGGAGAAATTTCTTTTTTACTCAACGCACAATTAAACTCTGGAATTTGTTGTCAGAGAATGTGGTTCGTGCAGTTAGTATAGCTGTGTTTAAAAAAGGATTGGATAAGTTCTTGGAGGAGAAGTCCATTACCTGCTATTAAGTTCACTTAGAGAATAGCCACTGCCATTAGCAATGGTTACATGGAATAGACTTAGTTTTTGGGTACTTGCCAGGTTCTTATGGCCTGGATTGGCCACTGTTGGAAACAGGATGCTGGGCTTGATGGACCCTTGGTCTGACCCAGTGTGGCATTTTCTTATGTCCTTAATGTCTTCAATCGTAAGTGCCCCGAGGGTGTGGGGGTGGGGGGGGAGAGAGACTCACCGTCGTTCACTGTTGCCATTTTAGCTATGGAAGCCTTTGGTTTTTCCTTCTCTCGCTTTCCCCCTTTAGATGTCATCACTGGCGAAGTTTTGAACAATGGACACAGGCACTGTCCACCTGAATTCCTACAGTGCTAAATAAATAGTTTTCGCACTAAGATGGATCGCGCTAAGCAGAGTGAGCCCTGAAGCCAGCAAGAGATACGTCCTCCAACACATCATGTGATCTCCTAATTCTTTGTGTAAACTTTTTGTTTTAGATGTTGCTAATGGAACAAGCTGATGAATGATACTTTGAAAAGATTACTAGGAGGCTGCTCTGATAAGTATAAGTTACTCATTATTTGTGTCTCTCTTTCTCTTGTTATCTCTTTTACTTTTTCAGTCAGTGAGTGTCCTTTCTTTTAGAACATAAGAACATAAGATATGCCATACTGGGTTAGACCAAGGGTCCACCAAGGGTCCATGTGCTTCGGATCCGAACATTTTTACGCTCAGAAATTAACACCTGCCCAGAGCAGGCGTTAATTTCTGAGCAGCCCCAAGAGATATACAGAAAAGCAGAAAATGCTGCTTTTCTGTACATCCTCTGACTTAATATCGTGGCGATATTAAGTCAGAGGAACTAAAACGTTAAAAAAAATGTTTTTTTAAAAGTGCTGGTGGTCAAGTCAGTTAACGAGCGTCATTGACCCTAGCACCTTCTTGGCAGCACGACCCCTAATTTAAATATTGCATGGCGCCCCCAGGAGAAATGCCTGGTGCGCGTTAGAAAAGTGGGCGCTTAACACTGAGCACCCGCTTTCAGCGCACTTTTATTGCATCGGACCCACAGTGCTTGTTGCTAGATGAACTATTTAAGTAATGTGCATGCTAAAAAGTTAACATCTGGTCTAAGGCAGATGTTACATTTCAAGTCTTTCATGTGAAGGAGAGAACACCATGCTATTTCCTGTATGCCTGCTAAGTCCTAATTCCCTAATCCTATGTTCCTTCATTTAAATGCGCTTACACATTCATTTTAGTGCAAACTACCATCTTTAGGGATCAGCTTAGCGTACATGAAATGGCTTTAGTACACTACAAGGCACACTATTCTGCATGCACACAAAACAGTCTTAGCAAACACTCTATCCTTTAGTAGATGGTCCCCTAAATTTTAAATTGATTTTTTCTTTAATATGATTAATAAAAAAATATTAATTTTAAATCAAAGAGTTTTAAAAAGAAATATAGCACTAAATAAAAACTATGCTCCTTGAATAATCATTTTGTACACAAATAGTAGTTAAGCATTTAGTGGCGTCTGGCTGGTTTTATTAATAGCTTTACTATGTAGCGCTGCTAGTCCTTACACATATTTTACGGCACTAGCCTCAATGACTAGATTCAAATGATGCCATCAGTTACTCATGCTGATGCTGGATCTCATTAGTGCGGCTATTTATATTTACACCGAAACAGTCACTAATGCTTCCCGTACTACCCCAGCTAAGGATTATTTATTGTATTTCTCCCTATATAAATACAGCAATATTAACACAGTCAAGCATCACTATCAGTACTTGAGGGCATCATTAAATTCAGCCAGTGTTCGCTGAGAGATTTAATGATGGATTTAATGGTATTAAATGGGGAAAAAAGCCCTTGGCCTTTACATTCTCATTTAAAACATATAAAAAAGGTAGTAATTTGGGCAGTTTTATATTGTCCAACGGTTTTACCTTAAATCAGACCCACCAGTATGAGACTAGTGCTTGCTGTAAGTGCTGACCATAGCTGGTAAAGGTTTCTGATATGAACAATAAATTAAAACAAGTTCATTCTTGCTCACAAATTACAGGAGGAGAGACGTGGCTTATGCATGTGTGACGAAAATTAGGAGGTAGAATAAGGGTAGTGAGAGTTGTGATTTTCTTGTGCTTTGTTTATTACTTTTTTTGTCGTCAGGCGGTTTCCTCGTGCTCCTTTGTATTTCCAGCTCAGTCAGAGCCAGGGTTGAGATCTGGTACCATCAGACTTCATTCTCAATGTACCTGGTCCAGTCACTGCAGCCGAAACTTGCAATATGGCCAACGGGTGTCACCCTTAAGCAAGGACCACGACTCCTTCCCCTCTGCTCCCAGGGCTGTGAACAAAGCCTTTGCTGTATCCCCAGCAACAGAAGAACCAACTCGGGGATCGAAGTAGGGACCTTCCAAATGGTAGTGCACAGCACAGACATTGAGCAAGCCTTATGGGATGACATCACATAGCCCTGGTATATAAGGCGAGGCTCTTTCCCCAGATCCTCGCCTTGGCAATCGGGTCGACACCGTTGGTGTGATAGTTTACCTCCATGTTTCCAGTGTCTCCAGTCCCAGCGTCTCCATGTTCCTGTACCCTTCCCAGGTCGTACCTATCCGGACTGACCTTTTGGACTGACCACTGCCTGCCTGACCATTCTCTTGCCTCCCGCCTGGAACCAGCCCTCGCTTGCCTCGACTTCACATGGACCGATCCTGGTATTGACCCCTGCTTTGGCTGACCTCTCTTGGATTGATACTCTGGCTCTGACCCTTGCGCTTCACTTGGACACTCTCTTCTGGCCTCCTTTGACCATTGGGCCAACCTGCTTGGAAACCAACCGTGGCTTCCACTTGGCTAGACCTACAGGTGCTGCCTGACTCACCTGGAGGACCTCCTTGAACTGTTGCCTCCCTGAGGTCTCCGGAGCTTCCAGTTCAGGTATAGCTCATCCACTCTGCATCGATCGCACACCCTTGTTCATGGTAGGCACATCTCTCCGATACCTCTCCGGGAGACCATCAGAGGCCCACCAGTGCCTCTTCAGAGCTAACTAAGGAAGACTGCACTGCTGACAGTCTTGAGACCTACACTTCTGTCTCTGCTGCTCTGCTGCCCTTTTCCTCCTCTCCAAAACAACAGGGAGAGAAACAGGTGATGGTGGTGGCACATTCATATTTCAGTCTCTTCTGGCTGGAGCTGCCTACCTCTCCTGCCATTTTTCAATTTGAAACATTTCCTTTTTATTTTAGGTGGGAGATTCCCTGTTATAAGGCATCATTTGCCATCAACATTTTTCTCTCATCCTTTATCTTTCACTGACATGATCTGATTTGTTACTGCAGTGCCTACTGGGGATTTTGATAAGGATTTTTTAAATTACTTTTAATGGAATTGTGTGGTGTTTGTGTGCAACACCATTGACTGCATCACTCTGTATATAAGTATGAACTGCACACACAGAGACAATTCAGCGTCATCATCTGTACTGGTGCACAGAAGACACAGATAAAACTGCTCTGCTCTGTGCTCACTAGGGATGTGAATCGTTTTAGGACGATTAAAATTATCGTCCGATAATTTTAATATCGTCTTAAACCGTTATGGAACACAATACAATAGAGATTCTAACGATTTATCGTTATAAATCGTTAGAATCGTGAGCCGGCACACTAAAACCCCCTAAAACCCACCCCCGACCCTTTAAATTAAATCCCCCACCCTCCCGAACCCCCCCCCAAATGACTTAAATAACCTGCGGGTCCAGCGGCGGTCCGGAACGGCAGCGGTCCGGAACGGGCTCCTGCTACTGAATCTTGTTGTCTTCGGCCGGCGCCATTTTCCAAAATGGCGCCGAAAAATGGCGGCGGCCATAGACGAACACGATTGGACGGCAGGAGGTCCTTCCGGACCCCCGCTGGACTTTTGGCAAGTCTTGTGGGGGTCAGGAGGCCCCCCCCCAAGCTGGCCAAAAGTTCCTGGAGGTCCAGCGGGGGTCAGGGAGCGATTTCCCGCCGCGAATCGTTTTCGTACGGAAAATGGCGCCGGCAGGAGATCGACTGCAGGAGGTCGTTCAGCGAGGGTTCCGGCGCCTCGCTGAACGACCTCCTGCAGTCGATCTCCTGCCGGCGCCATTTTCCGTACGAAAACGATTCGCGGCAGGAAATCGCTCCCTGACCCCCGCTGGACCTCCAGGAACTTTTGGCCAGCTTGGGGGGGGCCTCCTGACCCCCACAAGACTTGCCAAAAGTCCAGCGGGGGTCCGGAAGGACCTCCTGCCGTCCAATCGTGTTCATCTATGGCCGCCGCCATTTTTCGGCGCCATTTTGGAAAATGGCGCCGGCCGAAGACAACAAGATTCAGTAGCAGGAGCCCGTTCCGGACCGCTGCCGTTCCGGACCGCCGCTGGACCCGCAGGTTATTTAAGTCATTTGGGGGGGGTTCGGGAGGGTGGGGGATTTAATTTAAAGGGTCGGGGGTGGGTTTTAGGGGGTTTTAATGTGCCGGTTTTGCGATTTTACGTTTTTTTCGATTTTTTACGATTTTTCACGATTTTTCACGATATTTTACCCCCCCAAACGGCAACAATACGATTCCCTCCCCCTCCCAGCCGAAATCGATCGTTAAGACGATCGAGGACACGATTCACATCTCTAGTGCTCACTACTGCTTGCTGACAGGATCCACAAACAAAGTGGCAAATTGCCTGCATTCTTGCTGCACTATCTGCACTGCAGACACAAGACAGAGAGAAAAAATACTCTGCACTGGCACTGTGGCAGAGCTACTCCACTGCAACCAGTCCCCAACTTCACCCACCCACAGAATAACCCTGCCTGCCCTGCACACACCTCCTCCCCCCCCCCCCCAAAAAAAAGGGAGAGAAAAAGCCGTGGCAAACTGCTACTGTTAATAGCTTGTCTCAAGCTTTCCTTTCTCAGTGGGTGGTAGAGTGTGACCAGTGCAGAAGAATAGCAGCCAAAATGATTTGTAATGTTTCTAGTTTTAAACAAAAGGCAAAAAACACAACTGAACACTGTGTGAGAGCTCAGCCAGAAGCGCACCCTTCCTAGACAACGTCCAAGAAGAAATGCACAGTCCTGAATGCAGTCCTCACAGGTGCCCAGAACCCAAGATCCACAGAGAAGTGCTAGGGTAATTTAAGAAATGCTTGTCTCCGATAACACATCCTGCCCACTCTATGACAAGGCTGTAAGATCACACATAACCTCCCTTAGAATCCTATGGCTTCATAGATTTTTAATGAGCCATATTACTCCATAAGAAGGGCTAAACGAATGGAATGAATAGGATATGTTTCGTTCTTGGGAAGGACCCCATTCATCTTATGGGCCCCACTAGTGAAACAAAAGGGTTGCTTTCATTTCGGATGTGCCATTCATTTTAAACGAACGCACATCCCTAGCCAGGGATTGAAAGTGAGGTAACCCATAAATGATTCTCAGAAGACTCTGTGTTTGTGAAGAGCTTGCTAAACTAAAATTAAATAAAGCAATGGGGCCAGACAGGATACATTTGCGGTGTAGTAACGGAACTTAGAGAAGTTCTGGCAGCAATGCAGGGTGAACTTTTTAATGCTTCTTTAGGCTGGGAACAATAGGCAAGTTAGTCTGACCTCTATAGTGAGTAAATTAATGAAATTGCTGCTAAAACAGAGGATTATGCAGTTTCCGGAATCCAGTAGATTACAATATTAATTTATCTAGTTATTTATTTTAAAAAAATGTGTTACCTTCTTTTCCATAGTTCAGGGTGGGGTACAAAGCGCACTCATAACAAATAAAAACATACATAAAATAACAAATGAAACAATGAAAAATATTTAACAGAGTTAAATAAATAAATAAATAAATAAATAAATAAATAAATACAGCTTCAAATAAGGCCATGTAAGCAAGCTGAAAAGAGTGAGTCAAGAGCCTTTTTAACAGTGGCATGTGGTGACCTTTTTAGCGGGGGATTCAGTCTCACTTCCTTCCTATCACAAGTGACCAGTGGTCTTGCTCGCTCAGCTCCCTGTCCCCTTCCATACCCACTCCCCCAGATCTCCTGCAGTCTCACTCCCTCAACCCCTTCTCCCCAAGAAACAGAAAATATTTCAAAACCATATGGCATTAGGCTGATTTTAACATGTATTGGGTGTGGACTTAGCCCTCAGGAATGAATAAGGAATTACAATATAGTAAACCTCCCATACCAAAACAGTGCTCGAGCAACATCAACCTATCTATGAAAAGGCAACACTACAAATATCACACCAGGTCTAAAACCAGTACACCTCCTATTAGGAAAACAGAACATGTCAGGCTGCCTAAAAATATCTGTAAAATAAAAATACATGTATCTAAAAATATGGTACAAAAGCTTTTAAAACTACATAGATCCCATCTTCAGATGTCAGATTAGAGTTTTCACAAGACAGGTCCTACTGTTACGCTTGGGCTGAGTTCAGGGGTAGTGAACACCACCCAAAAGGGTGGCTCCAGGTGGAGAGAGACAGGGATGGATGGAAACCGTGTCTGGGTCCTGGCTGGGTCAGGGCAGACAGCAAGTAGCAGTGTCTGGGTCTAGGCTGGGTCAGGGCAGGCGGCAGTTAGCAGGGTCTGGGTCCAGGCTGGGTCAGGGCAGGAGGAAGATAGCAGTGTCTAGGTTCAGGCTGGGTCAGGCAGGCGGCAGATAGCAGTGTCTAGGTTCAGGCTGGATCAGGGCAGGCGGCAGATAGCAGTGTCTAGGTTCAGGCTGGGTCAGGGCAGGAGGCAGAGCAAGGCAGGTCAGAAGGCCCGTAGGCCACACACACACAGAAGGCCCGTAGGCCAGACACCGTAAGCGGGGCAAGGCAGGTCAGAAGGCCCGTAGGCCACACACCGTAAGCGGGGCAAGGCAGGTCAGAAGGCCCGTAGGCCACACACACACAGAAGGCCCGTAGGCCACACACCGTAAGCGGGGCAAGGCAGGTCAGAAGGCCCGTAGGCCACACACACACAGAAGGCCCGTAGGCCACACACCGTAAGCGGGGCAGAGCCCGTAGGCCAAACACACACAGACAGTAGAGCAGAGGGCCCGTAGGACCGCACGCACAGTAAGCAAGGCAGGGCAGGGCAGAAGGTCCGAAGACCATACACAGCACAAGGTAGAAGGCCCGAAGGCCGCGCAAGGCAAGGCAAGACAAGACAAGGTAGAAGGCCCGAAGGCCGCGCAAGGCAAGGCAAGGCAAGACAAGACAGAAGGCCCGAAGGCCGCGCAAGGCAAGGCAAGGCAAGGCAAGACAGAAGGCCCGAAGGCCACGCAAGGCAAGGCAAGGCAAGACAAGGTAGAAGGCCCGAATGCCACGCAAGGCAAGGCAAGGCAAGACAAGGTAGAAGGCCCGAAGGCCACGCAAGGCAAGGCAAGACAAGGTAGAAGGCCCGAAGGCCACGCAAGGCAAGGCAAGGCAAGACAGAAGGCCCGAAGGCCGCGCAAGGCAAGGCAAGGCAAGGCAAGACAGAAGGCCCGAAGGCCACGCAAGGCAGGGCAAGGCAAGACAAGGTAGAAGGCCCGAAGGCCACGCAAGGCAAGACAAGAGAAAAGGCCCCAAGGCAAGGCTAGGCAAAGCAAGGTCAAAGGACCACACGCACAGCAAGCAAGGAAGGCTAGAGCAGGGAGCCCAGGCGAGCTCGATGCCGAAGCACTGAGGGAACTGTCAGGCAGGGCTATAAGGGAAAGCCCAGAACATAGAGAGGAGAAGGGAGATAGACTGGGCCTGTCAGGAGAGCCAGCTCTAGAGGGACCCCTGGTGGTGAGGCGGTTGCACAGCAGCCATAGCCGTAACACCTACATTGTCTCAATAGCCCACATACAGTATTTTTGGATAATACATAAACACAGTCTAATACAAGTTATCACAGTCTGCCACGAATACAGTTTACCCCAAGAAACTAATCTGCCATATCAAAACAAAACTTATTCCCAGTACTCAAACAGTTACCACCATACCCAGGAAAGAGCAGCACTTTAAATATTACAACAGGCCCTAGAAAAACAATATGCAACACCCCCTTGACCACTTATCTCCAGGGGCATTCCTAGGTCCGAGACCAACCTGGTTGCCCCCACCCAGGGCAGACTCCGTTGGTCCTCATGTTCTTGGTGCCTGGTGCATTCACCTGGGGAAGAAGGTGTTAGTGGGTGGGATTTTCCCCTTCATCACAGGAAAACAAATGGGACTGTGAACAAGGCTGGCAGTATGTACAAATATATACAGGTTTATTAGACTACATTACATGACTATGTACATCGCTAACAGGATGTCAAGCAGTACAATTATCTACTCATGATTAATAGTCTCTGGCCACACAAATATATACATTTCTATAAGGTACCAAGAACAGTTAATATTTGGCAATTTGGGGTTGTTGGCCCCCACCATATAGAATATAAGGGACCGCTTAATCAAGTGTTAATATTACCCTCCCCCTTTTTTCCCCAAGTCTCACCCATGTGAAAAGATGCAACTGGGCTGGTGGGCAGTATTGGCCTGGGGGGTGCAGTATATCTAATCCACTGACATCTCCTTGGTGCTGCTTCCACTCCACTGAAAGGTCCATGCTCTCCTGGGAACATGACCACCTCCCGGTCTGTTGCTGGGGTCTACACCCTCCTGGGGGACAACTCAATCTCCCACTGGTGTCCATACCCTCCTGAGAGACCACTCGATCTGCTGCTGGAGTCCTATTCTTCCTGGGGGACCACTCGATCTGCCAGTGGGGTCCCCTTTCTTCTAGGGGGACTACTCTACCTCTAGATCTGCCACTGTCCTTCGATTCTTCTCCCTTGGTAGGATTTTCCCTGGCTTGGGCTTACAGCTCAACTAGGCTCATGACTTATTTCATGTTCAGTGATTCAGGTCCTCCACAGTCTCAGCTTTCATGGCCAGTCATTTGCTGTTACCCAGCCTGGATGGGTCACCTTCTCTCAGCCATAAGGCCAAGACCCATGAACCTGCCTGGCCTTTTTTTTCTTTGTCTGAGAACTGGGTACACAAAGGTTTGACTCCTCTTTTTAGTCAGGGTTAGAATCTGTTTGCTTCCTAGGACTATTTTCAATACATTTTTTCTCACAAATCCCTCTCTCATTCAGAATTCTCCAATGTAGGGCTTTTCCAGTAATGGTTCTGTAATTTAGGAGTTTGCTATCCTTTGATTTAAAGTGATATTTCACTGCAAGTTACCAACAGTAGTCCAGGGGGCTGTGACATGCAAATCCCCTACCTGGCTCATCTAATCAATTAATCATTTAAGCACCTTCTGGCAACCTTTTCAATATCATTCTGGGTTTCCTGGGCTGGCAGCTCATGTTACATAGCTGCATTGTCCTCTTATTTTTCTGCTGCAGTTCACTTAAATGGAAGCATGCTCTTTAATCTCCATCTCCCTTGGGAGGTGGGTTTCAAATACTTCTCCTATTGAAAACAGAACAAGCCAGAAACTACTTACTAGCAGAATCCTTACCCTTGGTCACACTGGAAGACTGCTCAACAATAAAATCAAGAAATATAATGCATCAATCATAATAAAACTGTACTAATAAAAATAATAAATATTTCAAGGCAGCTGATGAACAGAATAGTCAATAATTTAAATCTCATAAAAAGTTTATAAATTTCCCAAAACAACAATATAATATTTCAAAAGAACAGAAGCATCAAACAGCATCCAATATTGAAATTTATAAGAATTAAAAAATTTTCTGCTCTCCATACATGGGATTATTTGATTTCTAGTCAATCTATGATATCATAGATAGAGGAAGGAGGCCACAGAAACTTTATCCTTTCTCATAAAACACATGCTCACATGATTTTACTCATACTCCCTCTCTTTCTGTATCACACATATGCCCAAATACTCACACAGCATACACAGCATACCCCCCTCTCCCCAGTTCCCATACACATACTCCCAAGCTTCTCTCCTTACCAGTTCCCAGCAGTCTTATTCCCCAGCCCCATCCAGAACCCCCAGTACCCTGTAATCTTGCTCCCTAGCCTCCTCTCCTCATTCAAATCCCCCAGTTCCCCAGCAGTTTTGCTCCCCAGGCCCCTCTCCCCACCCAGAAACCTGCAGCCCCCAGTAGTCATGTTCCTCAGTCCTCACCCAGCCCCCCAATCCCCAGCCATCTTGTTCTGCAGCTCCTCCCCTCTCCAAGACCTCCCAGTCATGCTCCCCAGTTCCTCCCCATCCCCCAGCAGTCATGCTCCCCATCCCTCTTTCATTACCCAGACCCCAAGTTCTCAGCAGTCATGTTTCCCAGACCCCTCTTCCCAGTCACCAGCAGTCATTCTCCTCAGTCCCCTCTTCCCACCCAGACCCTAGTGTCCTTCATTCATGTCCCCAGTCCATCGCCTCACTCAGCTCCCAGTCTTCAGCAGTCTTGTTCTTCAACTCCCTCTCCCCCTAGTCCCCAGTAGTCTTGCTTCCCAGTCATTTTGTGCACCAGCTTCCCCTCCTTGCCTCTCTCACTGTCACTCATAGCTCACTGAACTTTTTCTCAGCTCAGCTCAAACACCGGCAATGAGATCCTAGAAGAAATAGCTGCACAGCATTTACTTATCCTCCTATCGTCTGCCCTTGGATTCATATGAATCCTATCGTATGCCCTTGGATTCATACACTGACGACATGCAGGTACTAATCCCCATCAAGGAATCACTTTCCAAAACCCTCAGCTTCTGGAACACTTGCCTTCAATCAATCAACCACCTCCTCTCCAACCTTAACCTAGTCCTTAACACCAATAAGATGGAGATCCTTATCATATCACATGACGACAAGTATGGACTAAACAAAATACCAATCTCTTCTCAAATTAATATCTCCCCGCATGTCAGAGACCTTGGTGTTATTCTTGATAAACAATTCAACCTAAAAAAATTTATCAATACAACCACAAAAGACCGTTTCTTCAAACTTCAAGTACTGAAAAAGTTGAAACCCCTCCTCCATTTCCATGATTACCGCACGGTGCTTCAATCCATTATCTTTTCAAAATTTGACTACTGTAATTCGCTCCTTTTAGGTCTTCCAGCAAACATTATCAGACCCCTGCAGATGGTACAGAACTCTGCTGCTAGGATCCTGTCCAATACAAACAGAAGAGAGCATATCACGCCCATACTTCACAACCTACATTGGCTTCCCATCAAATTTAGAATTCTCTACAAAGTCCTTATGATAATCTACAAAGCCATGCACAATCTAACACCTCTTGATCTTAACTTACCTCTTCGCCTCCATGAATCCTCCAGACCGATTAGATCTGCTTACAAAGGCACTCTGTATGCCCCACCAGTAAAGAAAGCCTTAAGGAAACGTGCTCTATCCACCGTTGGGCCCTCTCAATGGAATGCTCTTCCACCAGATCTCCGGCAAGAACCATGCCCACTGACATTAAAAAAAACCTCAAAACCTGGCTATTCAAACAAGCTTATCCATAACCAGATGAACATTACCATCACCATACTATTCTAACAAGCTTATCCATAACCAGACAAACATTACCATTAACATACCACTACGAACATGACCATCCTTCACAGGCTTATTATTGTACATATATTTATTTATACTTATTTTAAAGTTCTCTGGTGGTGATTTATAGTTTTTGCTTAATCGTCTCTTCGTTCGCTAAGTGTCTCTCTTGTTAAAAGCTGCTAACACTACCCCCAGTATTATCCACTGTTTTCCCAGTTCCATGTAACCCTGGTTCTATGTAATGCTTGTTGCAATATTGTGTTCCACTGTAAACCGATATGATATGTATCTTGCCACATGAATGTCGGTATAGAAAAGTTCAAAATAAATAAATATGAGTGTAAAAGCTAGCTCCAAGTTTGAAGACATCCCATCCCATACTCCTTACCAGCCTGTTTTTCATGTGGCATAGAAGACGGGACCTTCTTCAAGCTAAAACAAAATCCCACCTTCTACCTCAAGCTGTGCTGCTGCTTCAATCAGTGCCTGAACTGCCACTTGCCTGCATCCGTCTCTGTGATTGGTCCCTCCCATGAGGCCCCCTACTTGCTCTGCCTGAACCTTCTTTTTATTGGTTCCCTTTGAGGTGCAGCCTGTAGGCAGCTATAGGCTGCTGTTTCTATTGGCTGCATACATGCAGCTGAAAAAAAGGTCCAGGACTGGGGATTCACTGAATCCCTTGAAGGCCCTGACTACACGCCACTGCTTTTTAAACAATTTTGAATCCATTATGGATCTCAGTTCAGCCGGTATAGAATTCCATAGGGTGAGGCCAGAGATTGAGAAGGTATGTTCAAGAGTCTCATCCAGATGCACATATTTATAAGATGAAACATCAAGGAGGTCCTAATTTGATAATCATAAGGTCTGGGTGAGCATTTAAATCTTCAGCATAGCAATGATCATACCTGGGAACGCTCCTGATTTGACCCGGAGACTCCAGAATTCTAATGGAATTGCCAGGTTTCCACGCCAATATCTGTAATCGTCGGGTACCCTGCTGCTCTGCACTGGTGAAGCAGCTAGTTTAGAAGGCGTCTGATTGGCCTACAAGGGCCAATTGAATGCCACCTTCCTTTTCCCTGCCCTGTGCCCAATCAGAGGCCTCTTTTCTTCTTCCTGCGCCTGTGGATCAATGGTATGCCTCCTCCCTGTTTCCAGTCTGTGCTGGCAGGAAGGAGGGAGGAGGCCTTTAATTGGACTGTGGATACAGGAAGAAGGGAAGAGGCCAATAGTAGAGGCAGAAGTAGAAGATTCTGCTGCTGCTACTATTGGCTGGAAGGAGTCCTCCTTTCAACCCCAGGAGGTTGCTGCTACTGGTGAGTTTGGGGTGGGGAGAGGTAGTCAGTGAGAGGGGATATTTGTGTATATGTGTGTGTGTGTGTGTATATATATGTGAACGCATGTTTGTGTGTATATGTATGTGAGGGGGCATGTGTGTGTGTGTGTATATGTGAATGGTTGTGTGCATGGGGGACAGAGTATATCAAGGGGAGGTAAAGAACATGTCTGTAAGAGTGTATGTATTTGTGTAGGAAGAAGAGAAGTGAAAGTGTGAATGAACATGGGTATGAGGATGAGTAGGCATGTATGTGTGTATGAAAGAGGGAGAGAAGTGAGTGAGCGAACATGTGTGTGAGAGGGGTGTGTTTGTGGGAGGAATAAAGCTGTATGTGAGCATGAGAGAATGTGTCAGATTGAGGAATGAGAGTTGGCATGTAAGAATGAGCATGTGTGTGTGTGTGGAAAGTGATCGTGAACATGTGTGTGATAATGTGTATGTGTGTCTATGAGAGTACGTTTGTGCACATTTGGTCCCTCGCTTCTGCCCCCTCCCTCCCACGCACATTCACAGTAATCTCAGGGTGACTAGAAATCAAAAGTTCCAGCTATGGCAGTGATCCAAGGTGAAAAGATATTCTTGAGGAGGTTGTATATAATGGGGTGATGTGATCCCAAACAGGAGTGCTGGTGAGGAGACTAGCTGAAGCATTTTGCAATAGAGTGAAAAGAATAGTGGTTGAAGTACTATGCAAAAATCTGGAAAGTCCAGTAAAGGTTTCATGTGGTGTAGCAAGTGGAGTTTATGAAAAGAAGATGTTGTGTTTGTGGCATTGTGGACCTTTGGTCG
Organism: Rhinatrema bivittatum; assembly: GCF_901001135.1. NCBI lineage: Eukaryota > Metazoa > Chordata > Amphibia > Gymnophiona > Rhinatrematidae > Rhinatrema > Rhinatrema bivittatum. Next base: position 372,240,639 of record NC_042619.1, read on the forward strand.
CAATGGAGATGACTCCGCCCACGGAGTCTGTATAGGAGTGGGCCAGAATTCCAATATAAAAGCTGCATTTCAAGTTCTACAATACCCTGCGTTCACAGAAACTCCCCCAACAAAGGGTACAGAGCAGAACAAGGGTACTTCTCCTTACCACTTCCCATAAAACAATAATAATCAAATTCAGGTGGCACCTCATTAACAGCAACAAATTCCTTCTTCTACCAGGATCATTGTATAATACAAAATCCTGAAAGCCTGGCTTACCATAATAACCTAACTGCCAGACCTCAAAACTGTAACAATCCTACCTATAAAAAGGCAATATTGCAACAGGCCCTAAACACCAATACACCTCCTGTTAGAAAAACTGAACAAGTCCAGCTGCTGTAGGTCCCCCATATAGAAATTACATGTTAACAGAATACCTCACCTAAGTCACGCATGCAAAACACAGACAGACCCTTGCCAAATGCAAAATAAAGAGACCATAAAGTACGAATACAAATGCACAGACAAAAACTGAACTGGAAACTGCAGAGCAAAAATGGAAAAACAAAAACATCATATTCCTCATAAAACATCAAACAAAACAATCACAAAATATAAAATATCAAGAGGTTTTCACCCCTGTGCTTTGGGCTTTGAAAATTCAGCCTCCTCTCCTATTGGAGATTCTATCCTTGGGGATGGTAAAGACTATGAGACTGTGTGAGGATTTTGCCTCAAGACTGAGTGTGACTCCCACAATTCTCAGCTAAAACTCCAAAGGGGGACATTCGATTAAAAACACTAAATAGTTTTTTGTTTCTTTAATTATAATGAGGTAAGTAAAGAGAGTTTTCACTATCTGGGCTACATTTCTTTTTTTCTGTTAGTTTTTTTTTACCTCCCCCTTCCTTCTGATTTCCCTAAATATTATGCCAGATGAAGCAGAATCCCCAGTTGACTTAAAGCAAAAAGGAAAGTATTTCCTAAGAGCTCAGCTTTTAAAACGGTGTGCAATACACCATTTTTGCATGTAAGGGGTCCCATGGAGATTTGTGCTTGCATTTTAAAACTTGAGCAGCAGAAGCCACACAGGTTTTAAAATACATGGATCTCTGTCCCGGCAAAGCGTGCACCAGCAGCGGTCCTGCGCGCCAAAGTTTCTTCTGCTCCGAAGGAGCAGTAAGGTAAAAAACAAAAAAACATCTGAGTAGCTAGGTAAGGGTTAGGGGTTGAGAGGGGAAAAGGGAGGAAGGGTAGGTAGGGGTATAAGGCAAAGGCCTGATTGCGTCACCGCACGTACTTTACCCCCCATGCGCACGTGAGGCCACCTGCCCGCACATAAGCATGCAGATATTAAAATCCGGCGTGCTTGTGCACACAGGAATCTTATTTTATAACATATGCGCGCCAACGCGTGCATATGTTATAAAATAGCCGCGTCCATGAGCGCACGCCGGGAACCACGTGCACATGGACACCGGTGTGGGCCTTCTAAAATAGACCCCCTTTGAGTATTGCATTTAGGTCTGGTCCCCTATTTCAGAAAAGATATAGCAGAGCTAGAAAAGATACGGAGGGCAACAAAAATGATAAAAGAAGCGTGGTGGCTTCGGAGTCATCACGGGTGGGGAAACAGCCAGGAGTGCAAAAGTGAGGCCAGACTCCAACTGGTTCCACACAAACAAAAGACTTTTATTTTCAGGCAAAATAAAACACAGCATAAAGGCCTCTTACCTCAGCAGTCCCTTGTATTTACAGTCAACTATAAGTAGTTCAGGCGCAGACTGGCTTCCTGCTTTCTCTCTGGGGCCTCCTCCATCCCTCTGGGCCCTGCTTTCTTATGCTAGGTTGCAAGGATCCTCCCCAGGCCCAGAATCCCCTGCTGGCTTGGGTCTTAAGGAGGACCAGGCCAGAAAGCTATGGCTGGTCCTTTGAGGTGTTCTGAGGGAGTTTCTTATATACTCCATCATAAGGAACTAGACGGCTCCCTTGAAAAGGAAGGCTAAAGAGATTTGGGCTCTTCAGCTTGGAGAAGAGACAAATGAGCGAGGGAATAATGTCGAAGTTTATAAAATCATGAGCTGGATAGAACAGGTAAGTATGAAACAGTCATTTACTCATTTGAATAATGCGAGAACTAGGGGATATTCCATTAAACTAACAAGTAGCACATTTAAAAAAAAACAAAAAACTGGAGAAAGTATTTTTTCACTCAGTGCACAATTGAGCTATGGAATTTTTGCCAAAAGATGTGGTCAAGGGAAATAGCACTGCCGAGTTTACATGTGTTTGGACAAGCTCCTGAAAGAAAGGTAGAGTTAGGGAAAGCCATCACTTGTACCTGGGAGTGGGCAACAAGGAAAGGATCTACTCTTTGAGATCTGCTACGCATTTCCTAGAGATTCAGACTGCCCACTGTTGGAGACAGGGTGCTGGACTTGATGGACCCTTGGTCTGATCCGGCATGGCACGTCTTATGTTCTTGATGAGTGGACACGAGGACCACCGCAGCACCACTGGCTCAACAGCAGGAATGAGGAGGAAAGCTTCAGAGCCTGTTGCTGCTTTCCTGCCTCCCACTGCTGCAAATGCCATGCCACTGTCTGGAATGGAGGGACGGATATTTTGAAATAAGCCTTTGATTTCTTGGCTTGTGGCTACCCCATTGTGTATGGTGCTCAGCAGAACCATCATTTTTGTAAGGATCATCTTACAAGTGCCTTCTTCGGCATCACAACATCAGCAGAGAGGGGAGTGGAAGAGGACAAGAACATGGGGAACGCAACTAATTAAGGAGAGATAGAGAGGAGGGCAAGGATGGAGAGGGTGGGAGAGAGAGAGAGAGAGAGGCAAGACCAAGGGGTAGAAAATAGGAAAGAAGAAAGAGGGAGAAAGGGGATGGGCAAGGGGAGAGGATCAGGGATAATGTATCTGTAGAAGGAGGGTAGGAGAAAGAGAAAACTCTGTAGAGCCCCCACCCCTACACACACACACCCCTTCACCCCTCCCCTCACCAAACACCTTATACGTTTTTTTAATTTTTGTTTTTATGTGTTAATCTTTATTTCCATGTATTCAGGTGGACTGATACAGCAACCACATTCATTTATACAACTTCCACTATTCAGGATTAGCAGAACTCAAAAATTCCCAGGAGTGATTTGAGGGGGAGGGGAGGGAGAGAGTGCCCGACAGCACTTTGTCTTTCTGACATAATGTGCCCAAACACTGCTGGACCTGATAGGCACTTGAATGCATGGTCCTTTACAATAGCTGGAAGTGTTATAGTGAAAGGGATAGATGATAGGTTTCTTCTCAGAGCTGTCATCTTGCATCTCTCCAGTAGTTTTCAGATTCACTGCATGTATGCGTGTATGCACATAAAAACCTGCCATGCTGGGTCAGACCAAGGGTCCATCAAGCCCAGCATCCTGTTTCCAACAGAGGCCAAACCAGGCCACAAGAATCTGGCAATTACCCAAATACTAAGAAGATCCCATGCTACTGATACCAGTAATAGCAGTGGCTTTTCCCTAGGTAAGCTTGACTAATAGCCGTTAATGGACTTCTCCTCCAAGAACTTATCCAAACCTTTTTTGAACCCAGCTACACTAAATGCACTAACCACATCCTCTGGCAACAAATTCCAGAGTTTTATTGTGCGTTCAGTGAAAAAGAATTTTCTCCGATTAGTCTTAAATGTGCTACTTGCTAACTTTATGGAATGCCCCCTAGTCCTTCTATTATCCGAAAGTGTAAATAACCAAGTCCACATCTACTCATTCAAGACCTCTCATAATCTTAAAGACCTCTATCATATCCCCCCTCAGCCGTCTCTTCTCCAAGCTGAACAGCCCTAACCTCTTCAGCCTTTCCTCATAGGGGAGCTGTTCCATCCCCTTTATCATCTTGGTTGCCCTTCTATGTACCTTCTCCATCGCAACAATTGCAATATTAATAAATTCATGTAACAGAATGTGCAATATCAGTGGTTGAAAAGTAAGATGAGGTCGAAAATACATTTCATTGTTACCTGAATTTGTTTCTTACAACCTAAGAAAAGCCCTGATAGTCTAACTCAGTTTTACTGATACCTTTATTGTGCTAGTTGCAAGGATCAATAGTGCCTAAAAAGAGACATTTCATAATGAGGAAAGAATATATATATAAACATGGGAATGTATTAAGGTGAAATCAGCTGTGACTCTTTTTCCTAATTGACCAACATGACTCCCACTAGATGCATAAATTACACATCTTATTAACAGTACCATGAATAATAATTGGTTTACTTTCTGCTTTGAATCTAAATATACTTTCTATATGATTTCATCTTTTATTCAGCTATTTCAAAGCAGAATAGCTAATTAACTAGTTCCTATTAGGGTGCATTTATTTCATTTTTACCCTAAAGTAGCTATGTTCGTGTTCACTGTGTTTTTGTATTATGAAAAAAAAAAAAAAGAATTCTTTAACATATGGAAGAAATTGTTATTTAACGTATTCCCAGATGAGACTGTTTCAGTTCCTTTAATTACGTAGCCCTTGCTGATTATGTCTTTTCACAAATCATTATCCCATTTCCTGCACTGTGAGTATTTTATTCATTATGTGTCAAAATGAAAAGTCTGACCCTTAGGTAATCTAATCAACACATGAATGGCAAGTAGTTAGTGATTGGGGTTTCCCACAAAAGAAATAAATGAGTTGAAAATAACTTAATTTTTTACCTTACTATTGAGCACAGAATCTGCAGGGAAAGCAATGCACTTCAATATTTACACAAGTGTGTTTCACTTGGGATCTGATTCATTAACTAAAAATCTGTCTAAATTATGTCCAGAAATCCATGGCATCCTATAATTGAACAATCATACCCAATTTGCATCCTGGGATGGAGCAGTAATGACCATGGAATGGAATGAAATGTCAACAAGTTCATTATGCTTTCCATGACTATTATGAATGCAACAAAAAAAAAAAAAAATGTGTGCTAGTGGATCTGCTGCAGTAACAGAAGATGAAGTAAGCAGTTTGGGATCTGAATGTTCTCTTGAGTAGGCTGAAACAGTAAACAAGAACACAGTTTCAAACCCAGGTAGCTCTGAGGCACTTTTTTTTGTTTGTTTACAGTTTATAACATGCAGGGGCGGATTTTAAAAGCCCTGCTCGCGTAAATCCGCCCGGATTTACGCGTGCAGGGCCCTCGCGCGCCGGCGCGCCTATTTTGCATAGGCCGCCGGCGAGCACAGAGCCCCGGGATGCGCATAGGTCCCGGGGTTTTTGAAGGGGGCGTGTCGGGGGCGGGGCCGGATGACGAGGTGTTTCGGCGGCGGGACGCAGCATTTTGGGGGCGGGACCGGGGGCGTGGCACCGGCCCGGGGGCGTGGTCCAGGCCTCCGGACCAGCCCCCGGATCGGATGACGGCGCGCCAGCAGTATGCTGGCGCGTAGATTTACGTCTGCTTCTTGCAGGGGGGGGGGTTTAGATAGGGCTGGGGGGGGGTGGGTTAGGTAGGGGAAGGTGAGGGGAGGGCGAAAGGAATCGGATGACGGCGAAAGGAATCGGATGAGGGTTAGGTAGGGGAAGGTGAGGGGAGGGCGAAAGGAATCGGATGACGGCGAAAGGATTGGATGACGGCGCGCCAGCAGTCTGCTGGCGCGTAGATTTACGTCTGCTTCTCGCAGGGGGGGGGGGGGTTTAGATAGGGCCGGGGGGGGTGGGTTAGGTAGGGGAAGGTGAGGGGAGGGCGAAAGGAAGTTCCCTCCGAGGCCGCTCCGATTTCGGAGCGGCCTCGGAGGGAACGGAGGCAGTCTGCGCAGCTCGGCGCACGCAGGCTGCCCAAAATCGGCAGCCTTGCGCGCACCAATCCAGGATTTTATAAGATACGCGTGGCTATGCGCGTATCTTATAAAATCCTGCATACTTTTGTTTGCGCCTGCTGCGCGAACAAAAGTACGCGATCGTGCTTTTTTAAAAAAATCTAGCCCAGAGAGTTTTGTCTCTATTTTTGTATATTTAAGATCTTTAACAAAATCACTCTTTGCAAGTGTAGCCATTTTTTCCCCCAGGCTTGCTTAAGGTCTGAAACAATCACATACATTTCTACTCTATCCAAGAGACTATAGCAAACTGGACCTCCAGTGGTGGAACAACTGCGCTCAAATATAGCAATGAGCTTGCCTTTCATACCCAGCTGGCTATTTCCCAGAAACTTGCTTTTTTTGAGGAAGACAATTAACAAACAGTAGTGGCACAAACAATTCAGCCTCTGCATCAAGAAAGGTGGAAGGAAGGCAAAACGAATACTGGCATAGTTAAAAGGTAAGATGAAAGAGGATATTTTAGCCAAAAGATCTTCATTCAAAAATTGGAAGAAGGATCCATAAGCATTGGCAAGTTAAATGTAAGACATTAATAAGAGAGAATTTGAAAAGTTGGACATAGAGGCAAAAAAAAAAATATATTCAAAGCAGAAAGCCTGCAAGGGAGTCAGTTGGACCATCAAGGGGTTAAAGGGGCACTTAGAGAAGATTCGGCCATTGTGGAAAGATTAAACAATTTCTTTGCTTCAGTGTTTACTGAAGAGGATTTTGGAAAGATACCCATTCTAGAGAAAGTTTTAGTGAGTGATGATGCAGATCAACTGAACCAAATCACGGTGAGCCTGGAAGATGTGGTAGGCCTGTTGACAAACTGAAGAGTAGTAAATCACCTGAACCGGATGGTATATACCCCACGGTTTTGAAAGAACTAAAAAATGAAATTTTGGACCTATTTCAATTAGTAACCTTTCATTAAAATCATCCAATGTACCTAAAGATTGGAAGATGGCCAATGTAATCCCCATGTAAAAAAGGGATCCAGGGGTGATCCGGGAAACTAAAGACCAGTGAGCCTGACTTCAGTGCCAGGAAAAATCATGGAGACAGCTATAAAGAATAAAATCACAAAACATTTTGATAGACATGGTTTGATAGGATACAGCCAACATGTGGACAAAGGTGAACAGGTAGATGTGGTGTATTTGGATTTTCAGAAGGCGTTCGACAAAGTCCCGCATGAGAGGCTTCTAAGAAAACTAAAAAGTCATGGGATAGGAGGTGATGTCCTTTTGTGGATTACAAGCTGGTTAAAAAACAGGAAACAGAGAGTAGGATTAAATGGTCAATTTTCTCAGTGGAAAAGGGTAAACAGTGGAGTGCCTCAGGGATCTGTACTTGGACCGGTACTTTCTAATATATTTATAAATGATCTGGAAAGGGGTACAACAAGTAAGGTGATCAGGTTTGCAGATGACACAAAATTATGCAGAGTAGTTAAATCTCAAGCAGATTGTGATGAATTGCAGGAGGACCTTGCAAGACTGGAAGACTGGGCTTCCAAATGGCATATGAAATTTAATATGGACAATTGCAAAGTGATGCATATAGAGAAAAATAACCCTTGCTGTAGTTATACAATGTTATGTTGTATCTTAGAAGTTACCACCCAGGAAAGAGATCTAGGCATCATAGTGGATAATACATTGAAATCGTCAGCTCAGTATGCTGTGGCAATCATAAAAGCAAATAGAATATTAGGAATTATTAGGAAGGGAATGGAAAATAAAACGGAGAATGTCATAATGCCTCTATATTGCTCCATGGTGAGATCGCACCTTGAATACTGTGTGCAATTCTGGTCATCGCATCTGAAAAATGATATAGCTGCACTGGAGAAAGTGCAGAGAAGGGTGACCAAAATGATAAGGGGCATGGAACGGCTGTCCTATGAGGAAAGGCTAGAGAAGTTAGGGCTGTTCAATTTGGAGAAGAGAGGACTGAGGGGGGATTTGATAGAAGTCTACAAAATCATGAAAGGACTTGAACATGTTAATGTAAATTGGTTATTTACTCTCTCAGATAATAGAAGGACCAGGGGCCACTCCTTGAAGTTAGCAAGTAGCTCATTTAAAACCAATCAAAGAAAATTCTTTTTCATTCAGCGCATAGTTAAGTTCTGGAATTCATTGCCAGAGGATGTGATTACAGCACTTAGTGTAATTGGGTTTAAAAAAGGTTTGGATAAGTTCCTAGAGGAAAAATCCATAAACTGCTAGTACGGTGATTAATAAGCAATAGTAGCTTATGATTTATCTAATGTTTGGGTACTTGCCAGGTACTTGTGACTTGGATTAACCACTGTTGGAAATAGGATACTGGGCTTGATGGACCTTTGGTCTGACCTAGTATGGCATATTTTATGTTTTTATGTTCTTATGTTATGTTCTTATTTACAATAAGGTGGAAAATTTCCAGCAGTAGATTCAAAGTAGTAGCCATTGATGAATGTAATCAATTAAAGTCCCAGTAATATATGAAAAATACTTTCACAAAATACTTGAATTATTTAAATTGCCACAATTGGATCTTACAGCTCTTACAACTTTATAACATAGAGGAAAAGACCTCAGAATAAGAACATGTCTAGTAAAAAAGAACTTGCTGCACACATTCCAATCATCAATCATAAAAACCTCCAATCTTCCTTTTATTCAAATACAAAAAAAATATTTTTATGACATTTTTTATATATTTAAAAATCTTATCTTGTAGCAATGCCCACTTCAGTCCACAAATTTTTCTTTGTATTGCCAATGTTCGCCAGCATTTCGCCGACATTGCTTCTTCAGGGCATGAATTATTGTTGAAAATCCAACAGCATCTTATTCCCAGTGCAAAATGCTCTCACTCTAGTTCAGTTAAATGGCTCAGATTTACAGTCAAAAACTTGGGACCATAAGTTCACCTGAAAATCTTTCTAAATTTAGGCACTGATCATTTTTAAAAAATGAGTCTCTAAGGGACCAGTTTTCAAAGAGTTTAGTAACTTAACATAGGTAGATTCATCAAGCCGTGGTAGGGCTACAATGTGTGTTAAAAAGTGTATATCGTGTGATAAACGCTGTATATCATGCAATATAACTCTAATGAGGTGATATTGTGTAATATTCGCCATAATTTACATAAAATGGCCTAGATTCCCTCCCATGCAAAGCAGTTCATACATAGGGAGGGGAGGGAGGGAGTCACATTTGACCCTGGACACTTTTTTTTACTTTTTGATGCTTTTTTTAAACAGATGGGCCCTTTAAATCTACCGAAATGCATCAGGACCCATGTTAGGGTCTTGATGCTCCTGTGGCATATTAATGATTATAGGAATGGTGTAGATAACATAATGTGGCTGACAAATTTCTAGGTCAGCCGTATTATTTTTCTTTGCATAGGATTACGTATGTATGAGCTGCTTTGCGTGGATTTCCAAATTCATATATGCAAATACCATGCAAACCAGCTCATTGGAATAAGGACAGTAATCTAGGCCAATTTATGTAAATTATCATGCAATATTGCCATGATAGAGCCACATCACATGGCATTATAGCCCTACCACGGCTCGATGAATCTCCCTATTGGTTACCTAAATCTATTCAAATGAACTACAGACCTAAATTTAGGACTCTTAAGTTTTAAGCCTCTAATTTTGATAAAATTTCAGCCAAAAACAGCTACTAATCTTCCTGGGCCAGATATTGAAAGTGCATTTAGCACGGATAGCTGGATAAGTCATTTATCCAGCTATTGTTTAGCTAGCCAATTCATGCATGAGTAGTGGATGGATCTAGGCAGCCATAGAGCTGATATAACATAGCCAGATTTCTGGCTCAGTTGCACCTTGACCGCGGATATTCAGCGGCAAAGTTGTGCCTCTGAATATCCCTTGTAACTTAGCTGGATAAGTCATATCTGGATAAGGTACTTACCTGGCTAGTGCTGAATATCGGGCCCCCTAAATTTAGTTGTCCAAAACATAGGTGCCTAAGAAAAATGCTAAATATATTTTAAAAATTGACTCCTCAGTGGTCTATACTCTAAAAGGCTTTGAAATCAGCATCTAATGTATATTATCTGCCAGTTTTAATGACTGTGTTATACCACTGTTTAATATTTAAAGGTGAATTTTCAAAGGCTTACTCACTTACAAAAAGGCCATATACAGGTATATGTGGCCCAAGTGTGCGCAATACGTTTTTTAGACAGGAGTCGCATATGCATTCACAGTATATGCATGTGTGCGAGTAAATGTACACACACACAAAAAGGGTATGTTATGGTGGGGTTAGCATGTACATGCATAATAGGGTATTTTAAACGTGACATATGCACGAACATCATCTGACTTATGTGTGTTCATTTGCCACTGCTCATTCAGGTATACAATTGCAAATTTTCCTTTTGATTTTGGACTTGGTGTTTAGCAAGTTGGCTTCCTTAGGTGAATGGACCCAGGAGCAGGCTAGGGGGTGGGAGGGAGTGTAACTGAGACAGACTAGAACCTTCTGGGTGGTAACTGGGACATATGGGTTTATGCTGGGATTTATGGAACAAATTGAGGGAAAACGGGATATACAAGGCATTAAAGCGGGGGAGGGGAGAGTGTATGTTATTAGGACATACTGGGTGGTATGAGTCAATGGTGTAGAGTCCCTTGTCAGTATCACTCTAATTACACTATGGATACTTAGGGCACAATAGAAGAGAAGGAAGAGAGAATAGAGGAGGAGGAGGAGGTACCCTTTACAAAGAGTACAGAGGACTAGGACAAAGTATTTGGATCTGTCCAAAAAGCAAGTCATGCGCAGATTCAAGCTCTACAAGGAAACCATACTCTACCTATGTCAGCAGTTAGAGCGGTATATGCAACCTACAACCCAGAATCCACGCCTTGCCAGTACACATCAAAGTCACTACACTGGCACCTTTCAGACACCTCTATGTGTCTGTTACCTCTATATGTGTATAGATCAAGTCCTGCTTGTGTTGCTCAGGAAAACACAACTCTATATATCCTTCCCTCAGAGAAGAGAGCAACAACATCAAATAATGATAGATTTCTATCAAATAGCATGTTTTCCCTCTTTCTTGGGGGCTATCGATTCCAGGTGGTCTGCAACACCAAGTTATCATCCTGGACTTCGTGCTCAAGTTTCCGGGATCCAGTCACCATGCCTACATCCTCTCACAGCCAGGAATTCATGACCATTTCCACATCACTGGGGGCTGGCTTCTATGTAAGAATGTACTTATCACTACCACCACACATCAACTAATCTTTTCTTATTGTCTCTTTCATATCTAAGAGGACTGACAGCTTGGGCCCAGAAGGACTGCTCTAACCATGTCCTGTGAACTTCCCTCTGCCCAACTCTAAGAATTATCTCTCTGCTCTTCTCTGCCCTACAAGTAGCAGAGAATTATCCACTCAAAACTTGGCTTATGATCCTCATAGCTAACCCACAGACTGCTATGGAGATTCGCTACAACCGGGCTAGCAGGCAGACCAAAGCAGTCATTGAGATAGCTTTTGGCCTTCTCAAAACACATTTCTACCCTCTTGACAGATCTGAGGGATGCCTTCTCTATAACCGACCTAAAGTCTGTGAGATTTTTCTAGCCTGCTGAATGCTACATAACTGTTGCGTCTGTTGGTCACAGATGGCTGCGACCACTCTGCCTTACCTCTTTTCTTCCCTTTTCCTCCTCCTTGGGCAAGATGGCTGCCTCCGGTGCCGAGTGCCGAGGGCTTCGGCATCTCCAGCTTAGCATGGGAGTTCCAGTCCACCATGCTCACTCCTGTGGCCTCCTAGGGTGTGCGCGTACGCACATCTCCTACGCTCAAATACATGTCATGGCAGGAACCTCAGGGGCATCCCCACCGCATGACGTCAATACCTCCGGGTATTTAAAACCTCCGCTTCGCTACCAACTTTGAGTTAGCAAGACTTCGGTTTAAGCTACTCTGACCGCTCTAAGCTGCATGCTTAGATGCCGCTCTACACTCCAAGGGCCTCGCTCCTTTAGAAGCTCTAGACACCTGTTCCTCGGGGGTCTCTCGCTGCCATCACTCTTCGGGCCTCTACTGAGACAACCGCTCCTTAGGGTTCTTTCTCTCTTACTCCTTTTCAGGATCTCCGGACTATCAGGTACTCGCTCCTTGAGGGCCTACCAGTCTATGTATCCTGTACTACGGACCTTCGGTCCCATCATCTCTCTCTCAAGAAGATGCCTACACTCCTGTGAGTACCTCTACGATCCGGTGCTCCAACTCCACCCACCAGGCTTGGCGTTGCCCGCACCGCGGGTCCCCACCTCTCTTGAACATTTATTTATTTATTTATTTTTAATTTTTTATATACCGACATTCTTACATCCGACGTAAATCATACCGGTTTACATTAAACAGAATAGCAGGAAATAAATTTCCATAGTCTAATACAATGAACATTTCTAATTAAAATTGTTAACATCTGGGTGAGATTCTACATCTGAGACTGTTGAACGTATTGGCACCTCGCGGACCTCAGTGCCTTGCCTTCCTGCTTCATACCATCTATCTACAGCAGTACAATAAAGCCTTCCGTTCATTCCGTGTCTGCTATCTGAGATTAGCCTATTGCTGTGGTTCCCCACGGGGCCCCTCCCCGTGGGCGGAGTCATCTCCACAGAGACCAAGGTTCCACAATGCCACAAACACAACAATGAACTGGCTAAAACCAGACATATGCCTCTTCCAGAAGAACTGGAAGAGAGTCTGGATGAAGAGGAGAAGGAGGAGGAGGAAGAAGTGCTGAGTCAGGAGGAATTGCAGGAGATACATTGCATTAATCAAAGGCAGGCTATAAAGGAAAGGAATATGCAAAGGTGTACATACATTTCTTTACATGAAGTGCACTATGTGATGACTGATATATAACAAAGTTAGTGCTTCCTTGGCTTCCCTCTTTTAGTGGGTGGGAGAAGTTCTGCTTCCTTTGCTTGCCCAATTCTGTAGTTCCTCCATAGCGGTGCCCTGTCGCTGCCGATGCTGCCCTCGGAGAGCTTAGGACTTGGAAGTAGTACCACATCATTATAGCTGCTGGAGGATTATGCAGGGCTTTGAGTGATACCAAGTAGATAGCCCAGAAGCTGTGGTGGGTCTTGTCTCCTTAGCCACCTGTTCCCTGGTCATGGCGGTGGTGGTGGTGACAAAATTACAGGAGGTGGTACATGTTGGGTGGTAGTAGAGGAATATGTGGAGCAAGTATTGATGCAGGTGGAACTTTGGCCTGGGGAGGTGCCATCCAAGTGTTTGGTGCTTGAAAAGATGGTGGGGGCTGCATCCAGTGAGCCATGAAAAAATATGGACCTTGTTGGGCATGGGGGGCATCCTTTGCAGAATCTCCATCCACACTTCAATCTGGTGTCTGTAGCCTCATGAATGCCTCACATCTCACACACAGCATCCTTGAGATCCCTAATTTCCTCCCTCACAGCATCCTAGAGGCCATACATCTCCATGCAGTGTCCTACTATCTCCTCCACTACTTTAGCATTGATGTTCATGAGTTGCCTCTCAGCAAGAATGACCTGCACTTTTTCTGGAGGACAGATAAGCTTCTCCTCTGTGGAGCTGCACTCCTGCTGGTCACCTGTAAGCTGGTTGTGATCAGGTGACTGTGAAAAAGTAGCAGCCCACTGGATCACCACCAACTCCTACTTAGGCTTTCGCTGCTCTTCTATTGCACCCTCTTCCATCTCTGTGTCCTCTTCAGAGTTAGCAGGCAGCACCTGTGAGCACTGTCTTCCCCATCAGTGGGTGCTTGGTCCTAACATATTTGACTCTTTGCCAGGCTGCTCCCTTGTAACAATGAAAATAATACATTCTTAAAAATACATGTAACGTAGGTATTATTCTTCACATTTAGTCGACCTTCCTTTTATTCTTAAAACTGCTCCATGAGCCCTCTTATATCATCACCTTCTATATCACTGTATAGAAGGTGATGATATATAAAGCATTGCTGTGGTACAAATATATACCCTGCAAACACTAGTCAAGCACCAGCATGCAATGCCAGAGAAAAAGGACACAGTAAATGTTATAGCTTTTGGAAAGGGATGCTTACTGGCTCGAGGTGTAGAAAACTGGAAAATAACATAGCAGCCTATGTTATTCCTCTGGGGAAAGGCCCAAGCTGGAAGTGGTACCTGTCTCAAAGACTTGTCCAATGTTGTGGGTCTAGAGATGACAGGAAAGTGGGTTCCACTAGATTCTATGGGGTAGATTTTCAGACGAGCGCGAATAGCCTACTTTTGTTTGCGCTCCAGGCGCAAACAAAAGTACGCTGGATTTTAGTAGATACGCGCGTAGTCGCGCGTATCGGCTAAAATCCTGGATCGGCGCGCGCAAGGCTATCGATTTCGTATAGCCTGCGCGCGCCGAGCCGCGCAGCCTACCCCCGTTCCCTCCTAGGCCGCTCCGAAATCGGAGCGGCCTAGAAGGGAACTTTCCTTTGCCCTCCCCTCACCTTCCCCTCCCTTCCCCTACCTAACCCACCCGCCCGGCCCTGTCTAAACCCCCATCCTACCTTTGTCGGGGGATTTACGCCTCCCGGAGGGAGGCGTAAATCCCCCGACCCGTACTCGCCCCCGTACCCGCCCCCAAAATGCTGCCGACACGCCCCCGCAACGCCGCGCGCTCCGGCCCCGCCCCCCGACACGCCTCCCGACACGCCCACTCCGAAAACCCCGGGACTTACGCGAGTCCCGGGGTTCTGCGCGCGCCGGTGAGACTATGTAAAATAGGCTCACCGGCGCGCAGGGCCCTGCTCGCGTAAATCCGCCCGGTTTTGGGCGGATTTACGCGAGCAGGGCTCTGAAAATCCGCCCCTATGTGCATACATAGACAACGGCTACACAATACAGAAAAGTTTCCTGGTTACACATTCATTTCAAAGCCTTCACTCTATTATGCTTCTACCATACCATAGGTGTACAGAATGTTTTAGTAGAGATTTTGACAAAGGACCTGGAAAAGTGTCAGTGCTTACAAGTGCATAAGGGCTAGTACCCTGTCCAGAAACCCATGAGATCAGGAGGCTTAGGGTGCTATTTGCCCTCCCAGTGTGCCTAAGTGCCCAACAACTTCACTGGATAAGGACCAAGTATTTCAAAATATGGTAATATATATATATATATATATATACACATATCTTCCATATACATACTTTTTCTAACTTTCCTACATATAAACTTACACTGGCTGCCAATTCACTTCAGAATCATTTATAAGTCCATCACCATTATCTATAAAGCCATTCATCACCATGCTCCACTTAACCTACAAATTCCGCTCAGACAACATACCTCTTCCAGACCCATTAGAGAAGCATACAGGGGATCACTACAGGTACCACATTCCAAAACCACTCAGCATCTAACCTTTAGAGATCGAGCCTTCTCAACAGCAGAACCATCGTTATGGAATTCCATTCTTCCTGATCTTCGACAGGAGCCCTGCCTTCCAACATTCAGAAAAAGGCTTAAGACTTGATTGTTTAAACAAGCCTTTCCTGACCCCAACTAAATATCATTTCAATAACAACCATAGTCAGACACTTCAGAACATTGTAAATAATTGCTCATCTTTATGTTAAATTCCTCTAGCCTTTTCTTCTCTCCCCAGTTTTGATCAACCTTTGTTTTATTGTAACTTCACTGTTTCTCTTCACTCGTTACAGTATCAAGTTCTTGTTACACCCCTTGTTAACTGTAAACCAGCATGATGTGATTGTATCATGAATGCCGGTATATAAAAACTCTAAATAAATAAATAAATAAATAAATAAATAAATAAATAGCTCACCTTGCTAGCGCTGTGGTTGGGAGGTGTTCAATTGGTCATCCCCTCCTACATCTGCATCTGAAATGGTGCTCAGCACCATCCGTTCCACTGCGGTGAAGCTGTTAGGCTCCTCAACTGTCATCCTGGCCTGCTTCCTTTTTACCAGCTGTTGGAGATTCTGCCACTTGTGGCTCAGGTCTTTCACACTGCGGTTGTTGTGATAGATCACATTGAGCCAGTGGCAGATCTTATCCCAGAGCTGCTCTTTCCTGTAGGATCCAACTCTTTTGGATTGTGAGCCATAGAAAAGATGCTGGACCTTCATCACATCATGGATAAGGACTATTTTCCTTGGTAGGAAGTTGGACTTCCAGACAAGTGCTCCACTGCTTAGAACATAGTGGAAGTAGGAAGACATGTATAAAAGGGACATGCTGACCCTTTTATACATGCATACATTGTACATATTTGCACATGTACCAGGGAGGGGGAGGTTACGCATGTAAATATTACACTTGTATACATTTAAAATAGATATGAATTATATAAATGTTTATTATTACTCGCATATACACCTATAATGTATGATAAGGAATCTCAATTCAGTCCTTGGGATACACCTTGAACATAAGAACATAAGAAATCGCCATATTGGGTCAGACCAAGGGTCCATCAAGTCAGGCATCCTGTTTCCAACAGAGGCCAAACCAGGCCACAAGAACCTGGCAAGTACCCAAACACCAAGAAAATCCCATGCTACTGATGCAATTAATAGCAGTGGCTATTATCTAAGTCTGTTATGGTTTTGATGAAGTTGGGAATCCCGGGCTGAGGTGAGAGATGGCTCTGCCCAGAGAGAGGAGCCCCCTTGGGCCTCACCATCGGTGGACATGGTCTCAGCGACGTAGGACACAGCTGTGAGAGAGACTTTATTAGGAAGAAAAGATAGTACATATCCCAAGGAGCGGGAAATATAATAAACACAGTCTTTGAGCAAATACAGTAGTCAAGATGATAATGTAGATACGAAGATCCGTAGTGGCCCGCAGCATGGGGTACACCAGGAGATTCCTGCAGGCTGAAGGAAATACCTCTGAGTGCAGATCCGGTAGTGGCCCGCAGCACGGGGTATGCCAAGGAAACTGTACTATAGATGCCAAGGAGGCAGAGGTCTGTGATACAGGAACCAGGCCGTAGACCTTGTATAGATGGAGCAATATCCTGAGGCACAGGATGAGTAGCATAGACAGACTGAAGAACGGTAGTGGCCCGAGGAACGGGGTATGCTGTGGAATCTTCAATGAGGTTGATAGAAGTTAGAGAATGTACTCACACAAGGAAGTCCCAGCAGAGATACCCGAGGAGCAGGTCAGGAGGTCCTAGGCAGGAGGGCCCTCTGAGTAGTGGATAGCCAAGACGTGGAAGAGCCCCCAAGGAGCGGGTACTCAGAGCATCCAAATGCCAGGAGGAGAGTCTGGAACAGAAGATCCAAGTTAGAGCAGATTTAACAAGTGAGAGAACTCCTTGCTAACTCGTCTTAGCGATGGGCCAGTCAGTATAAGTACACTAGCGGTGCTGACGACATAGGGAGGGGACGCCCCCGAGGTTCCCGCCATTACGTATACATAAGGAGGCCCTGCGCACACTTGCCTAGGTGATGCCGGAAGTAAGATGGTGGTCGGCAGTGCCCAAGCTGTCCCGGGGACTCCGGGGAAGTTGGCGTTGGTTGGCGGAGGCCACCATTCTCCCAATGATTGACGTGCAGGGAAAATAGAGGTGCGCATGAGAAGTCGCAGCTGTCTGCAACCAATGGGCGCAACAAAGTCAACTTGATTAATAGCAGTTAATGGACTTCTCCTCCAAGAACTTATCCAAACCTTTTTTGAACCTAGCTACACTAACTGCACTAACCACATCCTCTGGCAACAAATTCCAGAGCTCAATTGTGCATTGAGTAAAAAAGAATTTTCTCCGATTAGTCTTAAATGTGCTACTTGCTAACTTCATGGAATGCCCCCAGTCCTTCTATTATCTGAAAGTGTAAATAACTGATTCACATCTACTCGTTCAAGTCCTCTCATGATCTTAAAGACCTGTATCATATCCCCCCTCAGCCATCTCTTCTCCAAGCTGAACAGCCCTAACTTCTTCTGCTTTCCTCCCCTTTATCCTCCCCTTTTCCTCCCCTTTATCATTTTGGTTGCCCTTCTCTATACCTTCTCCATCGCAACTATACCTTTTATGAGATGCGGCGACCAGAATTGTACACAGTATTCAAGGTGCGGTCTCACCATGGAGCGATACAGAGGCATTATGACATTTTCCGTTTTATTAACCATTCCCTTCCTAATAATTCCTAAAATTCTGTTTGCTTTTTAGACTGCTGCAGCACACTGAGCTGACAATTTCAATGTAAGATCCACTATGATGACTAGATCTTTTTCCTGGGTGGTAGGTCCACATTAAATTTGCCATTTGGATGCCCAGTCTTCCAGTCTTGCAAGATCCTCCTGTAATGTATCACAATCCGCTTGTGATTTAACTACTCTGAATAATTTTGTATCATCTGCAAATTTGATAACCTCACTTGTCGTATTCCTTTCCAGATCATTTATAAATATATTGAAGGTCTGGATGGATATTTAATTGGGCTTGGCGTTATTCCCTGTGTATTTATATGCAAGCAAGCTGCCAAATCTACATGCATAAATTGATTATTAAGAAGCAACTTACACATGTAAATGAGCACCTCTGGTCAGCCCCTTTTTTACAAATACAAATTTACTCACAAACCCTTACATGTGTAAGTTTGAGGTTTATATAATAGCATAAGAACATAAGAAATTGCCATGCTGGGTCAGACCAAGGGTCCATCAAGCCCAGCATCCTGTTTCCAACAGTGGCCAATCCAGGCCATAAGAGCCTGGCAATTACCCAAACACTAAGAAGATCCCATGCTACTGATGCAATTAATCACAGTGGCTATTCCCTAAGTAAACTTGATTAATAGCCGTTAATGGACTTCTCCTCCAAGAACTTATCCAAACCTTTTAAGTGGGTATATGCTATTTACGCAGGTATATGCTGATTTTTATGCGTGCAACTATTGAAAATTTACCTTTAACTGGCTACATTTGAATATCATCGGTTAGGTTGCAAAGTTATCTTAATATAAATATCAGGATAGCTTTAACTTAACAAGTCATATTCAAAGAAATTCACCAGTTAATTAATGATTAAGGGGAAAAAAGAGCTCCCAAGTGGACCTTGTGGCCCAATCCCCTGCTCCAAACCCACTCAAAGATCCCTGTTACATTTGGCTGGCTGTGGCTCACCTCACGACCAGCCGCTCTCACCTCTTCTGGTCCAGAGTTACCCTGACACCACAACGAAGACTTGGCAGACCACTGTGTGGGTCCAGCTGAGCAGGATTGCTGCTTCATGCATTGGACATCCTTAGGCGCACGAATGCATGCCATGGACAGATTTAAAGGGCCCATGGCAGGAAAACCTCCACGGTGCCCTCCCATGATGTCAGCAGTGCGTGGGTATTTAAACCTAGACCTGGCCAAAATCAAATGCCTCAGCAATTCTTGGTGAGTAGTTGGTTCCTGGTTCCTGACTCTTTTGTCTTTTGTCCTCCCTGGATCGTCTCTGCAGCTTGGACATCAGATTGCTCCTGACTTTGTGTTCTTCTGAATTGACTCTTGGCTGACCTTGGACGTCCCCTGGACCTCGCTCATATTCTGCCTGCCCCGACCTTTGGTTTGTCTTTGACTCTGCTGCTTGGCGCCTGCCCTGACTTGTGGTACGTCTTTGACTCCGTCTGCCGCCTTTCTGACCTTAGCCTGTACGGACTGCACTTCTTGCTGGTCTCCATCTTCCAGAGGTCAACACCTGTCCAGCTGGCCCCGGCACCTAAGGGCTCACCTTTTGAGGGGAATGTGGGCTGGTATTGGTGAAAGTACTGTTGGGCCTCTATCCAGACAGATCCGTCTGTCGACGGTGTGGACTTGCAGGGCTCCTCCCTGCAGGTGGTGCCAACCTTGACTCGACCTAAGGGTTCACTATTGCAACAATCCCCAAGCCCTCCAAGATCCCCAAAATAAATCTTAAAGTTACAAGCCTCTAGGCCAGAAAAAATGTCCTTCCTTCCCACTTCCCCTACCCCTCCTAGCCCCTAAGATTAAAAAAAAGGAATAAGCACAGCTACATTTGGGCATCCTCTCCCGCCCCTCCCCTTTCAGCCATGCCAAGTCCAATTTTACCATCCTGCCCCTCCCCCCCGGATTCCCCCAAACCTTTAAAAGAAACTGGAGCTCAAATCTTGTCCCAGCTTCCAGTTTGTCCAGCATTCCTGGATAACTTTAAACCTCCTACTGCTCATGTCTTGACACACCCGAATAACTTATTCAACTAACTCCAAATATCAGAGTTAAACAAATAATTTATTCTGTTATCTCAGCTCTGCCTTAGAATGCCCATAAAACATCCCTACTATATCTATCTACACTTTAGTCAGATAATGACTTATGCAGCTAAAATTTAGATGGAGAATTGCCAGGGATATTCAAAAGTCAGCATTTAGCTAGATAACCTGAATGTTATCTGAGTAAATGCCTTTGAAGATTGACTTCAGAATAGTTAGGCAGAGGTTGCTTGAGGATAGAGACCATTCAATCTAATTGGGTAAAGCGGCAAGAAATAAGAGCAGTAACTGGGGTGGGTGGGTGATGGGTAGTGTGTGAGGATTTACCCTTGCTAAAACTAAGCATTTCCACCTACCTTGGAGTCCAGGTATTTCAATGCTAGCTGTTAATACCCTTAAAAAGACAGAAATTCACCCAAAGAGCAGACAAGAATGAATATTTAACAGAGATTAATAATTCTGGTTCTTTGGGACAGTGGGGAGTGTTTTTTCTTGTCCATAAGGAGGTATATTCAAAGATGACTGTTGTAACATGCAACATTTTCTGTAAAACTTGTTCTGTCCCAAAATTATTTACAAAAGAGGCACACAATAACTTTGATCTCTGCAATTCAGCACAGCCTAAATTCTCCAACCACAGCCCATCAATGGGACGACTGTAAAAGTCCTGGGGTGTGGGGTGGGGAGGAAATATTTTTTGGTGTTTATCTCTTTCACTGGAGGTGTTTATTATTCATCAGTTAAAATCTAAAAATGGAAGCCCTACAGACATTTTACAACAAATAGAAAGTGGAGATGATGAGCGGTATACACAATCGATGAAAGCCACAATTACAGATGGTATAGTGCTAGAGAGTTCATGGATCCTTATACTGGATTAATCGAAAAAATGTGAACAAGGAAAAACTTTAAATTAAGCGTTTTCCACCTTTTATTGATAAGTGATTGAGAGAAGGTTTCGGTCCCATGACACGGACCATATTTCGCCACATGGGCTGCTTTGGGAGGGACAGAGGCCCAGACAAACAACTTAGAGCTGTGCCAGAAGGTTTCCAATGCATAAACCAATAAAAGTGTCCATGTACAGCAGGAGGAAATGTCGGTATTAGGTGCAGGGTGCCCTAAAGAGAATTGTTCAAGTCAGAATGAGCTTCCAAGCATGGTGAAAACAGGAGACAGTTTCCGATCTATCTGAGATTGACCTTTCAAGGGATTTGAAATAAAGGGGTATTCTGGCATTAACATAGGAAACTGGAGCAGTGGTTCAGTATTTATTTCATTTATTTATTTATTTGTTTATAGATACAGATATTCACCTGAGAGTATCACATCGGTTTACATAATATCTAGTGAGATAGTGTGGTTACAGGTCATACTATCTTTACATTGAGGCATTGTAAAACTACATCGAAGTATACAGCGAAGTATAGTTTTGTAAGGATAGGATTATAACATTGTAATAAAAACGACTTATTTTCATGACAATATAATAGCTTGACATTTGATTTGACTATTAAGAGTAGAGATGTGAATTGTGTGCCAGATCGTCTTAACGATCAGATTCGGCTGGGGGGGGGGGGAGGGGGGAAATCTGATCGTTAAGATATGTGAATTGGAATTGTTTCCGATTCCAATTCACATCGCTAATTTTTTTTTTAGGGAGGCCTGTGCCGCTAAAAAAAAACAACCCACCCGACCCTTTAAATCGACCCCCCCCCCCCTCCCGACCCCCCCAAAACCTTTTAAAATTACCTGGTGGTCCAGGGGGGCCTCGGGGGGCCTCGGGGAGAGATCCAGGGGGGCCTCAGGGAGAGGAGAGATCCAGGGGGGCCTCGGGGAGAGATTTCCCGTTCCCAGGCATCAGCTGTTCTAAAAAAAAAAATGGCGCCGATGCCCCTTTGCCCTTACCATGTGACAGGGTATCCGTGCCATTGGCCGGCCCCTGTCACATGGTAGGAGCACTGGATGGCCGGCGCCATCCTTAAAGATGGCGCCGGCCATCTTTACTCATCAGCCCCTATTATATTGAATTCTGTGGGTTATGGGGAGCCAGTGGAGGTCTTTTAGTATGGGGGTGATGCGTGTGTAGCGCTTGCTGTTTGTGAGGGATCTGGCTGCCGAATTTTGGAGTAGTTGGAGTGGCTTGAGGGTGGAAGTAGGGAGTCCAAGGAGGATGGAGTTACAGTAGTCAAGTTTGGAGAAAATAAGGGCTTGTAGTACAGATCGATAGCCTTGACTGAGTAGTAGGTGTTTGATTTTTTTGAGGACTTGTAATATGAAATAGCCTTCTTTTATTATAGTGTAGGTTTTCAGGTTGAGTTCGGAGTCTAAGGTAACGCCTAAATTTCTTGCAGTTGTGACGAGATGGTTCGTGCTTTGCGTGGATGTACAGTCTTGAATATTCCATGCTGGTGGTTTGTTAGAGATGTGTAGGATTTCAGTTTTTTGTGATTGAGGGTGAGTGCTATTTGGGATTGGAGTTTTTGTATTTGGGTTAGGATAGAGCTCCATTGTTGCAGGGTGTTCTGCATGTTTTCTTTCATGGGGTTGAGGATCTGGACATCATCGGCATTTACAAAGTATTGGAGGCCTAGGTCACTGAGTAGTTTGCAAAGTGGGAGCATGTAGATGTTGAAGAGGGTGGAGGAGAGTGATAAACCTTGAGGGATGCCGTGTGAAAGGGGGAATTGTTTTGATTCCCTGTTGTTGAAGGTTACTTTGTAGGTTCTGTTCGATAGGTAGGATCTGAACCATTTGATTTTGGAGACATCTAGTCCGATTTCAGTTAGTCTGGTTAGGAGGGTGTTGTGGTTGACGGTGTCGAATGCTGCAGATATGTCTAGTAGTATAAGAAGGTAGGTTTGTCAAGTGTCTAGACCTTTGAGTGCTGAGTAGGCAAGGGTAAGTAAGAATACTTCTGTGCTGAGTGCTTTTCTGAATCCGTGTTGGGATGGGTATGGTGTTTTCTGGGTTTCCAGGTGTTCGGAGAGTTGATGGTTTACTATTTTTTCAAGGATTTTTTAGATAAATGAGAGGTTTGATATGGGTCTGAAATTGCTAGGGTCAGCGGCATCAAGGTAGGTTTGATGATGGCACATTTAAGGGCTTCGGGGAAGTTTCCATGTTCTAGCAACACATAGATGATGTCAGCTATAGGTTTGGCTATGACGTCAGGGATTAGTTTCAAGGTTTTGATCGGTATGGGGTCAAGGGGGTGGGTGGCTGGGTTTATTTTTTGTATGATGGTTTTTATCTCGGAGGAGGCTGTGGTTTCCAAGGTGGTCCAAGTGGGGACAGAGGTGGGCTGGGGGGGGGGGGTCAGTGTTTCCTTGGTAGCTTGAGGGGTAGTAGTTATTAGTTTGGTGATTTTGTCCAGAAAGAACTGTGCTGGTTTGTCACATGTTATTATGTTGTTCTCATTGGAAGGTGGGGTTTGGATGGGTTGAGTCATCTTGGTGACGAAGTTGAAGAGGGCTCTTGGGTTGTATTGGTGTTCATGGATTTTCCTTGTGCAGTATTCACGTTTGGCCTTGTCTATGTTGGTTTTGTAGGTGTGGAGTATTGTTCTGTATTTGTCCCGGTGGGGAGTTGTAGGATCTTTTCTCCATTTTTTTCTGCTTGACTGAGTAGTCGTTTTGTGTTTTTCAGTTCATGTTTGTACCATGGCGCCCATATGAGTGTTTGTAGTTCTGATTTCTTAGGTGATGATGGGGCATTTTGATTTGGCGATTTCAGCGTTGATGTTAAGCCATAAGTTTGTGGCTGTATTTGCTGTGTTGAGGTTAAGATCTTTTAGTGCGGTGGGGAGGGCTTCTGTGATGATTTCACTAGGGCATGGTTTGGGGAAAGTGATGTATTTTTTGTTGTTGGTTTCAATATGGTTGATTTTGAGTTGTAGCGTGGTTTGGATGAGTTTGTTGTCGGTCCATGGGATGTTGGTCGCTGTGAGGGGGTTGTTGGTGTGTGCAGTTTTGTTGTTGATAAATATGAGGTCAAGGGTGTGACCAGCTTTCTGAGTTGGTGTGTTTACTATTTGTTTGAAACTGATGGCTGACATAGTGTCAAGTAGTAGTTGGCATGTGGAATCTATGATGGAGTTTGAAGTCACCTAGGATGATTGCTGGTGTTTCCATGTTAATGTGTGATGGGATGATTTCAATGAATGATGATAGGTGGAGGTCCAGGGATTTAGGTGGGGCATATATCAACATAACTTGAAGGTTTTTTGTTTTGAAAAGGCCTATCTCCAGGGGTAGAGGTTGATTAATGTGTTGTTGTGTGAATTTGAATTTCTTTGAGGCAATAAAGAATAGTCCACCTCCTTTTCTTTTTGGTCTTGGTAATGAGAAGATATTATATGCTGAGAGGGGTAGTTGGTTGATTAGTGCTGTGTCGGATTTCTTGAGCCATGATTCTGTGATGCAGAGGATGTCAGGGTGGTTGTCCATTAGTAGATCCTGTAGTATGAGGATTTTCTTGGTGACAGACTGTGCGTTGATTAGGATGAGTGATAGGAGCGATAGTGTTGCAATGTGAGTGTTTGGGTTTATGGGGATTTTTAAGAGGCGTCTTGGTCGTTTGTGTGTGTGTTGGTTGTAGTTGATGTGGTGTATGGGTGTGAGTGTGAGTAGTGTTTTGTGTTAGGGGAGGGGTGGTTGAGTGTTGGTATGGGTACGGAGTGGGTAATCATGTTGTGTGTAGGGGGGGGGGTGACAGGTATCAACTCTGCGGGACTGGAGTTTCCCTTTATTTAAAATATTTACCTTAAAGGTCAATCATATATAGATTGGAAACTGTCTCCTGTTTTCACCATGCTTGGAAGCTCATTCGGACTTGGGCAATTCTCCATAGGGCACCCTGCACCTAATACCGGCATTTCCTCCTGCAGTACATGGACACATTTGTTGGTTTATACATCGGAAAACTTCTGGCACAGCTCTAAGTTGTTTGTCTGGGTCTCTGTCCCTCCCGACGCAGCACATGTGGCAAAATATAGTCCATGTCGGGGGACCGAAACCTTCTCTCAATCACATCAATAAAAGGTGGAAAACGCTTAATTTTAATTTAAAGTCCTTCTTTGTTCTACTTTTTTCGATTAATCCAGAATAAGGATCCATGAACTCTCTAGCTTTTCAGACATTCTTATGTTTCATTTTATTTATTTTGATCCTATAAAAAGGTAGAGTCCTAGAAGTCATATAGGTAGGGACCTTCTTTTTCAATTTTCACTTATAAATTCGCAGATTTTCACCCTAATTTTGTGTCTTGAACATCTTCGGAGGCAGCGGTTCCAAACCACCCCAAAATCAATGCAGGCAGAAGAGCCTGCTGTATTCAAGTCCCTCCTTTCTCCTCCGTCCTCCCCAAGTAGTGAAGATTTGCCTTAGTCTTCCTCCAGAGGGAAGCCACACTCTCTCCTACAGGAGCTGAGAGGAGCCTTGTAGGCTCAGGTTTGCTGACCTCATCTCTATGCTCTGAGAGGAGCCTTGCAGTGTTGCCAGGTAGTTATGAAAGAATATGCCGAAAAAAACAAGCTCAAAACAAGCCCAAAACACGTGAGATTTAAAATACTTCTATTAGAAAGTATTAATAAACAGAAAACACTTTAAAAAATATTGTCATGAGTGTAATGGAGGAAAAAATTGTCATAACTAAAAAAAGGTCTGACAATCGATGATGGCAACCATTACTTCTTCAGCCTTTGTATTGTCAGCATTGTTAGGACACACATTTTTATTGAATTGCTTCAGCATAATACTCGCTGGCAGGAAATTGATACAGTAAATACTAGAGATGTGCATTTGTTTTTGCCGAATTGGAAAATTTCAACGAAATTGTCCAATTTGGAATAGATCGGAGGACCTGAAAAATGATTGGGTTTTCCCAGAAATTTCAGGGAAAATTGTTTTTTGGGTTAGCGTGGGAGGGAGAGGCACATTTATTTAAAAAAAAACAAACGGAAACCCACCACAACCCTTCAAATTTACTTAATTACAACTCCCCCCCCCCCCCCCCCACCATCCCGATCCCCCCCAAGACTTACTGAAAGCCCTGGTGGTCCAGAGGTGGTCCTGGGAGTGATCTTCCGCTCTCGGGCCATCGGTCCTGCCAGGAATCAAAATGGCGCCGGTGGCCCTTTCCCCTTACCATGTGACAGGGGCTACCAGTACCATTGGTCAGCCTGTCACATGGAAGGAGCAATGGATGGCCGGTGACATTTTCTAAGTAAATTTGAAGGGTTGGGGAGGGTTTGGGTTTTTTCGTGGAAAATCACCGAAAAAAACCCCCGAGCTACAGGAAAATGACATTTTCCATGAGGCACCTGAACCGCAGCCCGACCTGAAAACCTTCCAATAGAGTTGCATTGGCCATATGGTCTCTTGTCTTGGACTTAATTACATTTACTTGAGAGAAGACTTTTTCAACATCTGTATTACTCAGAGGCAGTGATAAAAGCGATAAAGCAATTAATGGCAAATCCTCATTCACACATTCATGATTAGCATCTCCTCAAATTGTAGTAGCAAAAGTAGGATTACAAAATAGTTAATAAAAATTTACTATTAGAAAGAAATGAATGCACTAAAGGAGATCATTTACAATGCTCATGCACTTACTGCATATTCTCATACTATGGTAGATAATTCACTGAAATGGCTGCAAAACGTTAACGTACACGAAAAATAAAGATTGTGAGAATACTATCTAACACAACTGGAGCAAAATAAGTTCGTTTTAACTTCATTGGTAAGTGCAGAAGAAATCTTCAAAACCCAAGCAGCTTAGATTTTCAAGAATATTGCTTAATAAATGAATTTCCATTCACCTTGATCACAAGATGCTGCAGTACCTTCAGCCAGTTAGGCCGTTCTATATGGTAAGGGATTATGGATCCCCATCCTGAAACAAGGAAGTTTATATATAATATTACATGTAATTTGTATCAACTATTAATGCCAAAAGGAAGTTCAGAGCCATAACCAGCTTACATGCTGGAAACAAGTGACTACTTCCAGTATATGCGAGCCTCCAAGTGGCTACAAGGTGTTAGAAATGGGGGGTGTTTAGTGTGCCCTTGGGCCTCAGCCCGACCCCAGATGGATCCAGGACCGAACCGAGGGTTGGCGACGAGTCCCAGCTTGGCAGAACACAGTCTTACCCTCTGCCAGGCCTGCAAGCTCCCAGAGCCAACAACAGATGATGTTGGTAGGGGAACGGTCCTCCGACTGTTCTGAGCCCTTTCGGACCTGCCGCTTGAATCAACATGGAGCAGCAGGCCGGCCTGAGGATGAGGGCAGATGGAGGCCTTGACACGAAGACATGACACCAGGCGGATGCAACGGCATCAGAGATGAAGAACTTGACGAAATCCAGATGAGACGAGAAGCTGGGAAGGAAGACATTGGCACTGTCTCTCAGGGCACCCTACACAGCCCACCTTCACGGGCGGACCCAATTGGCTGGTCACGGACCACCCTGTCCCACTGCGCGCCCTACACAGCCTAAGGAGACTGGTCACGGACCACGCGGAGAGCGGGACGAGCGCAGGAAAGGAATCCAGCTGGCAGAGGCTCCAGTGACTGGGAACAGGAACCGGATGAAATGGATTTACCCTCATGGTGGTCACCTGGAGGACTAGGAGTGCTGGAACATTGCAGGAACAGACATCAGGAAGATCAGACACAAGGACACCTGGACGGGGACCTCAGGCAATGAAGACATGGTTCTAGACACAGATGAGATGAGGAGCTCCACGAAGAAGACAAGCACCTATCGGAGCACTGGACAGCAGGAGCTTCCAGAGACAAAGTAACTCTGATGCAAGGCGAAGACTGAAGTGACGGAGCAGCCTTTTTATAGGGCTGGAGCAGGAAATCAGTCCTTATGTCGGGCCATCACACTTCCTGTGTCTGGCCCTTTAAATTCTGTAGAGAGGCGCGACCGCGCACCTAGGAGGAAGGAAGCAGGAACTGTGCAGGACCGTGGACAGCGGCCTGCACAGCGTATTCGCGTAAAGAAGCAGGGCTGGCCTGAGAAGCAGGCCCAATGACGGCAGCGGCTCCAGCCGCTGCAGGAGGCCCCGGGGGTGGCTCCAGCCGCTACTCCAGCCCGTGGCTTGTGGCCTGCAGGCCCGGAAGTTGAGATGACGTCGGCGGCGCTCCATGCCGCATGGAAGGACACTGAAAATTTGCAGCTGCTGCCACGGTGAAGCAGAGCACCAGGGGCAGCCTCCGGGCCTCGAAAATGGGAAAGTCTGCGGCTCCAGCCGCACCGGAAGGCCCGACAATGGCGGCGTCCATGCCGCGTCGGGAGAAGCAGCATGGGGGGAGGTGAGAGCAGCCTGCTCGCGGGGGTTAGCTCCGCGGGCAGGGTTCCATAACACAAGGCAAGCATGGCTGAGCTGTGAGGGTGTCCTGGCCTCGGCGGCTCCTGCTGCACAGAGAAGGTAGTGGACAGAGGAGACTGGCAGCCTATCAAGCCCAAAAAAAAAGTGAGTAGGAAAAATTAATCCAAAAATAAGCTACCTGTCAGTTGCAAAAAAAGAAAAAAAAAAAAAAAGCAATTCCTGAAAAAAATAAACCTCCAAGCCCAAACTCTCTTTAAATAAGTGAGGTTGGCAACTCTGCCTTGCAGGCTCAGTTCTGATGACCTCATCATTGTGCACCTGGTAAACCACTGCTTAGGCGAACACTTTCCTAGCAAACACAGATGAGGTCACGCAGAACTGAGGCTGCATGGCTCCTCTCAGCTCCTGTAGGAGAGAATGGCTGCCATCAGGAGACGATTTGGGCCACTGGTTCAGCTCCGAGAAAGGGCTTGAACCATAGGATTGGCCAAAGTATGGCTTCACAATCACCCACCCAAGCACAGATGAACAGCAGTGCCCCCCCCCCCCCCCCCACCACCACCACCAGAAGAAGTTTCTGGTGTGATTCCTGAATTGTGGCTCAGCGCAGACTCTGAGGTTAGGTGTAGGTCTGCCCTGCAGAGCATGGAAGGAGGAGGAGCCTGGAATCATCATAACTGGTAAGAATCAATAATATTTGGAGGGAGGGAGAGGAGGATTCTGTGAGGGGCAATTAAAGCGAAGATTCTTGGGGGAGGGAAGGAGATTTTTGCAAAGAAGGGAGACAATGAAAGAGCAGACATAGCGTGGGTTAAAAAGGGGAAATGCAAGGGAGGGGAGTGAAGACATCAGGATCACTTAAAGAATCATTTGCAGGGAGGTTATATATGTGGGTTAGGAGGGAATGGGACAGTGGAAGGCTTCTGTGCACCAAAATAAATTCTGATATTCTCACTAAAAAACGATTTAAAATATTTTCTTCAGATTTTCTGTTTTTGTTCTTGTCAAAATAAACCCTAATAAATTCCTCAGAAAAATTAAGTAAATAAAAAACAAAAATGAAGGTCTCTACATATGGGGGCAGATTTTCAAAGGGGTACACGCGTAAAATACGCGCGTAACCCCCGAAAAGCTGCCCCTTCCATCCCCTGCGCACGCCGAGCCTATGTTACAAAGGCTCCGCGGCGCACGCAAGCCCGGGATGCGTGTAAGTCCTGGGGCTTTCCCGGGGGGGGGGGGGGGGGGGGCGTGTCGGGGGCGTGTCGCGGCCGGCGCATCATCGGGGGGCATTCCGGGGGTGGGTTAGTTAGGGGAAGGAAAGGGAAGGTGGGGGGCGCCGGAACGGAGGCAGCCTGCGCGGCTCGGCGTGCGCAGGCTGCCGATTTTGCACAGCCTTGCGCGCGCTGATCCTGGGATTTTAAAATCCGGCGTACTTTTTTTTAAATCTGCCCCATAGTTTTGGAGTCTTTGTAAGTTGTGATTTCTTTTAAAGGACTACCGAAAAATATGTCACAGCATCTAGGCTTTTGATATCTTGCAAGACTCTGAAGGCATATCTGTCTGAAGAAAAGGCCAGCGAGGTCTCAAAAGATCAGCTACTATTACACCTGTTTCATTGGCTCTTTAAAGGTATTGCAGCCTACAAAGACTTCATGCTATAGTAACTAATCCTGTCCACTGATGACATACTGTTGATCTGAATTAATGACTTCAGATGCTGTTAATCTATCATTAGCTTCTGTCTTGAACATGTAAAATGTATTTATCACTGCACATTCCCAAATTCATATATCCACAAAACTCAGTAGAGTTCTACACAATATTTCTTTCTGTAATGTTTTTTCATCAACTTTCCGAGAGAAAGATGCAGGGAAAATGTAAACCAAAATCAAAATGACAAATACTTACCCTGAGAGGGTAGGTGTTTTTTTGTTTTATCCTGCTGTTTGGAGAAAATCTGCTGCCATCTAATTTGTTTCTGCAATCTGATCTTCCCTTGTGTGCTTCATCCTCTCCCCACTGATTGTATCCGCTAGTGCTTTCAGATGACTATAATATCTTATTAAAGTACATCTCTCTATGGATCCAGGATTCTTATTTGCAGCACAAGCTTTTGTTAGATATCATAAATAGTTTCATATTCTAAATAAAGCTGACTGAATTTTAACTGTAATGTTCACTACTTTATAGCAGGATAGATATCTTAGGCAAATGGGCAATCAGATTCAATATGAAACAGGTAAGAATAATAGCCTGGATTAAGCTTTTCAATTCAATTCATTCATTTGGTTTAGTTTGGGGCAAAAAAAGTATTTATTTTTTGTGTCATTCAATCATTTGTCCCCCTTTTAAAGTTAATAGGGGAAGCAATGCCTAATA
This sequence comes from Rhinatrema bivittatum, assembly GCF_901001135.1. Classification (NCBI taxonomy): domain Eukaryota; kingdom Metazoa; phylum Chordata; class Amphibia; order Gymnophiona; family Rhinatrematidae; genus Rhinatrema; species Rhinatrema bivittatum. The sequence goes on from NC_042619.1 coordinate 372,271,487, forward strand.
TTTTGAGCTAAAAAATTGGGGTATTTCACCCAAATTTAACAAAATTTGCAGACAGACATTAGCAATAGAGTGGAGAACACTCCAGGACACCAAGAGTGGGCAAAGTGGCAGCAAGACTGACATGAAGAGCCCACAGCACAGTGACAGGGCAAAGCAGCCCAGAGACATTAACACCCACAGGCACTGTGAGAGAGTAAAGTAGCACCAACAATGGCAAGAACAATCCAAGGCTCCAGAAGGTGGGAAAAGGTCACAAACAACAGTGGCGTGCAGATCCTAAGGAACCAGAAAGTGGGCAAAGGTCACAAACAACAGTGGCATGATGATCCCAAGTCAAAAGAGGGGTAAAGGGCACCTACAGAAATGGCATTGTAGGGAGATATCTCCTGTTTACCACTGATGCACCAATTATGAATTATAATAGACAATGTACAGGCCAAATTCTGACAGGCCCCAGACATTGTCACACACAGCAAGAGAAGAAACTTTGCCCAGGTGAACTTTAAACATTGTCACTGTGGAAAATGAAGAGGCCTTGTCCTGATACACTGAAGGATACCTTATCAGATGTGCCTGTTTGTCAGTTCCTGTGCAAATATAAAGCAGTCAGAGGGGCATTGGCAATGACTTAAGATCCTAAACAAGTGTCAGGCCCATCCAAGGTAGCAAAGGTCAGAAAAACCCTTGCCCTTAGAGGGAGGGGCAGCCTGAGACAAAAAAACACTCTGACACCCAGCTTGGCATACAGATGTAGCAGTTCTCCCCTGAAAGGAATGGAAGGGGGGAAAATTGCCTACAACATGGCAGAACCCTTCCCGAAGTAATGGGGAGGGGATAAAAAGACCTGCAATGCAGCAAAAGACCCTCCACCCACCACAAGGTTAGGCATATTTATCAGTTGGGAAGTATAAGATAGGGGGACAAGGAAGAGAAGAGAAGGAACCCCTGGGAGGGCAAACCTGAAACCAAAAGGAGGCAAGCAACAGAGTCCTGGAGGAAGAGGAGGCACAAACCCTTAACACAAATCTGGGGAGAAAACCCAGAGAGTGAGAATCTGTGCTGAGGTGTTCCTAGAAGCAAAAGCCGGGACCAGAGGCAAACCAGCCCTCCCGGCTTTCGAGAAGGGAGAAGACTAGGTGTGGCCAGGTGATCAGAGAGAGGAGACCCCAGCTCAGGTGCAGGGGGGTGACACGGAGTCATAGACGAGGAAGGATGAGACCAAGGCCAGACAGCCAGCAAGCACCAGAGCCAGAAGCTAGCCTCCTTCCTGCACAGCATATCCGCTCTTCCAGTGCCAAGCCCAGAAAGCAAGCCTCTCCCTTGCCCACATTCTCCAGCTCTACAGCTGGAACCTGCTTCAGAGGGGAACAGAGTCATCGCCTGAAGTTGGAATCAGGGGTAAGTAAGTTAGCCATAAGTATTAATATCTTAAGCGAGCTAATATTTATGACATGTGTGAAACTATCCCTGATACAGAACTTTCTCTAGGGAAAACTGGTGCTTAGTGGCCAGGATGTTAGAGATAGAAATTGTTGTTATTTTCTAAATGCCATGTCCTGCCAAATCTGATAAATTAAAGTCTATTTCTGAGGAGCATACACGTTGTCTTTTCCCTGACTTAGGATCGCAAGTAAGGTGGGAGGGAAGCTGGCAGTGTCTTGTAACAGAGATCCCCTCACCCCTAAACCTGCTTACAGCATGAATACTCTGAGGCACCTTGAAAAGGGCCAAATGGTACCAGCAGTGGCAGAACAACTCAAGACAGTGATAGAAAACCAAAGCAGCACATACAGAGGCTTGAATAGCAAGCATGATAGGGGCAAAACGGCATCAACAGTGGCATGAAGACTCCAAGGCACCAAAAGAGGGGCAAAGCAGTACTAACAGTAGCATGAATATCCCAAAGGAGTATGAGAGGTGCAACACGTGCATAAAGCATCGGATCAGCATGGCAAACGTCAATAAGTACTGTAAGGGAATTTAAAAAAAAAACTTTGAAGACAGCAAGAGCAGAGACAAAAACACCCAAAGGTACCAAGATAGGCTCAAAGCAGCAGGATCACTGGCATTAAACCCCCAAGCTATAGGTGCAGAGAAACACAGCAAGAAGAGTGGCACTATGAGGGAGCAAAGCAGCATCAACAGTGGCACGAAGGCCCCCAAGGCACCACAAGAGGAGCAAAGGAGCAGTGTGAAGGAGCATACATAAAAAGCCTTCAGAACTCTGTGAAGGACCAGACCCATCTGTCTGGCTCCAGTCCACCTTAAGACAAGGTATTCTGGGGGCAGGGTGGCTCATCTGAGTAGGAATATAGTGTAGGCTCAGAAGAGTGCAAGAGAGGCCCGGGAATAGAGATATGTATTGTACCGGTAATCGTTTCCTGTTTAATTTTCATAAAACCGCGGGAAATTTTGTATCTCCCGCGGTTTGGGGTTGTTTTTTTTCGTGGTGAATTGTTTTCAGGTTAGTGCGCACTAACTCCCGTTAGTACGTGCTAGCTCCCGTTAGCGCGTACTAACGGTTTTATGTTAGTGTGCACTAACAGGAGAATTAGGAAATATCTTACAAATTTCCTAATTTGTCAAAAACGAATGCACATACTTACCCGGGAACAACATGAGAAGGCAGCTCCTTCACACATAACTGTGAGTAGAGAGGGGAAACAGTTCTTGAGAATAGGAATGATTAATGTTTTTGGTTATGAATGCTTTTGTGAGCGCTGAAGATCTGAAGCACTGTACATAAAGAGAGCACTGAGAAAAGACTTGACCGCTCGTATGTTGTGCCACAAATGCCAACAGACCAACAGTGAAATGAAGACCCCCAAGTATAGAATGACGATGGGCAAAAAGTACCAACAACAGTGGTATGAACACCCCAAGACACCTAAGGAGTGGCAAAAGGCACTAACAACAGTGTCGAATGCAACTCAAAGCACTAGAAGAGGGGCAAAGAAGCATCAGTAGTGGCATGAACACTACAAGGCTTAGAGAGGGGGGTATAACAATAACATAGGGGCTTTTAGTGTTACAGTACACCCAGTAATGCAGGCTCATACACACACAGCAGGCAGAAAAAGTACACAGTGGCATCAACACCCCCAGAAACTGAGAGGTAAGGCAGAAAGCAGAGTGGCCAAATCCCCAAGTTATAGAGTGAGGGGTAGGGCAGCAAACACAGCAGCATCAAAATCTCAAAGCATAGAGCAGGGGTGTGCAAATGGGGGGGGGGGGGGGACCGAGAAACGAGCTTCCAGGGATCCGCAAATAGCTTACCGTAGGGAAAGGTGCATGCAGTCACCAGTGGACCTGATCCCATCAGCAACTGAAAAACAGAGAGAGAGGCCATGCAGCTGCCAGTGGACTTCATCCCACCCTAGGCCTTGCAAGCCCTCGGTATTAGAACTTGCAAGAGTAGCACTTTCTCTATGTTAATTTTTTCGATGCACGAGATCAGCATGGAAGAAGTGCTAGTCCACTAATTTTTAATATCACGGGGCCTGCACAGAGGAGGAGGCAGCAGAATGGCTTTCAGTGCCAGAAGCAAAGACAAGTGATCAGCTCCTCCCCAAAGTGACAGTGGCAGTGGGAATGAGAGAGGCTCCGAGGCTGCACTGCTGGCAAAACAAAGAGAGGGGGCCTGCCTTCAATGTGTGTATGTGTATGAATGGGAGCTTGTGTGTGTGTGTGTGTGAGAGAGAGATAATGGGTGCTGCCTGGGATCTTCCTTTGTCTGCCTGCCTGGGTATGTGTGTGCGAGACAGAGAATGGGTGCCTGCCTGGGAGGTCTGTCTCTGTGTGTGTGTGAGAGAATGAATGCCTGCCTGGGGGGGGTCTGTTGGTGTGTCTGTGTAGGAGAGAGATTGAGTGCCTACCTGGGTGTCTGTCTGTCTGTGTGTGAGTGAGAGAATGAGTGCCTGCCTAGGGTCTGTCTGTGTGTGTGTGAGAGAATGGGTGTCTGCCTGGGGCTGGTCTGTGTGTGTGTGTGAGAGAGAGAATGGGTGCCTGCCTGGGGGTTGGTGTGTGTGTGTGTGTGTGAGCGGCACACGCACACAGCGGTGCGTGTGCCGCTCTCCCGGCACACGCACCGGCCACTCACCGGTGCACGCGATTCAGTATTTAAATTAGGCCCGGCGGTAAAAACAGGCAAAAGGAGGAGCTAGGGACACTAGCGCATCCCTAGCGCCTCCTTTTTGATAGCAGCGGCGGCTGTCAGCAGGTTTGACAGCTGACGCTCAATTTTGCCAGCATCGGTTCTCGAGCCTGCTGACAGCCACGGGCTCGGAAACCGGATGCCGGCAAAATTGAGCATCCGGTTTTCGACCCCACAGCCGCCGGCCGACTTCCAATTTATTTATTTATGTTTTTTAACTTTTTTTACTCTTCGGGACCTCCGACTTAATATCGCCATGATATTAAGTCGGAGGGTGCACAGAAAAGCAGATTTTACTGCTTTTCTGTGCAGTTTCCCGGTGCTGGAAGAAACTAGCGCCTACCCAAAGGTAGGCGCTAATTTCTGAAAGTAAAATGTGCAGCTTGGCTGCACATTTTACTTTCTGAATCGTGCGCGAATACCTAATAGGGCCCTCAACATGCATTTGCATGTTGAGGGCACTATTAGGTTCGGCAGGTTGGACGCGCGTTTTCCGCCCCTTACTGAATAAGGGGTAAGGGAAAATGCGCGTCCAAGGACAGGTTAACAGTGCGCTCCATTCAATACAGTGCGCTCCATCGGAGTGCACTGTACTGAATTGGCCTGATAGATTTCACCCCTCTTTCTTTCTCCTCAGCTTTCATCCCTCAATCTCTTTTCAACTCTGTCTCCTTCTCACCAGCTTTCAATCTCCCATTCCCATCATTTTCTGTAGAAGCAAGACCAATTTCCAGTCCAGCTCCCTGCTTTCTCATTCTTTCCCAATCTTCTATTCCTCCACTCTCTAGTCCCTATTTCCACCTTTCAGTTCTCAACTATTTCTTCTGCCTCTAATCCTCTCATCAGCACAGTCACCTCCTCTGTTTTTCATGTCCTTCCCTGTCTCCTGCCCCTTTCTTTTGCCTTTTATCCCCTACTCAGCATCCCAAATATCCTTCTTCTACTACCTCCTCAACCTTAATTCTCCTCTCTCTCCCACCCCATACATACACACATGCTCTCTGTCTCTCCCACCCTATACATGCTCATGGGCTAGCTCTCTCCCACTCCCACACACACACACATACAAATATACTCTCCCTCTCCCTCCCACCCTATACACACACACATACATGCTCTTTCTCTCTTCTCTTTCCCATCCCATATACACACACACAAGTGCTCTCTCTCCCACAGCATACACACAAACATACATGTATGCGCTCTCCCTCTCCCATCCCATACACATTTATACATGTGCTCTCCTCCCCCCACATACAAAGTGCTCTCTCTCTCCCATCCCATACCCACACACACACACATGCGCTCTCTCTCTCCCACCCAACACACATGCACTCTCTCTCTCCCACCCCTCACTCACACATGTGCTCTCTCTCCAACCTCATACACATACATATGCTTTCACTCTTTCACTTCATACACACACACACACACACACACATACACATGCTCTCTCCTTTCCCATACACCCACACCCATGCACTCTTTCTTCCACCACACACACACACACATATACACACTCGTAATCTCTCCCCCACTCTATACACACATAAATAAATATGCTCTCTCCCCCTCCTCCATACATATACATATAGGTGCTCTCTCTCCTCCCCAGCACATGCATGTTTTCTTCTTCCACACATATACTCTCTCACTATCTTCCCCCAGAGCGTGCAAGCAGAGTAGCTGCAGCTTTCTCTATTGGCCCACACGGCATTGGGATGCAACCTTTCCTCCATTTATTTGGTTGACACTGCTCCTCTGACTGCTCAGGCTCATCACTGTTGATTCTCTGCCTATTCTTCAATCAAGAGGGCCCTGGCTTCCACTCACTACTCTGGCTTCTCTCTTTTGCCAGGAGGTTGGCCTGGAGGGTTCAGCTACCACAGCTTCGGCATCTCTCTTCTGCTGGGAGAGCCTGGTCCCCACTTGTATGCAACATGCCCGAAGGGGCCAGCCACTGCTTCTCTTACGCTCTAGCTCCTCTTGTGGGCTCTGTTCAAAGGTCAGTTAATTGAACCATGTGAGCTATGGAGCCCTGCACAGTTCAAACAGTTGATGTTTGAACTGTGCACTGCACTAGAAACCGTGAGGCTGTGGAAGAATTTAGTTGAGACACTGTGGTGCTGGGTTGGAAAAGCAGAGTTCCACGAAAAAATGAGATAGCAAGTGTGGTAGAGGATATACCGGAGGGGACTGTGCCTGGACCTGGAGGGCTGAAATCCAGACATTTTCAGGACATTTTATCCCTTCTCCTGGCTTCAGGACAGTCCCTCTAAAATCATAAGAACATACATAAGATATGCTATACTGGGTCAGACCAAGGGTTCATCAAGCCCAGTATCCTGTTTCCAACAATGGCCAATCCAAGGCACAAGTACCTGGCAATTACCCAAACATTAGATCACAAGCTACTATTGCTTTACCATGCTAGATGTTTATGGATTTATCCTCTAGGAACTTATCAAGACCTTTTTTAAACCCAGTTACACTAACTGCTGTAACCATGTCCTCTGGCAATGAGTTCCAGAGCTTAACTATGTGCTGAGTGAAAAATAATTTCCTTCAATTTGTTTTAAATGAGCTACTTGCTAACTTCATGGAGTGCCCCCTGGTCCTTCTGTTATCTGAGAAAGTAAATAACCAATTTACATTAACTTGTTCATTATTTTTTAGACAGTCCTTTCATGATTTTGTACTGTCCAGAGAAAATCTGGACAGTTGGCAACCCTAAACACAACAGATGGATTCCAAATAGGAGGTGGTAGTTCACAGCTCAGTCAAATCCCCAAACTGCTAGTACCTCAAATGGTATTCATTTTTTTCCGATGCAATCTGATCATCTATATCAGAAATGTTGCTCATACATTGAGATGTCACTATTCAGTGGACTAATGCAATGCCCTATGGCACTCACAAAAAAAGATGGTTTGCTCTATGCCTCAGCAAGAGTCGTCCAGTTCAGTTATTTGGCATTGGAGCTGAGTCCTCTAAGGCTGCATGCCAGAGAGACATCTTGCCTGTTCCAAAGCTCTCCAAAGAGTGGCCAAAATAAAATTGGAGTATGCTCAGATAAAACAGGACAAAAACATTAACAACCCCAACAGGGGGCACTGGAGTGCCAGTTTACTTAGTAACCATGGATTACACAAGCACGAACAAACCAGCACAGCAGCCTATAATAAGGGGTGCCGTGGCGTAGGTGGTATGTTTCTCTCTCCCACACTTCAGCAGGGATCCCAATGGGGTGCTTTATTTGTTTTTGGGAGCCAAAATTCCCCAGTATAGCCAAGGGAGAGATAGGATGGGAGGACCAGGCCAGGACACATGAGTGGTACAATAAAAAAGCAAGCAGATGGAACAGGCCGGGCCCCAAGAGTGGTACAACAAAACAGCAAAGTGCTGGACCAGGAGAGAGGCAGCAAACCAGAACTGGCCAGGGCAGCAAGAGCAGGCCAGGGCAGTGGCAGAAGCAAGGCCTCAGGATCACAAGACATTCTGAGAGTGGCAAAGGAAGAGTAGGTTTTTCCTTTCTTTTCTCTTTTTTTTTTTTTAAAGCAGCTCAGTAAGAGAGGGCATGTTAGGAGGAAGAGACTGAGCTGCAAGAGTGGTTTAACTGCACAGCAAGGAGCTGAACCAGAAGAGAGGCAGGGCGTGAGAAGCTGGCTGGGCAATATTGGCAAGAGTGGCACGTGATCATGGGAGCCATACTTTCAGTTTTCATGCCACTCACATGGAAATTTATTTCCATGTGAGTGGCAAAAAATAAACCCCCAACAGAGGGGGTTTATTTTAACAAAAAAAAAAAAAACCCAGCTTTTCCACCAACTTTGTCACCAGCCATAAAAGATGTGGGCTCAGAATATCCTCTGCCATTAGGAACACCCATTTACTAGGCACATTGGTTGATGGGAAAAAGAGGAAATATTAGACCACTTTGCACAAGTATGGCCAGACCATGGCCTTATGTGCCCAATATAGCAAAGGATCTGTGGCTATGTCCTTGATGGGCTCTGTGCGATTGCATGTGACTAAAGTTTGTGCTGGAGTCCCCATTGTTGGGGGAGGATAATCTCCCCTGCTACCAAGCATGACTAGCTATGGCCTCTGTAGGGAGAGACTGTTCTGTAGTGGCCATGGGGATATGGGGGGGGGGGGGAGGGGGGTTTTCAGTGAAAGTGATGAATAAAGGTGAGGAAGTGGTAGCTGATAGTACTGTGGCAGATTTTCACTCGTTCTTGCACTACATCTCTACTCTCCCTCTGCCTCTGCTGCTCCCATTTTTTGCACCATAGCCACCAGAGTCGTCTTCCAGTGAATTAGATTGTTGGACAAAGAGGAAAAGCCCTCTCTTTCACCCATGATTTACATAGCATGTCTAGCATATAAGCATCCTTTTTGGTTAGTGGTTTCAGGCTATCTTGCACCTGCTGTTGCAAGGAATCCATGAACAGCAGCCCCTCTGGTGCCATGCTCTGTTCCTTCCAGGAGCTCTCTGACATCTCCTCCAGGATATTTACTATGGGGATGACCTTGTCCGGATTGGCTCTTGTGGAAATGAGATCCTCAATGGCATCCTTGAAGTGTTTTAGATCTCATATCATCTGCATATGTGTAGTCAATTATGATGCCCCATGGAATGATCCAAACCTATCTCGCTTTCTAGAGACGTCCATTGCTCCAATAACCTCTGCAGCATCAGATAAATGTAATTCCAGCTAGTGCCTGCATCCTAAATGAGCCAGGGATGCCCTTACTGCTTCCTGCTTCCATGGGAGTTGATGCATACCATTCACACTCTGATGAAAATGCCCCTTTATTTTACTGCACCTCTCTATCAGTTTGTTGAGGGCTAAGCTGCCATATTTTCTCTTGGCTCAAAGGGTGTCCTTTATTGCCAGGTAGGGATGTGCATTCATTTGGCTTCTTAGAATGAAAATTCTAAATGGAACAAAAATAGATTTGGCCCAAAATGTACACATTTTTTCAGATATTTTCGTTTCATTCCAAAATATTTCAACACTTTTAAAAATAATATACAGGAACCCCCCCCCCCCCCTCCACCCCAGGTAACCCTGACACTTCCTGAGGTTCTGGGGCCTCCTCAGATCCCTCTACTCTCCCACCCCTGCCAATAAACCGGGCCCCAGGCTCCTCCCCCCCCCCCCACACACACACACACTAGGCTGAATGAAGCCCAGCCAGAGTCTCCCCCAGGCGCTCAGCCCTCCAACCTCCACAAAGAAGCCAGGACTGGAACCTTCCCTGGCCCCCACTTACACCCTTATGTGTGTGTGTGTGTGTGTGGGGGGGGGGGTCTTAACCTTAGAAAGCGGCAAGAGTGATCTCCATTCACTTTTCATCTTTAAAAACAATGCTGACGAGCCATAAGACTGGCACCTACTTTGACATCAGCAAAACACTGAACAGACAGGACATTGTAGTTTCTCCTCTTGCACAGTGACACTGTGACAAAGAGGAAAGAGCACTGCCCGTCTTACCTTAAGGTTCTCCCTTTCTTTCCCTCCTAAATCTGTTTTTCTACTTCTTCTTTCTCTCTGAGAGAGCTTCAGAAGAAACATAATCTCTCTGTCTGAAATTCAGTAGAGAAAGGGGGAAAAAAAATGATCACTGTTAAAAAGTGTGGGCTGCTTTCAGTTTCAAGGTGAAAAAATAAGGAACTCGTTGTCAATGCATGCAGATGTTAGCTGGGATAGGTAAGGCTGGTTAAAAAAAAAAAGATTGAACTTGCTCCTTCCTATCCTAGTTGCAGTCAGTCCAGCTTCAGTGGCTTCGCTGTTTTACTTTGAGTAGAAAAATACATATTGAAGTTTTGCTTGCCCTATAGACTTAAATGGTATCCAGAAATGAATGAAAATGAAAATGTCTCTTGTTTACAATGGGGCACTGTCCATTTGTTTTGTTTTCAACACAAAATGAAAATACCCTGTTTTGTTTTGCTTTACGTATTTGTTTCAAATGAATGAATATCCCAATACATTCAGCATGTACTGGAGGGGCTACACACACACACACACACACAATACATTTAATAACAAGTACTGCATTAACTGTGATTTAGATATTTGGGTTATAGTTTAAGTTAGATGTGCTGTTTTATTGGTAAGGATATAGATCATACATACATACATACAGACATATATATATGGTCATTTAGCATAGGATCTATATCCTTATCAATATAACAGCACATCTAACTTAAACTATAACCCAAATATCTAAATCACAGTTAAAGCAGTACTTGTTATTAAATTGGAAACCAAGCCCAGACATAATTAAGCTCCACAATTTGTCTCTTGTTATGGATAAATTACATCTGTACTAATATGGAGTACAGAGTGTAATTACAATTCCACTCACAGTTATAATTAACTCAGTCTGTACTTGGAACCTACTATAATGGATATATATATATATATGTCTTACTAAGTATCAAGGAATTTTATTGCCGTTTGCTACATTCTAAACAGCTTCACCTGTAGTCCATTTGTGTTGCAAAAGGGGGTGTTTAGTGTGCCCTTGGCCCTCAGCCCGGGCCCAGACCTTCAGGGCCGAGCCGAGGGTTGACAGTGGGCTCCGCATGGCTAACAAGCTTACCCTCTGCCAGGCCTGCCGGCTCCCAAGGCCAACATCCAAGGATGTTGGAAGTTGAATGGTCCTCCGACCATTCCGAGCCCTTTCGGACCTGCCACTTGATCATAGAAACATAGAAACATAGAAATGACTGCAGAAGAAGACCAAATGGCCCATCAAGTCTGCCCAGCAAGCTACGCACTTTATCCATTTTTTTCCCTTTTTCTCTCTCCCACCTGTTACTATTGGCTTCCAGTACCCTCCAGCCCTAATTCCCCTCCACCCAATTTAGAGAGCAGCTTTGAATCTGCATCCAAGTGACATCCAGCTCAATTGGGGGTAGCAACCGCTGCAACAAGCAGGCCACCCCCTTTCTCCATACTCTTACCCACCCCTGTTTTTATTTTTTTTATTTATTTTTTTTTTGGAAATAGCAGCCCTCCATCCTTCCGCTCCGTGAAGGTGGAACACCAACTACTGGCCACTGGCATCCCGCTCCATGAACGCCGCTGTGGCTACTGCCGCTCCGTGCAGTGTTTGAATGCCGCTGTGGCTCGGCATTGAAGCAGTAGGCCTGGCCTGAGGTTGAGGGCAGACAGACCTTGACATGAAGACAGGACTATGGTCGATGCGACGGCATCAGGCTAATAACTGCCTAGGATAAACCTATGTTTTTGTATCTTACAGTTTTTGTTGATTTATATATTTATCTCTCTCTAATTGTTTCTTAGTTTAAACTCTGTACTGTCTTCCATTGCCCAGGTTTTATGCTCCCTGTTTAATGTAACTTTACTTTCTACCTTGATGTTAATTGGTTTCCCCTCAGTTACATTGTAAACCGGTACGATAAGACCTAGTCTTGAGCATCGGTATAGGAAAAGAAATTAAATAAATAAAATAAAATAAATAAATAAAACACTTAGTTGATGCGACGGCATCCTTGACGAAGACACTTGGCTGATATGACGGCATCACTGACGAACACATTTGGTACTTAACAACAGCTGGGCGGAAGGACAATTGCACTGTCTCTCAGGGCACCCTACTCAGGTCACCCGCAGGACTGAGTCGCGGACCACCCTGTCCCACTGCACGCCCTACACAGCCCTTGCAGGCTGGTCACGGACCTCAAGGAGAACAGGACAGCGCAGGAAAAGTCCAGGCAAAGAGGGACTCCAATGACGAAGCCGGTGTCACCCGAAGCTCCCTCTATGGCTGGCGGGAATGGAGGCTCCGGAGCGCAGGGACCAATCCCACCTGCAGATCGCACCGATCTCGGGCATACACCATCCGGGAACCATGGCTCTGCAGGAACAGAAGGCTCAGGAGCACCAAACGAAGACACAGGGAAGAACATCCTGGAAGGCGGGTACATCAGGAGGTAGATGATCATGACGAGACATCAAATCATGGACCGGGGACCTCAGGCGGAACACCAAGACATGAAGACGTGGAAGAAGGCAGACGATACGAGGAGCTTCACGAAGAACAGAAGACCTTACAAGGCTCTGGCAGGCAGGAGCCTCCAGAGGGAAGTCACATCGATGCAAGGCAAGGAACAGACTGACGAAGCAGCCCTTTATAGGGCTGGTACAAGAAATTAGTCCCAAGCTGGGGCCAGCACAATTCCTGTGCCTTGCCCTTTAAACCTAGAAGAGAGGCGCGCGCCGGCACCTTAGGAGCAGGAAGCAGGACTGTGCAGGACCGTGGACAGCGGCCTGCACAGCGTCTGTGCGTCAGACGCAGGCAGGGCCTGAGGAGCAGGCCCTGACGTCGGCAGCAGCTCCAGCCGTTGCGGGGAGCCCCGGGGGAGGCTCCAGCCGCCGGATGGCACCGGGGCTTGCGGCCTAGCACTCTGAAGATGGAGGTAGCATCTGGGGCAGTCCCAGCCCCGCGGGAGAAGCAAGAAGGTCACGGCTCTGACTGCGGAAATGGTGGAGATCCGGAACGGCCTCTGGGCCGTGAGGGAGTGTTTGCAGTTCGTGGCTCCGGCCGCGCGTGAGGCCCGACGGTGGCGTCCTGCTGCGTCGGGAGAAGAACAGCAAGGGTGAATGAGCCTGCTCGCGGGGGGGACCCGCAAGCAGCAGATCATAACAATTTGTACATCAACCTAAGCATCCATGACTGCTATCCCACTAAAACAGAAAACTTACTTGAGGATCTTGGTTACATAAGTAAGCTAGGTTGAAAAAAACAATATGTTAGGACATGAAATGTTAAGCAGTTGACAAGCTTGGTAATCCAGGCAAAAAGTCTAAGATGGTGGGGATATCCAAGATGACAAATTTTAGTATTGAATATTGCTGGTATTCCTGAGCATAGACAAGCTGATCTGAAGAATTTATATCTGGGTGATATGATGGGAGGCTCATGGATCAGCCCTGTGAGCCACCGCACTCACCCCAGGCATGGCAGGATCTCCCACCGCGGCAAGGACGCTGCTGGTGAAGCTCCAGACTGTCCCACTTCAGGGTGCATTTTCCAGCTCCCAGCGTTGGCCTTGTAGGTTTGCCTATGAGGCTGTGTCAACTACACTGCAGCACAAGTGACTCACTTTATTGATGCCATGAGTTCGGCAGACTCACCTCTGGCCTCCACTATTGCTGGCTTAGCACACCAGCTTCAAAAGCAGCAGGATCAGCTGAATACTGTGGCCAAATTAATTACTCAAGAGCATCGCGGCCAAGCCTGTTCTGGCTTCTGCTCCAGCATCCTTAGTATGGCCTTCTACTCATACGCTGCACCTGCCTCTGCCCACGTAGTACAGTGGAGATCCCCTGAAATGTAGGGCTTCTTCAACCAATGTTGGATGCAATTAGAATTGCAGGCACCCTTGTTTCCGACAGTCCAAGTCAAGGTAACTTATATTCTTTCCTTGTTGGGAAGCACCTCTCTGACTTTGGCCTCAGCCCCTTGGGAAAGAGATCATCCACTCTTAGGGGACCAGACATGCTTCCTGCAAGAATTCTGGCAAATTTTCAATGAGCCGGGTGCACGGCTTCCAATGCATCTGAACTCCTACAGATTAGGCAAGGCTCCTGGTCTGTGGAAGAGTGTGCAATACACTTCTGTACTCTGGCCTCTAAACTTCAGTGGAGCAGTGACAGCCTGATTGTGATTTTCAGACAAGGACACTCAGAGCACATTAAAGACAAGCTGGCTGCCCGGGACCTGCCAGATACATTGGAAAGTCTGATTAGCCAGCCTTATGGATAGACCTCGCCTCGCCTCCCTGTCTGCCTCGCCCCAAATTTGTATAATCCAATAACCTTCTGCTCTCCTCGGAGCTGGCACTAGCTCCAGTGACTGCCATGCAGGTGGATCACTTCAAGCTGTCAGCAGAGGAGAAGCAGAGGTGCTGTAACCTTAACCTACTCTGCATCTGGGTATTTCATAAGTCACTGACTGAATATGCCGGGAAACTCAAGGACCTAGGCCTGGTAGGAAAAGCTGCCCCTGCATCTCTCCTCAAATGCTAGGACTAGTATGTCTACATCATGGGGTCATTCTTGTTGAATCTCTTGTCTTTCTGGATACTGGAGCTAATGGCAGTTTTATCCATGAAGCTCTGGTCCAACACTACCACATATGGATGGTTCCCTTGGTCTCCCTGCTCTCGATCTCCATTTACTAAAAACCTTTGCCCAGATGTGTTACAAGAGCCACAGTACCACTGACCATGCAAACAAGGATCTTGCATGGAGAGCAAATCAGCCTCTATGTGTTGCCCAAGGCAGTCAATGCAATTACCTTGGGCCTGCTGTGGTTCATGCTACATCAGCCCCACATTGATTGGACCACATTGCAAATCACCAGATGGAGCCCTAGCTGTCATAAGCAATGCCTCGCCAAAGTGTCGCCTATGGTGCTTGTGGCTTGGATAGCTTCCAGATCTGCCACCACAATATACCGAGTTCACAGATGTTTTCAGGAAACAGCAAGCAGAGATCCTGCCATCTCATTGCTCCTATGATTGTGCCATAGATTTGATTCTTGGCAAGGTTTCACCTAGAGGCAGAGTATACCCACTCTCTGCCCCTGAAACAGAGGCTATGACCAAATAAATTAGAGAACCTGGACAGAGGCTTCATTCACCCCTCTTCCTCATCTGCAGAACCTGGATTATTTTTTGTTGGGAAGAAGGATGGGTCGTTATGTTCCTGCATTGATTATTGTGGTCTTAACTCTATTACAAAGAAGAAACATTGTCTACTTCCCTTGATCTCAGAGCTCTTTGACCACCTTCGGGGTGCCCAAATATTTATCATAGTGTTGTTTTTTTGTATTGTTAACATAGTTTTGTCTAAAGAAAAAAACAAATGGTCCATCCAGTCTGCCCAGCAAGATTCCCATGGCAGCAACTGCCGCTCCATGCAGGTTGCCCTCAAGTATCTGCTAAGTCAGCAAAATTAACCCAAGTGAGAGAAAGGGTTTTATCATTGGCTGGGCCCATACTATGGAACATGATGCCACCTAAACTCAGATTACAGAATAATCTCAAAACTTTTAAGAAAAATCTAAAAACATGGCTCTTTAAAAAAGCCTTCACTAAAGAGTGTGGCGGGTAGAGAATGAAAGTACAAGGTAATGCAGATGAGAATGAATTTAATCAATCCTACTTTTAAGAAGTAATATTTCAAAGCGATAGTAACTCAATAATATACCTGGACTTGACCAACATTACTCAAATAATGATTTTATTTATGAAATTGTAACCAAACTTTATTGGCATCTGTTAGAATGTAAGATATCCTACATTTACTTACCTTAGTCTATGTGCCTATTTGTAAACTGTTGCGATGGTATATAACTTAGCGACGGTATAGAAAAGTTTTTAAATAAATAAATAAATAAATAAATAACTGCTTCTCCTTGGAGGTTAGATGGAAAGAGACAGTTGAGGGGGGGATATGATAGAGGTGTTTAAAATCATGAGAGGTCTAGAATGGGTAAATGTGAATCAGTTATTTACTCTTTCGGATAATAGAAGCACTAGGGGACACTCCATGAATTTATCATGAAGCACATTTAAAACTAATCGGAGAAAGTTATTTTTCACTCATTGCACAATTAAATTCTGGAATTTGTTGCCAGGGGGTATGGTTAGTGCAGTTAGTGTAGCTGGGTTTAATAGCAGTTAGTGTAGCTGGGTTTAATAGCAGATAATGGACTTCTCCTGGGGGAGAAGTCCATTATCTGCTATTAATCAAGTTGACTTAGAAAATAACCACTGATATTACTAGCATCAGTAGCATGGGATATAATTAATTTTTGGGTACTTGCCAGGTACATATAGTCTGGATTGACCACTGTTGGAAACAGGATGCTGGACTTGATGGACCCTTGGTCTGACCCAGTATGGCATGTTCTTATGTTCTTTTGTTACCCTCTTGTGTCTAAGGATATTAACTGCCACTCCATGCAGATTACCCCCATGCCTTATGTTAAGAATAGTATACTTACAAGCAAGTCCAAGAAAATGTCAAATCCATAACAAAATTACTTCAACATTTTTACATGATGAGTAACCTTCCTGATTATTCAGACAAAGCTGCTTTAATGTTCTTTGCCTTTGACTTTGGCCGCAGATGCATTATCCCCAATGTCAGTGTATTAGTAACTCAGTCCACAAAAGTTGGGTCCCAGCATTAGCTGTCTTCAGAATCCCATACCCATTTTTTTCCGCCCCTTCATCAAAGCTGGAATTTTGGGGGGTACACAACTTGATCAGAATCTGTGAGATAGATGAGTAGAAGAGTGCCTTTAACACCCATAATGGAGACTAGAATACCTAAGGATGTCCTTAAAGTTGTGCAACGTCCTTTCAGTCTTCCAATTTATGGTAAATGAGATCTTTCAGGATCTTCTCTACTCCCATTTGGTAATTATTTGGATGAAATTCTAGTCTTCTTGAAGTCATTGTTGGAGCACTGACATAATGTGAAACAGGTCCTCCAGAATCTTGGCGAGCACCACCTCTATGCCAAGTTAGAATAGTGTACTTTCAAACAGGAAGACCTTCCCTTCTTGGGATATATTATTTCTCATCAAGGCCTCCTTATGGACCCAGAAAAATTAAAATCCTTACTAGAGTGACCCCCGGCCTGTGGGCCTTAAAGTGCTTCCTGTGATTCGCAAATTAATATAAGCAATTTACCCATGATTACTTCTCCTTGGGGGCCCCATTCACAACCCTAACTAAAAAGGGCTTGGACACCAAGAACCGGACTATGGATGCTATCCAAGCTTTCGAGTGTCTCAAAGAGGAGTTCACTCTTGTTCCATACCTACACCAAACAGATCTATCCAAGTCATTCATTCTGGACGTAGATGCATCTACCCTTTGGGTAGGCACTTTCCTCCTACAGCATAACCAAATTGATACACTCATTACCTGCTCTTACTTTTCAAAGAAATTCTTTCTGGCAGAGAAGAATTATATCATTGGAGATCATGAGCTTCCAGTGGTCAAACTAACTTGGAAGAATGGCAATACCTGTTGGCAGGAGCCAAGCACCCAGTATATGTATCACAAAAACCTAGAGCATCTAGTGCAAGTTCAAAGACTGAACCCCCTGCAAGCCTGCTGGTTGTTGTTTTTAAATCAGTTTGACTTTGAGTTGCGGTACCATCCCACTGAGAAGAACTGATGAGCCAATGCCCTCTCATGTTCCTTTGATACTGAAGGCTCTCTGGAATCCCCATGGCATATAATCGATCCTGCAAAGATTGTGGTCACTGTCACATTTACAGTTCCTCCTGGGAAGAATGTGGCTCCCTGGACCTTACAATAGAAGATTCTTCAGTGGGCTTATGACTCCTATTTGGAAACACCCAGGTATCACCCGAACCTTGGAATTGAACATCCAACACTACTGGTTGCCTTCGATGAAGACTGACATGAAGTGTTACGTAGAGTCTTGCCCCACATGTGCCATGAATAAGAGTGTGCGAGCATGACCTTCAGGGTTGTGCTGCCAGCCCCTAAGCAACCCTGGACCCATTTGGCCATTGACTTTGTCACTGAACTTTGCCTCTCTGGTGGCAACACCTCTATATGGGTGATAGTGGGTAGATTTTCTAAGATGGCTCATTTCATGCCCATTCCAGGCCTCCCATCTGTGCCTGAAATGGCTAAACTCCTTGTCCAATATATTTTTCATCTGCACAGGCTTCCCCTTCACATCCTCTCAGACTGGGGAGTTCAGTTCATGGCTTTCTTCTGGAAAGACTTGTGCAGAAAGTTTGCAATTACATTGGATTTCACTTCAGTTTACCGCCCCAAGAGCAATGGACATACCAAGCGAAAAAATCAGTGTCTTAAGGCCTTTCTAACGAGCTTATGTGACCCAATGGCAGGATAACTGGGCCTTTCTCCTTCCATGGGCTGAATTCTGCCATAATAACCATGTGAGCAGTTCCACAGAGTCATCGCCCTTCTATAATCTGTTCAGAAACCATCCTCATATACCAAGATCAGTTCCGATCTCGTCCCTTGCCCGGCA
Source organism: Rhinatrema bivittatum (assembly GCF_901001135.1). Lineage (NCBI taxonomy): Eukaryota > Metazoa > Chordata > Amphibia > Gymnophiona > Rhinatrematidae > Rhinatrema > Rhinatrema bivittatum. The sequence continues at coordinate 372,289,739 of NC_042619.1, forward strand.
GCTAACCTGATGGGACAGGAACTCCAGGAACTGTGGCAGAAGACACCTATTTCCTAAAGCAAGCAGCAGAGCATTTTAAAAAACACACAGATAAGAAGCGTCACCCAATGCCTTAACTTTGCCTGGGATGCATGGTTTGGCTCAGAACCAAAAACCCGCGCTTAAAAATGCCATCTTTAACATTTGCACTGTGAATCATGGGTCCATTCCCATCGTGCGACAACTGGACCCTGTGGCTTACAAGCTCAAACTATTGACATCTTTACTAATTCATTATGTTGTCTATATCTCACAACTAAAACTTGCCATTCCCTTTTGTCTGGGCAGACTACCCCTCCAGATCACCGAAGTTGCTATGGAAGAAGATTCTCAATTCAAGGTCCAGAAAATTTTAGATTCCCAAAGAGTCTGAAACAGTATCTCATCTCCTGGAAAAACTATGGACCTGAGGAAAGTTCTTGGGAGCCAGCCGCAAATTGCAAGCCCCCCTCCCCCACCAACTCATATCCAAATTCCACAATTGGTTTCCCAATAAGCCGAAGCCCAGAAGATTGGGGATTTCCCTACCTGCAAAGTGCTTATTACACCACAGAGAGAGAGATGAGAAGAGAGAAACTAGCTTTAAGGCCCTTGTAGTAGTTAGCTATTTATGCTACTATAGGAGGCCCACCCAGTTAGGGGCCAATTTTACATGCAGAGTGAGACGTATGAACAGAACAGTACACTCCTTTGGAGTGAGGAAACTCACACAGTGATGAGATTTGTATAGTGTTCTCTCAACCTAGCTTGATGGACTCTCTACCTGGGTAACATCAAGCTAGATTGAGAGAACATTGTACAAATCTCATCGTTGTGTGAGTTTCCTCACTCCGAAGCACATCAAATCTTCACAAGAGTGCACTGTTTTGTTCATGCGTCTCACTCTGCATGTAAAAGTGGCCCCTAACCCCTACACTACTACCTAAACCTCACCTCAAGTTACAAGGTGGGCCTCCTATAGTAGCATAAATGGCTTCTTACTATGGTGCCACCACCAGCGGTTCTCTCTCTCTCTCCCTTCCCCAGCCTAAAAATGCCCAAAACGGAATTTGTGAAAACATTGCAAATTGCGTTATGGGAATATTGCATGACATTGCACAGCTTAACTCAATTGAAAACAGTATAGTTATTTTCAGCGTTAAAACTAAGTATTATGGCTTCGCAAAGCCAGTCCACTTTTACAGAATTCCCATCCCTAATCCCTGCCCTTTTAAACTTTTGCATTGTTCCATGCGTTATGGTGCTTATCGCATGCATTAAGGTGTTTTTTGCATGTGAAAATGCTTTAACGCATGCAAAAACGCCATAATGCGATTTGATAAATGACCCTGTTAGCTGGCTAAGTAGTTAGCCGGGTGGTCAGTGGACAAGCAGCAGGTGGGCAGTGTTTGGTACTACTTACTGGGCTGACTTAGCCAGATGAGTAGTGATATTCAGATTTATCTGGTCAAATTAACTGGATAAGTTAGACTTGCCCCCTAGCAAGTTTAAACTTAGCCAGATAAAACGTAGCTTGCTAAGTAGCGACAAATATGGGCATATTCAGCAGCATAGCCATGCTGTTGAATATCCCGTGTAGGAATCGGATGAACAAAAGAAGCCCTTTATTTCATTGCCCGACTCTGGCCGAGTTTCGCTCATAGAGCTGCCTCAGGGCAAATTCTATTTGCAGGACTTAAAATATGCCTGCTGGGCTGCTGTCACAATGTGAAAAGGTCACAATACCACGCACGAACTTAGATTAATTCGTGGATCGCAGTGAAAACTCAGAAAAATCGCGCTTCAAGGAGATCTCAAATCTGCGGAATGCATCGACGTAGAATGGACGTCGATGCATTCCGCGGTTAGTAGCAGAATGAACGTCGATGCTGTAACACAGCCAACTGGATCGGCTTCCGCTTTGCTTTTTGGGAATATCCAGTGTAGAAAGAAAGGGACACACTAAGCAGGAGATGAGGGTAGAGATAGGGATGCTGCTGACTGGGAGAATCTGCTTAATATTTTATTTTCCTTCTATCCATCAAAATAAACTTCAATATTTACTTGGAAAAATAAGGAGTCACATTTTTACCCTGATTTTCTCTGTTTTTGTTCTTGCCATAGTAAAAACCTTGATAAAATCCCCGGGAATATTTTTAAAAATAAAAAACAAAAATGTAGGTCCCTATATATTCTGCTCTTAATGCCACCCTCCAGGGAGTGCTATTTTTCCAGTTTACATATTATGCAATCAATTCCCTTGTTACTTATCACACGATGGTGCAAACCAATGGAATGTATGATCAGCTCATTATTCTTCATTTGCGTGACCATTACCATACATTAATAGGGAACCATAATACACGTTAGTCTGGCCATGATAACATCATTTCTCACATCTTAAAAGTAGGAATACAGCGTTTCCCAACCAGTGTGCTTCAGACCTGATCCGGTGTGCCACAGAAAAGTCATCACTCCCTAATGTTCTGATCCAGGCCAACACCTGGGCTCTGCTCACTGCACTGTACAGGAACAAGAGACACAAGAGGTGGCTCTTAAACTGATAGGAACTCGTTTCTGAAAATCACTTATCATTTCTATAGTGCTACTCGACATACACAGCACCGCGCAAAAACATATAAGAGACAGTCCCTTCTCAGTAGAGTTTACATTCAATCAAGACAAATATACAGGGCAAAAGAGGCTTTATGAATTTAATTTATTAAGAAAATGGTTAAAACTAGTCTGTAAACAAGATAATCAGGAGTTAAGATTTAAAAGCAGTCTCAAAAAGGTGGGTTTTTAAACTGGATGATGCATGATGCACTAACTCAGGAAGACTATGCCACACATATGGTGCAACCAGGTGGAAAGCACAGAGCTACAGCATGAGCCGTGGAGTCTGGTATGTAATGGGCACCATGCAGGGCATGGACAGCTGGGAACCGATTGGTGTAGCACACACACATGCACATATAGTACTTCTTCATCTTCCCTGTCCTTGAGTCCTTCAATCCTCTGTCTTATCCCCAGGCCAAGTAAGATGTCAAGAGTGTGTGCACTGAGCCCTGGATGTGACTAACTTTGAGCGTTGGGAGCAGCAGCAGTGAAGGAGCTCTGGCAGCCACATGCAGCAATCAAAGTAACTGATTGAGCTGGCTTCCCACGCCACACTGACTTCTCCCTTTCTCCTGCAAGAGCTGGTGCACTGTGACGGGTTCGTGTGTGTCTTTGCGTCCTCTTTCCCTTTGTTTTAAAATTTGGAAGAAAGACCGATGGTGTTTTCGGTGCTTTCCTAGGTCTTTTGGCCATGGCTGTGCTCTGTGGAGATCGGTGTGGCTGCACATTTTTTGTTAATGAAGGTATACCTTAGGCATCAAAAAAAGGTTAGGAAACGCTGATGTAATAAGTCGTTAACATTTAGCATTTTGGTACATCAGCTCCTAAACATCAAGAGTTTTTCCCCACGGTAGACCAGTATCAGACAAGTTCCTTTCTTCCTCCTGGAAAAAAAAATATCATGCCACTTTCACTGAAAAGGAAATGTAACCTGGTCAAAGACCGTCACTGTCATATTTTACATCTCAGCCAAGTTAATATAACGATTGCAAAGACACTCAGCATTTATGCTGACAGCAGATTTCTGAAGGTGCATGTCAGACTGGAAGGAAGTAGGGGCATGGTTATTAAATCACAAGTCATGGGAAACAAAAGAGTTCTCCTACAGCAAGAAAAAAAGAAGGAACGCTTTTTAACCTCTTCATGAAGGGCACAGGTATTATGGAAGAATTTATTAAAAACTGTAGATACGGCAGTCACATTGCTCTGACAACCCTCTCCCCTTCCCTTCCTCTTCCTCCCCCCACCCCCCAAGAAACTCTAGGTTAACCTTGCACAGAGTCAGTGGAAAGAGATAAATTCACAGGTCTGTGAAACCCGCACATAAAATCAGTTAAGATAAATAAGCTTTAGTGAGGGGGTAGTTCATTATCACCGTGACCTCACTAGCAGATACCGTCAGCTCAAGTCAAAGGCCCTCACCTTTCTCTCTGGTGAGCGCAACTAATGATGTAGAGAAAGCGTTACTGGGACCGTATCCTGTTTTTCTTCTTCCTATAAGCCAACATGCTTGTGTGTAACAGCAGCTCCAGGAGTTTAAGCACAGTATATGTCTCATTTATATACAGTACCACTGATTTAAATATTTAACGACCTATACCCCAAACCATTGAATCTGAAGCATCAGGGTTTTTGGGGGTTTGTTAGGGGGGTTTTTTTGTACTTTGGGGGTGTCAGGGCCGCCTGAAGTGGCAGCCCTGACATGCCAAAGCTAAAAAAAAAAAATATTTCACTCATGGTGATGGCCCCTCCCCCTTAGTTCTGTCCTCACAAAATAAATAGTGTCCCCCACTCCCTCTTTCCAATTACATGCATCGTGACTCTGGACCCCCCTCCCACCCTCCACCCCAATATTGATTTAAAATCATTGGGAGTATAGCGCCCCCCCTCCCCCTCTCTCCCAAATGTTTATAAAAATATCATTGGGGTTCAGGGGGACTCCCCCTCGCCCACCCCCTCCACCCCCAAGCACCTTCCCACACACCCACCAAAACTTCTAAACTTAAAGAAGGCCCCTCGATGGGGCCCAGGGCATCCCCTAATTGTATGTGCCCCCTAATTTAATGTATGTAGCTTTGCTGAGATGATTTTCAAAGTGGACTTGTATGCGAAGGTCCACTGTGAATGTTGGCACAACGTGTGTGCACAGTTGCCAGCAAACCTATGGGCAGTGTTAAAAAACTATCCCTTGAGAGGGCAATTTTCAAGGTCATCTATGCAGGTAAATAGTGATTTACACACATAAACTGTCTAAATATTGCCCCCCTCCCCCTTAGGAGGTAATTTTAAAAGGAGTTACACGTGTAAAGTAACACTATCGTAGCAATTTTTAAAAGCCATTTTCACATGCAACGTGCACTTACGTAAATATCCTATGGACAATTCTATGGCATATATCATAGCAATTTTCAAAAACCCACTTCCATGGGTAAAGTGCATATACATGTGTAAAATCCAATTTTAAGTGTGTGAATGCTTTCTAAAATCAGGTCGTTAGTGTGTATAAAACTATTTCTTATTTGTTCTACAAAGTGCATGCTTTTAGATGCCTTTAGAGGAGGCATTTCCAGGGGCATACTTAGATTGAGGGAGGAAAATAACATGTTCAGAACTACTTGCACTATTTTCCATGAAAAATGTACTCCCATATAAACACCAGGTGCACATTATTCATGGATATTCTGTACCCACAAGAAATTTCAAAGTGAAAGCACACGCTGAGGCAAATTGGGCTGTTATTTATTTATTATTCATGTAAGCCCCCTATGTGAAAGGGTCACCTACCCAGCCTTGAGGAGCACTGGAGAAAACTCCTCCAAGGTGGGAGGCACGATCTCTCCTGGGTTGTAAGGTGGGGGCAGGCTAACCTGCAGGGCCAAACTGGGCCAAGGACACAGGCATAACCAATGAAACAACTATCCACTCCTGAAGTAGTGCGCCAAACCACAATAAAGGTATCAATCAATCAAAAAAAATAACAGTAGCATAAGAGAAAAAAATCATAAGCTTCCTCAAACACTGTCCTCATAAGATCCAGAATATCATCATTCACTTGTTAATCCACTCTTCGGTCTCTCCTCAGGCCCACTCAGTTTCTGAATACTCTATTAGAGTGCTCACAATTACCCTGATCAACTCAAGGAAGATTCACCCCTTATATTCTCAGAAAGGTAATCCTCCAAGCCCCGAAGCAAGTTCCAGCTAGGCACAGTTTGTTTCTTGGTCCTGTTAATTGCAGGAATGCTGTCTAAAAAAAAAAAAATTGGAAACCCCCCTGCACACACTCATCCTTTGCTTGGAAGTGATGGAAATGTAGAAGTTAACAGCTTTTCCTTAATGACACCATCAAAATGTGTTAGTTTGGAAGCCTTTTATTGATTTTTCTTCTCGGCGGCAAACCTCAATGATTAAACAGTGTTTATTAAAAGTGAACATTGTGTTTCTTTTTACCTGGCATGCATAAAATCTGATTATGCAGCAATGTCTCCTCTTACTTTCTAGTTGCTGATATTTTGTCACATTTTCCTTTAACTTGGGTGTCTGTATACATTGAAAGGCCTCAATAAATGTAAATGTTAAATAAATCTACCATTGACTAGCCCAGTGTACTACTGTATATGGATGTGTGGGAGACCTTGGTTGAGTTCCTAGCCCCGGTTTTTTCTCTTCAGGCCGGCAGGAGCTAGAGACGGAACAGAGGCGGTGTTCATAGGGAGCGAATGGCAACATTCTTTACCAAATGAACCCACAAGCCCCCATGAGCGAGGATGGCTTCTAACCATTCCTTAATAATAACACTTATGGACTGACTTAAAAGCACACTTGCACCACGCTTCAGTGGAAATTGAAGGATGTGCTTCTCAGCTGGAAGACTGTTAATTCATTGGCTGGTCTAGACAAGAGAGGGAAAGAGCATGAAATGGAGGATAACAACTGCAGAACCCCCAAAAAACTTTGAATGAAGGTTTATGAAACTATAGCCCCCTTTGGGACAGGTTCTAGTTAAAAAAAAAAAAAAAAGAAAAAAACCCAAAAGCAATCAACAACTACACATACTTAACAGAATCAGAACATATACCTGGGAAAGCCTGTTTGCATTAAGTGGATAATTTTCAAACTATTTGTGGCTAATCAGGGGTTTTGCATTCCCTTAGGTTATTGTTCTGCCTTTGACACTTTCCCCCAGAGAGCTCATTTCCTGTGCTAGCCTGCAGCTAGTGTTTGACCTCTGCACTGTTACATTTGCCAGTTGTGGTAGGATGATTCGCTGCACTCAACAACACCGCCGCTGACCTGGGACGCCGTCAGCACTGTCGCAGCTCCAATGCTGCCATGCTTCCCCAGGCCCCACCTAGGTGCACATGCACAGGGCACCTCAATACTAATAGACCCCACGGTGAGAACAGAGGAAGAGGTGCCCAATGATGACATCTTGTCCAGCCCAGCCTTGCCTCATTTCTCCAGGCTGTCCTGCTTCATCTTGTCCAACTCAGTCTTGTCTTGTCTCATCCAGCCTGCCCTGCCTCATCAGTCCCCCTTGCTTTGTCTTTGTCTTCTCCCTGGACTGACTTCTTGGTCTGACCCATGCCTGGACCTTGACTACTCTTGCTTACCTCCTGCCACTGACCCTTGCCTGGACTTTGACTACTCTTGCTTGTCTTCTGCCACTGACCCTTGCCTGAACATTGACTATTCCTGCCTGCTGCCCACCTCTGACCCTTGCCTGGCCCTGACCTTCTATCATTCGTCTAAGTCTTGCTGGCCCTGAAACCCAAGGGCTCAATCTGTGAGGAAAGGGAATAGTACAGGTGAAACTCCTGACCACTCTCAGCCCAGGGTGCCTCCGTCAGCTGTGGGCCTAGGGTGTTCACTCCCTAAGCTGTACCAACCACACTACAGCAATAACAGTACATCACAAGCACTGTAGTTCAAACAGAGGCTTTGGATGCTGCCTTGACTCAAAAGGTGGCTTGAACACCATACATAACCCAGCAGCCCTGAGGAAATGTAAAATTGAAACATCCTGCAGTGCCATTGGTCAGAAACTATTACCATTCAGAAAGCCATTAATCAGAGACCAACTGCTAGCACTGTGTGCAATGATTGGCCCTAAAGATGGAGAACTAGCCCTGAAGATTCTGGAACTCTCTAATCCCATTTGGGAGTACAGAGATAGCAGATCTCTATGCTGAGGCCCTCTTCAGCTCCTGTAGAGAGCCTTTTTTCCTGACCTCTCCAGGGACTAGATAAGTAGTATCAAGTATTTAGTTTCCTTTTAGTGTTAATCCTTGTTGTTTTACCTGTTCCTGTTTGCAAATTTTATGTTTTTCTGTTCACTGTTCCCACTTTTTGTTAATAAACTCATTAATTTCTAAGCTCTGCCTGTCTTGAACTGACTAACAATCCCAGTATTGTGTGCATTTCGTTTGTGGGTATTTTCCTAGTAATTCTGTGATCCTTTGCTTGTGAGGGGTCTCATTGCCACTAGAAACCACCAGGGGACAGCTTGTGGGTGGGGAACTTTCCCAGAGGCAAGCAGGAACCCTGTGGTTGCCAGTGTAGGAACACATGTGCAGGTGCACTTGGGCCTTTGCAATGCTTGGCAGGACCCTCTGAGTGGCCACAGGGTTACCCTGCATGAGTGTATGGGGTTGTGTTGCAGAATTATGTGACACTCTCCATCTAAGTACTAACTCCACAGATATTTTATGCCCTCGGATCTTGTACCTAATTTTCAAAGGAAAAGTATCTGTCTAAAATCTATCCAGATAAAAATGAGGCATTCTGGGCATATCATGGGGAAGAGTTGTTATATAGGTAACTTAGTTGATTTTTCACTGTAACTAAGTTAACCAGTTAACTCTAGACGTGCTTAAATAGACCTTGTGTGGCTGGATAACTAGCTACTTAAACAGATATATTCAAAGATATCCAATTAAGTACGTAGTACTATTATTTAAAAAAATAAAATAAAATAAAAAAAAAAAATATATATATATAAATGGGTCTGTAGCCCGAGTCACTCCCTCCCCGCCTCTCCTTCGAATATCAGAGAAGGCCCTGTTGGTCTTATTCGTTCCCCCTCATCTCCCCAAACCCATTGAAAATGGGCAATTGTCATAGAGCCCGCAGTTCGGGCCCCGCAACCTTTATCAATGCTCTGCATAAAATTTAAATTAAGGCCCCCACCCCCGATGTCCTCTCACCGACCAAAAGATCAAGTCCCAGTCATCCTTCACCCATCACCCCAGGACTCCCCCAGGCCTCTCCCCATCCCTTTAACTCCCCCCCCCCACCTCAGAATACCTATAAATACCTGCCAGGAGGGAAGTATAAACGCATCTGCTTCCATTGCTCTACTAGCACTGCTTCTTCAGAATCAGCACTTGAAGCGTAATTACATTTTAGCCAGATAACTTGTCCAATTGCCGGCTTACTGAATATGGACCCCGCAATCTATGCATGTTATTTTTTATCCTGCACAAAACACACCCCCTTTTGAGAACATAAGAACATAAGAAATGGCCATGCTGGGTCAGACCAAGAGTCCATCAAGCCCAGCATCCTGTTTCCAACAGAGGCCAAACCAGGCCACAAGAACCTGGCAATTACCCAAACACTAAGAAGATCCCATGCTACTGATGCAATTAATAGCAGCAGCTATTCCCTAAGTAAACTTGATTCATAGCTGTTAATGGACTTCTCCTCCAAGAACTTATCCAAACCTTTATTGAACTCAGCTACACTAACTGCAATAACCACATCCTCTGGCAACAGATTCCAGAGCTTTATTATGCGTTGAGTAAAAAAGAATTTTCTCCGATTAGTCTTAAATGTGCTACTTGCTAACTTCATGAAGAACCATGCCCCTCAATCATGATAGAAATATGTTGCTTATGAAACCTCACTCAATTTGCTTTATTAAGTGAGAGAAATTTTCAGATAGACAGTTACCAAGGTAAATTGCTATTTACTTGAATAAATAACTTTGAAAATTGTCCTTCACTTTAGTGCAAGTAGAAATCCAAAAAAATTCCCAGAATAGATTTGTAAAAATTATTTGCACAGCCTGCTTTTACCTCCCAGGATCTGGGGAGGAAACCTTGCAGCCCTCCTGACTTTGGTTTCCTGATGAAACCCACAGAGAGGATCCAGCCCTCTTTCTTTCCTCCACAGGTCCATACTGACTGCTCTTTCCTAGGGTGTACAGCCAAAAAAATGTTTGTATATTTTTCCTTTTGTTCATTTTGTTTTATGTTGCTGTGTTTAAAAGGTGAATTTTCAAAACATTACACAAGTAAAAATTAGCATATATGCAAGTACAGAGCCTTAGCCAGGCAACTTGGCGCCAATGGCCAAATGAAAATCTGCGCCCTCCCCCTTTACACAACACATGACACCACGAGTTGGGAGACTCTGTTAAGTGTTCGCACAGAAATGCCCATGGCTAATGCAAGGGTATTAGAGGCCCTAGGGAAACTTTACAGCCTTGCACCCCTCACCCCATCACACCCTCCTCACACACAATAAAAAAATTATGCATTTATAATAACAGATTTTACATGAAAAAGAACATTCAAAGCACAGTCTTCTGAGGTAAAAATATCACTTACAATATGTATATTATATTTACATGTACTGCTATGGTGGCAACCAGAAAACCCTGGATATGTCACTTTACCACCTGTCCTTGACACTCTCCTGGACTTTCAACACATCTGTTCGCTGATGGCCTACAACCTCAGCCTGGCCTTGGACTACCTCTTCAGTCATCAGCTGAGACCCTCACCTTCCGGGCCCGGCACCCAAAGGCTCAACTGGAGGGGAACATGGGCTGGTAAAGGTGAAGCTCCTGACTGCTCTCTGCTTCGCCTTGGTCTGCCTGCTGGCAGTGAGAACCTTACAGGGAGTCCTATCTGCAGGTAGAACCAATCTCCCCTCAGCCCAAGGGTCCACCGACCCAACAGCCCTGAGAAAGGGAGGCAAAGCTACTGTCATATGGGGGGGGGGGGGGGGGTAGGGGTGAGCCAGAAGGAGGTGGCTCTGCAATGTTACTGAGGCTTCTGCCTCAGGTGGCTGGGCTGATCTTTGGGAGGGGCAGCTGGTTGCGGAACCAGTGAGCCTCCTGAAGAGTCAGGGTGCCAAGAAGGAGGTAAGAATAGGAAAGGTTGAGGAAGGGCTGGCAACAAGCATCAATTTTTAAATAATGATGCGGCAGTACGGGGGGGGGGGGGCAGGGGGATACTCACTGAATGAGCACAATAGAAGCAGTACAACAGCAAATGTCTGTTTGTGGTTGAGCCACTGGCTGGCAGAATGGCTCACTACTTGGCAACTGGTTCAAGAGCTGATTAGTTGACAAAAGACTTAACAGTAGGTCAAATATCCAGGATATATGACAGATGCAAACAGTCTTGTGGGGGGATCCAACCAATTGTCTGCATAGAAGGGGGACGGCAGCTCAGTTTGCTCACCTTCAGTTTAGAATGTGCTCTACTTAGTTTGTTAGGAAAAATGTGAAATTTTATGTTGGAGATTTTTCTAAATTTTGCCAGGCTCCAGGTCGCATGGTATATGTTTCAATGATTAGCTCAGTATGCTTTTGGGAGCTTTTAAAGTATGTGCCACAGAAAGACTGCACAATTGAGTCAGATACCCCAGTGGACCGGTTTGGGAAAACATTTCCCAAACCGGTCCACTATCTCTTGCACCAAATCCTGTATTCTACTAAAAATTAGGTCTCTGATAGATCTCCTCATCAATTACAAGAAAAACTATTTCCTCAGTCTTCAACACTCTTTATTTCCTTCACTTGCATAGTCTTGTTCACCCATTTCACATAGATAGCTATGTTATTATTCGCTAAGCTTCAAATGCATCAGAGAACAAAAGAGTTTTCAGACTTTTATTGAGTATTTTTTCATCTCTTTCAGCCCTTAGGGTATCTGGCAATGCATTCCCCATCATGGGTCATGCTATTGCAAAGGTTCTCTCACTTGTTTAACAAAGATGTACAACTCACAGAGAGGGAATATCAAGTACATTTTTTCCCACTGATCTCAAAGTACGAGTTGGAATATATAGTTTTTAAAGAGGTAATACTATAGGATGCTTTAGAATTTAGTACTCTCTGAATCAATGATATGATCTTAAACTCTACTTGCCAGAACACTTGGTAACCAAAGCAACCTATATAATATAAGGAAAATATGACTGTACAACCTATAATATAGGGGGAATATGATTGTTTCATAGACCCCTACCAACACTTTGGCTGAAGAGTTTTGCACTACTTGAAATGCCTGGATTATCATAACTGGAAGTCCAATGTACATCGCATTACAATAATTCAACCTTGAAATAACTAGGGATTGCATCGCCATTCAAAAATCATTTGTTTTCAGGAATAGTTTCAATCTCCATAGAATCTTTAGTTTGTACTAAACACAGGGCCAGTGCAACTCACTGTGCAAGCTGTGCACTTGCACAGGGCAGCGGCTCCGAGGGAGCGGTGGCCTGGGGACACCAGCAGACACAATGGAGCAGAGTCAGCAGGCCTGGCAGAATTCACCTCTCCAGTGACCGAAGTTGATAAAAGGCTCCAGGCCACCTGCAGCATAGAAGACATTGGATTGGGCAAAACTAACCTAACTCCTGCTCGATCCGATGTACCAACACACAGATCCTCCACACGAGCTGGCAGTAGCAGCATTTCAATAAAGCCATCTTTTACTGTTGCAGGGCAAGTCTTATAATAAAAGCTGCAAAATATTGTTGCTCCTCCTGTGAGACTGGCTCTGTGGCAGCAGGAAATGACATCACTGCTTGCACACGGCTTATGTAGCAACACACGGCTTGCACAGAGGATCCGTGTGTTGCTACATAAGATTGGCAGGGGTTAGGGTTCCCCTTGACCAATCTTCTTTCTATGCTACTGGCAGCCCAGAGCCTTTTCTTTTCTAAGGCTGCCATGGGTTGGATTCTGTCAGGCAGCCCCATGGCTTCCACTCCATTTTGTACAGGAGGAAGAGCCTGGGAAGGAGAAAGAAGTGGGAAGTAACTAAGTAAGAAGGCAAGAGAAGTAAGAAAGTGGGGAAAACACAGGAAAGGTTGAGAAGAGAGGAGGAAAGAACAGGTGAGGGAGAGCGTAAGAAGAGCCTCTAGAAGAACGGAGAGGGGGAAAAGCTAAGGTAATGAGGAGAGAGGGTGAGAATGGGGAAGAGCTGTGATAGTGATTCACTAAGAGTTGAAAAGAGGGAGAAGAATCTCTAGAGAGACAGGAATTGAAGAAGAGCTGAGGTAGTATGAGAAGAGGGGGAATATCTAGAGGGAGGGAGGGAAGACTCTCTTCAGGGAGAGAAGGGAAGAAAAATGGGGGAATGAGCCAAGATACTGAGGAAAAGGGGAAGAAGAGTTGAGGTAGTGAGAGAAAGAGCTGAGATAGTGACGCTGTGGGCTTCCCATCCCTCTAGTAGCCAAAGTGGAGTGGAGGCCATCTCGCAATCCTAACCCAATGAAGGCTAAATTGAAGAGTTGGGCCCAGGGCTGCTGTGGGAGCAAGAGGAAGAAAGGAAGGTGAGGTCCATGTGTGTGTGTGTGTGTGTGTATGTGCATGCGTGTGTCTATATGAAAGATGGAGCACGTGTGTGTGTGTGTGTGTGTGTGTATATGTGTGTCGGACAGAAGGATCATGTGAGAGAAGTAGTTTGTGTGTGGGGGGAGTGAATAAGCGAAAGAGAGCATGTGTCAGTGTGTGTGATCATATGCGTGAGAGGGACATGCAAGCGTATACGTATATATGTGCACGTGCACATGTGGGAGAGAGGGACTGTATGCATCAAAGAGGAAGCATGAGTGTATGAGCATGAATATGTATGAGAGAAAGTAGGTGTGTGTGAATATGAGAGAGAGGAGAAAGTTTGTGTACCCTCCCACACCCACTAATCCATAACAATCTCAGGATCACTGGAATTCAAAATTTCCCAGGTATAGAGTTTAAAAAAAAATCCTTATTAGTTTTAATTATTTGGTGTTAATTGATGTGTCTGCTGTTTTGAAATATTTTACTGGTGTTTGTGAAATTTAAAAATCAATTTATATGAATTTTTAATTATTGGATTTTTATACTTTTGCTGTCTTGGAATATTTATTTTCATTATTAATATGTTTTTACTGTTGTGATTGAAGCTTTATATTTCTTGATTTTATTGTTTGATATTTTATGATGAATGGTGATGTTTCTGTTTTTCCATTGTTGCACTGTATTCAGAGTCTGGCTTGTTGTGGTTTCCAGTTCCACTTTTGTATGCACATTTTTATTTATGTTATGGTCTCTGATTTTTATTCTGTATTTGGTGATGGTCTATCTGTGTTTTGCATGTGTGACCAAGGTGAGGTATTCTGCTAGCATATAGTTTGTGTAGGGATCTATAGCAATCTGGCTTGTTTTGTTTTCCTAATAGGAAGTGTATTGGTATTTAGGACATGGTATAATATTTGCAGTATTACTTTTTCATAGATAAGATTGTTATTGTTTGAGTGCTGACAGTTAGTGCTGATGTGCTTTGGGAGGTTTACTGTATCGTAATTGTTCACTCATGGCTTTCTGAGGGTGAAGCCCACATCATGCATTATAATAGGCCTAATACCATATGGGTATTTTTGCAGGGCTTTCTGGTTGATGCCACAAGCAGTGCATGTAAACATAACATACAAGTTGCTGCAAGTTATATTTTTACCTTAGAAGACTATGCTCTGAATGTTCTTTTAATGTAAAATCTGTTATTATAAATGTATAATTTTTAAGTGTATGTGTGTGTGTATGTAGAAGGCTGAGGTGAGGGCTTTAAAATTTGCCTGGCCTTGGGTTGCAAAGGAGAAGGGGTAGACCTGGATAGAGAGAAATATCAGATTTTAAAGTTAGGGTTACTGGAGGGAGATAGATGAACTGGGGGACACGAGGGGGGGCGGGGGGTATACCACAGCAGTTGTTCACATAGGGCAGCAAAATAGCTATCACCGGCTCTGACTAAGCATCTTTAATCATAGCATTTGCTTGTGGCTCAAAAGAGAAGGAGGAATCAAATATAATTCCACAGATGATGAACCTGAGTGGATATTTGACTCTTCCAGTTGTCTAAGTGAATGAACAATGGGGCATCCACACATAATCAGAATGGAAGGGAAGGGAATACAATGAACATTGGAACCAAATCACAGCACAACCTGAAGAATCGGGGGCCACTGATCCAAATCACAGGATTGGAGCCCATAAAATTAATTCACTTCACTAAATTTTGTGGAATCCCATGAATCGTGATTTGAGATCTCGTACAGGTCAGCACTGAGAGCTATGGATCCCTGCCGGAAAAAGTAATCCCGCGACCTTTTCTTGATCATCATCATATACCTGCAATCCACATTTATTTATTTATTTATTTAAAAATTTTTATATACTGACATTCATCCAGGATATCACATCGGTTTACAGTGTAACACAAACAAACGCCAGGCATGGCGCTTTACATTGAACAAATAAAATAAGTTAACAAATGAATAAATGAGGGTGTGAATAACAAGGGGAAATTTGCATTAAATAATCAACGAGGTTTGTAAGTATATACATATGTACAAAAGGAAGACACTAAGAGATAAGCAATTTAGGAGTGCTAGGAGGAGAGGGGGGAGTGGTGAGCAGAGGGAAGGGAACGAGGTGAGGGGGGGAGAAAAAGGTATGAGGTGAGGGGGGGAGAAAAAGTGTATGAGGTGAGGGGGGGAGAAAAAGGTAGGAGAAGGGCGAAGTGAGGGGATAGAGGGCCAGAAGAGGGGGGCAGAGGAGAGGAAGGGTGGGCAGTGGAGAGGAAGGGAGAAATTAGGTGTATGCCTTGGCGAAGAGCCAGGTCTTGAGCTTCCGCTTGGCACATGCGTACAAACAGTCTTGATCTCAAAGACTGTCACACTCATGATGAACGTGCTAAGCACATTTTGGAAAATACCATCATATGATTTTTTTTTTTTAACTTAAATATGTATATTTCATAGATTTGCTTCTGTTGTAATGGAGTTAAGCCAAACGTTTCTGCCAGTTGTGGGGGAAGATAGCCTGTAAATGTAGGCAAAATAAAAAATCACATGAAAAGTGAAATTACATATGCAATCATATTTTTTGTGGATAAAATGCTGTATTGCATATGTCACAGTCAGACTGAAGCTTTCAAGTTCAAGAATAAATTTCTTTCCTATGAAAATGCAAACGTCTAAAAGGACTCAAACACTAAATACAGTATGGTAGCATCCATTTGCAGTTTCTACCAGAATGTGTAATGTAATCTTCTTTATATCATACTACATAAAAGTGCTGTTTAGAGTGCTCTTACCCACAAAATTTCTTCAACACAGCTGATGTCTCCAGATCCACTGTCCTGTAAAATAGAAGGAAGATTATTAAAACATCAGATTATAATGGATCAATGGTCTTTCAAGCATTTATCCTCAAATCAACCTTCACATAACCTACCAAATTTAAGATGAAAAATGTAATATAATCACAGTGAGATTCCAGGTTGTTTTTTTAAAGCTGCATACAGTAACAGCAGATGTTGTTTTGCAAATCTTGACACAGGCAGAAAATTGTCAGTCCATGCTGATCCTGACTGCTTTGTTTAAATGCAGTTCTGTACATTCATTCTCAGCCAATATGTGACAAATGCAGGGGAAAATCACAAGTTATAAGTATAGTCCAAGGGCTCTGGTCATGCACAAAGATAAAATATTCCTGCACTGATACTCCACAAATCTTTATGCTGAGTATAGGATTAGATTTCATCTTTACTACTTAGGGGAAAAAAAAAAACTGTGTGGTTTTCCTTTGCATCAAATATAAAGGGTTACAGAGTAAACAGGAACACTGTTTCAGGGTGTACTTGCACTATTAAAACATTGCACCGCAGTAGATGCTACCTGTATCTTTTATGAGTTATCATGTAAGAATTAGCAAGCAGTAGGATCCAAGATGGCCGCATTGGTAGGACGCACTTGAGAGTGCTCCTCGGGTCCCTATGAGAAAGGCATGCCGCATACCACTAGGAAGCGGAGAGCCAAGGAGAGAGAAGTAACGTAACATACCCCAATTATGGGCCCGATGGACTTTCATCTGCGGCGAGGTTTTGAGATTCTGGGAGCAGGCTCGCTGGGGAGCTCGAGGGAGGAAGCTGAACCCGGAGTTCCCCTAGAGCAGCAAACATCTATTTCCCCAGAAGAATGGAGTGCTCCAGCCAATCCGGCTGAAGCTAGATCCTTGGGCCTACCCCGGGAGGCAGCGTTGCTGGAAAGGAGCAACGCCACAGGAACCCAGGGAGCGGGGGTGAAATCCTCTGGAGAGCCCTCTACCATCACGGGACCAGTTGAAAAGGTTTCCTTACCGAAATTCGGCAGCAGGAAGTCGAGGTAACCGACATTCACCCATTACATCTGACATTCACCCATTACATCTGATTAATTTAGACCATCCAGTGCTCCTACCATGTGACAGGAGCCAGCCAATGGCATAGATACCCTGTCACATGGTAAGGGCAAAGGGCCATTGGCGCCATCTTTATGAGTGGCAGCCGACGGCCCGAGAACAGGAGATCGCTCCCGGGACCACCACTAGACCACCAGGTAATTTTAAAATGTTTTGGGGGGCTCAGGAGGGTGGGGGAAGCTAAGGAGTCATTTTTAAAGAGTCGGGTGGGGTTGTTTTTTTATCGGGCCATCGGCGCCATTTTTGAGTGGCAGCCAAAATAGCGCCGATGGCCCGAGAGTGGGAGATCGGTCCCCACGCCCCCATTGGACCACCAGCTAATCGTAAAAAGTTTTGGGGGGGTTCAGGAGGGTGGGGGAAGGTAAGGGGTTAATTTTAAAGGGTCGGGCTTCACTAAAAAAAAAAATAACGATGTGAATCGGAACCAATTCCGATTCACATCACCCACATCACCCACGATCAGATTTTTTTCCCCCCTCTAGCTGAACCCGATCGTTAAGACGATCGGGCACACGATTCACATCTCTATAATTGATCCCTATTGAGGATTAATACATATTTGGTAAATGATTGTTTGTTACCTCAACTTATTGAAATAGATATATTATTGTATGCCATTTATGTTTTTCCACTCAAGTATGTAATTACTGCTGTAGGCAATTCCTCTTGTTTGTCACAATCTTTCCTCAACTATACCATGAAAGCTCAAATGGTAATTTCTTATTGGCCCATGACCCAGCCTCCTGGGCTCAGGATGGCTCTTGGGGTTACAGAACTCCAATTTACATGTTAAATCATATTATAAGACTGCAAGCTGTTGTTGAAATAATTACTAATGAAACTGTAAAAGCACTGAGAATATTAGCTGCACATCAAAAGGGTTTCCGGAATGCCATTTACCAGAACCATCTAGCGTTAGATTACATACTAGCTTCAGAAGGAGGACTATGTGGTAAATTTAACCTCAGTAACTGTTGTCTTCAAATAGACGACCAAGGTGAAGTAACTGAAGAGATCACCCGCAACATGATGTCAATTGCACATGTACCTGTGCAAACCTGGAAAGGACTTGATGTCAATGATCCATTTGGATCCCTTGGATCTTTTTTCTCTAGCTTAGGTTCAGGATTCAAAATTCTAATTGGCTCCATGTGTACGATTGCCTTACTAGGACTTATTGTCTGCCTCTGCTTGCCATGCCTTTGTATCTGTTTAAGAAGATGCCGCGATCAAGTATCTGAAATGTTGATAACTCAGACCAGCGCCCGGATCATGATAAATCAAGCTGAAACCTTGAACCTGATGCTCCTGGATTCCAATGATGACACCGAACCATTCCCCACCACCTATAATAGCTATCTGTGAAAAATGAGCACATTGGTACTTAGATGGGTAAGTCTCTAGCCACTAAGGAATAGCCTTGGTCAGGCGGAACAACCTAAGACAGGCGATGTGCGACGCAGATAGGTGTGAAGGGTTCCTAGGAGAAACCCTTCAAAAGGGGGGAATGTATGAATAGCCAGCACACAACTACACCTAGTGGAATGATAGCCAGCACAGATGACATCATACCTGAGTGAAAACAAAACTTACTTGGACTCATTTCTTGGAAATTACAGCAGAAGCTTCTACCCATAGTAACCAGGCATGTACATATGCACAAATTTATTAATTGGCTATGAGATAAGAGGTGATTACTTGCAGACACTTGTTGATTGGCTGAAGGTAACCCTTTATAATCCTGTGTATTAGCAGTATTAGGACTGAGCAGATTTGAGCTTTGCACCACTTGCTTTGTGTTGCTTGCTGCTCCAAAGAAACCACGCATTTCTTTTTATTAAACTTCTCACTTTTATGATTCTTAAAGCTGGTCTTTATTGGTCTTATTAGTCCGAGGTTTTAAACAATATGTAATGGAAATTAATAAACAAAGAATTATAAAAAGAAAGAATTGGCAAGCATTATCTTTAACTTGTTAGAAAAATTCACAGAGAGGCCGATGGAATATCAGCACGGGGAAAACGGCCACACATGATTGAGCACCCGCTCTCCTAACGTGCGCGTGCCCATCGACCTCTCCGGGGTGCCCAATTAAATATTTAAATCAGCTGCCGTGGTATAAAGGAGGTGCTAGGGGAAACTGTACACCCCTAGCATCTCCTCAGCGGTAGGGGTCCAGGAGAGGTCAGCTGTCAGTGGGTTAGGAAAATGGACACTCATTAATTAACCATACCGTTTCCTAACCTGACCATGGCACACTTTTTAAAAAAATATTTTTTTAAACATTCTCCTCCTTTTTGTTCCTCTGACAATATTGCCATGATATTAAGTCAAAGGAAGTACAGAAAAGCAGTATTTTCTGGTTTTCTGTACACTTTTTGGGCTGCTCAAAAATGAACGCCTACTCTGGGCAGGCATTAATTTCTGAGGGTAAAAATGTGCACATCGGGCGCATATTTTTTATTTGCATCAGAAGAGAATAATAGCTTCAGCAATATGAATTTGTATGTGATGAGTGCTATTAGCTCTGTGGGGTATTGGACGCGCATTTTGGACGCATTAATCCCCTTATAGAATAAGGGGTTATAAATGCGCGTCCATAACATGTGTCCAAGCACGGGTTTACCAGTGCGCTCTGCTGAGTGAACTGTATTGCATCGGCCTGATAGTAACAAGGAGAATAATTTAAAAAGGCATTTCTGTGTATAAAGCAGTATTTTATCCACAGAATTGTCCTTTTATAAAATTGCTAGCCCAATCTGTGGACAGAAATCCATTCATAAGACCCATATGCGCAGACTGTTAGCTACATTTGGGAGAGGCATTTTGGAAAGAAGGTTGGGTTTAAAGTCTGGGCAGAATTTTCATTTATGCACATATTTTTTTTATTTAAAAAACTGTAGGGCTGTCAGGGCTCGACTACATGATTCCTCAGCGGAAAGTCTAGTTAAAGGGAGTTCCTTAGAGGTGTGTAGAGGTATAGGTGGCAAGGAGGACCATCCCCTAATGGGTGGGTTGGTATCAGGATAGTATATATTTACATTTACATTTATTTGAATTTATAAACTGCCTAACACTGTGAGGTCTAGGTGGTGAACATGTTTACATCCATAATATAGTGGAACAAATAAACATGAGACAACATAAAATCGATAAAACATAACAAAGCAATCACAATAAATGTTGACTCAATGAGTCATGGAGTAGAGGTGGGGGAATTGATGAGAATCCAGGGAGAGCAGCCTAGGGTCCTGGGCTCTACTCTGGGCCTTTTTCTAGGATCATGTGTTTTGCTGTATGATTAGTAAAAGGTGGAAAGAGTGGATTCCAATCCAGATATCAGGGAGAGGACCGCTTCTTACAAGCCTATCCTCAGTGAGAAATTGAGTGAGGAAAGAAGGCAACTCTGCAATTTTTGCAAGCAGGGCTAGAAAGTATGAAATTCTTGTAAAGGGGTGGGGGGGGGGGGCAGGGGAGGGATGACTGTGGTTACAAAAAGCATGGATGTCAATTTTTATGAGTTGGTAGGTAGCTTTGCTAGGGTAATTTTTAAAGTGAACCAACAAGTATAAGTTGGTATAACTTATGTGGGCTGTTTACAAAATTACTCCCACAGTAACTGAAATTTAAAAGCTTTAGTATGGCTAAAGATAACAAGATAAATTTACTTGGTTATCTTTATTCAATGGCACATATCTTGCAAAAAATGCTATTTAATATCAGACTAAATCTACACAAACATTTTTGTGGGTGGGGCCACTTGACACTAGTGATCATAATATGATCAAATTTGAACTAATAACTGGAAGGGGGACAATATGTAAATCAACAACTCTTAACACTACATTTTCAAAAAGGAAACTGATAAAATGAGGAAAATAGAAAAAACTGAAAGGTGCAGCTGCAAAGGTTAAAAGTGGTCAACAGGCATGGACATTGTTTAAAAATACAATCTTAGAAGTGCAGTCCAGATGTATTCCACGAATTAAGAAAGATGGAAGGAAGGCACAATGATTATCGGCATGGTTAAAAAGTGAGGTAAAAAAGACTATTTTAACAAAAAAAAAAACCTCCTTCAAAAATTGGAAGAAGGATCCATCTGAAGAAAATAGGAAAAAGAATAAGCATTGTCAAGTGAAGTGTAAAACATTGATAAGACTGTTGAAGAGTTTGAAATGAAGTTGGCTATAGAGGCAAAAATTCATAATAAAAACTTTCTAAAATATATCAGAAGCAAGAAACCTGTGAGGGAGTCGGTTGGACCATTAATTGACCAAGGGGTTAAAGGGGCTCTTAGGGAAGATAAGGCCATTGCAGAAAGACTAAACAAATTCTTTGTTTTGTGTTTACTAATGAGGATGATGAGGAGATACCAGTTCCGGAGATGGTTTTCAAGGGTGATGAGTCAGATGAACTGAACCAAATCACTATGAACCTGGAACATATAGTAGGCAAGATTGACAAACTACAGAGGAGCAAATCACCTGGACTGGATGGTATGCATCCCAGGGTTCTGAAGGAACTAAAAAATAAAATATCTATTAGTTAAAATTTGTAACTAAAATCATTCATTGTACATGAAGGGTGGCCAGTGTAACCCCCAATATTTAAAAAGGGCTGCAGGGGTGAACCGGGAAACTATAGACCAATGAGCCTGACTTCAGTGTCAGGAAAAATAGTGGAAACTATTCTAAAGATCAAAATTATAGAACATATAGAAAGACATGGTTTAATGAAACACAGTCAAAATGGATTTACCCAAGGGAAGTCTTGCCTCACAAATCTGCTTCATTTTTATGAAGGGGTTAACAAACATGTGGATAAAGGTAAACTGGTAGATATAGTGTATTTCAATTTTCAGAAAGCATTTGACAGTTCCTCATGAGAGACTTCATGGGATAGGAGGCAATGTCCTTTCATGGATTACAAACTGGTTAAAAGACAGGTAACAGAGAGTAGGATTAAATGGTCAATTTTCTCAGTGGAAAAGGGTAAACAGTGGAGTGCCTCAGGGATCTGTACTTGGATGGGTGCTTTTCAATATATTTATAAATGATCTGGAAAGGAATATAACAAGTGAGGTTATCAAATTTGCAGATGATACAAAATTATTCAGAGTAGTTAAATCACAAGCGGGTTGGGATAAATTGCAGGAGAACCTTGCGAGACTAGAAGATTGGGCATCTTAATGGCAGATTAAATTTAATGTGGAGAAGTGCAAGGTGTTGCATATAGGAAAAAATAATCATATTAGGAGCTACCACCCAGGAAAAAGATCTAGGCATCATAGTAGATAATACATTGAAATTGTCAGCTCAGTGTGTTGCAGCAGTCAAAAAAGCAAATATTGAATATTAGGAATTATTAAGAAGGGAATGGTGAATAAAATGGAAAATGTCATAATGCCTCTGTATCGCTCCATGGTGAGACCACACCTTGAGTACTGTGTACAATTCTGGTCACCACATCTCAAAAAAGATATAGTTGCACTGGAGAAGGTACAGAGAAGGGCAACAAAAATGATAAAGGGAATGGAACAGCTTCCCTATGAGGAAAGGGTACAGAGGTTAGGGCTGTTCAGCTTGGAGAAGAGATGGCTGAGAGGGGATATGATAGAGGTCTTTAAGATCATGAGAGGTCTTGAACGAGTAGATGTGAATTGGTTATTTACACTTTCAGATAATAAAAGGACTAGGGGGCATTCCATGAAGTTAGCAAGTAGCACATTTGAGACTAATTGGAGAAAATTCTTTTTTGCACAAATAAACCCCGGAATTTGTTGCCAGAGGATGTGGTTAGTGCAGTTAGTGTAGCTGTGTTTAATAAAGGTTTGGATAAGTTCTTGGAGGAGAAGTCCATTAACTGCTATTAATCAAGTTGACTTAGAGGTAGATTTTAAAAACGTGCGCACGCGCATCCATGTGCGTGCGCTATCCGGCGCACACACATGGACGCCCAATTTTATAACATGCACACCCAGGTGTGCGCATGTTATAAAATCGGGGGTCGGCGAATGCAAGGAGGTGCTCTAATTTAGGATCAGCCTGGGAGGGAACTTCCCTACCCCCTAATCTAACCTTCCTAACCCTTCTTCTAACCTACCCAACCCCTAGCCTTAATCTAGCCTCTCCCCAAATTTCTATCTTACTTCTTGCGGCTGCCTTGGGACGTGATCCTCTGGCACAATGGCAAATGACCGCTGTGCTGGGGGCCTTGAAACCCGCCCTGCCACCCGGACCACCCACCCCACCCCACCCCTTTTCTTCTGCCCCGGGACTTACGCACATCCCAGGGCTTTACGTGCGTGGCTGGGCCTTTTTAAAATAGACCCGGTGTGCGTAGGGCTTTTAAAATCCGGGCCTTAGCAAAAGACCACTGCTATTACTAGCATCAGTAGCATGGGATAGATTTAGTTTTTAGGTACTTGCCAGGTACTTGTGACTTGGCCACTGTTGGAAACAGGATGCTGGGCTTGATGGACCCTTGGTCTGACCCAATATGGCTATTTCTTATGTTCTTATGTTCTTCTATCTATGAATTCAATATACAAAGGATGTATGGTTCATTCCATCATAGTAGCTAAGCGTAACTTTGATGAAAATACAACTCTTGCAGATATGGGGCTGCAAAAGACCGATCATCTGCTGTAGTTTCTCTAGAACTCTTGAAAAGGAAGCAGATTTCAAAAGCTTTGCATGCTTAGCATCTAGGCATCTTGCTCAGTCTTGGATCATATATTTTAAAAGTGCTCTAGGAAAGCTTCACGGGTACCAAACCCAGAAAAGTTTGGAGGTTTGACCCCAGGTTCTGACTTGCTTGGACTCATCTTTGATAAACTCTTAAGTGCTGATAAGTTCCACACTGTTTGCCATCATAAAGAAAGACCATAGTCCAGTTGAGCAAGTGTTCAGATTCATCACCCTAACCAGTCCTGGCTTGGGGGGGTGGGGAAGAGAAGGGGAAGGCAGCCGGAATGCTCAGCCGAGCTTAGAACATGAGGAGCAAGGGCAGTGGTTTGCAGCAGAATAATCAGGTGCCCCGACAGCAAAGCTCATGCCAGAGCAGAAGCCCTGACCTTTACAGCCCAGGGTCCTGATATACAGAATTTAGGGAAAAAGCGCAGGGCTGCCTCCACGGCCTTCTAAGTCCAAAGGAAAAGCACGTTCAAGCAGTAGCATTTTATGAATTATCAAGAAGGCTGCACACTGCAAAAATGCTGCTAGCAGTACTTTTGTACGGTTTTGACAGTTGCTTGGTATTAATTGTTAATATTACTATCCTTAACTTAAGGCTTGGGGGGGGGGGGGGGGTAACCTGCAAGGAGCAGCAGTTACTACCATAAGAACCCTGCTGGGCAGACTGGATGGACTATTTGGTCTTTTCCTGCTGTCATTACTATGTTACTATGTATGATATTATCAATAAAGAGAAATGCTGGAAACCAGCAAATAGCTTTCATGTTGTTTCATTGACTTTATTATTCTTTGAGATGAGATCATCAGTGCTGTGTGCAAATGACGTAAATATGGGAAAAGTAAAGAGCCTTGAAAGGAAACCCTCCCTCCCCCTTGCAGGAAGCCCTGGAATGCAAATCTAATGTAATGATAACAGTGTCCATCTAAATATGAATGTGTGATATGGCCTCTGGAACTGTTATCTGGGTTTAAGCATCACAGGGGTTACATTCATGTGCGTTACTTTTTCAAACTTTATTCCCATTGTCTTTTCCTCTTGCTCTGTAACATATTATGAGGAGTTTGGAAAGAACCTCCGAATTTGAGCATGAAGGTACCAAGATCTTAAAAAGCCTTCTATGTTCAGTCATGGGTTTAAAAAATCCCCCTCCATTTCCTCTTTTTATTCTGCTTATATCTATTTTTATATTGTGCTTCGTTTTGCCAATGTAAATCTTGTTACAGGAACACAAAATGAGATAAACAGCATACACAGTTGCACAACGGTAAAAAAAAAAAAATATTAAGGATATTTCTTTCGTGTTATTAGATGAATAAATTCCTTTAATTGCAGACATAAGGGAAAAAGCACAAGACTGCTTCTACGACCACGTCCAAAAGCAAAGCAAGTCAGCATTGCTGGAATTTTCAAGAAGATTCCTCACCCAGTAAAAATATTGCTAGCAGTAATTTTTTATGGGTTTGACAGCTGCTTGGTTTCTGATTGTAAATATTACTACCCTTATCATAAGGATTAGGAATAACTGCATGAACTACCCTTAAAAGAAATGTGGGGGTGACCTACACGCATGGTAGATATTACCATAAGAAGCTTGCTGGACAGACTGAATGGACTGTTTGGTACTATTCTGCCATCTTTACTATTTTACTATGTTATATGTTACTATGTTAATTGAGAATCCCAAAATATATAGAAAGTCGAAAAGCCGTGAATGCAAACAGTAGAATACCAAAATGAAAAGGCATTCAAAACAAATTACAGTTCAATTTAGTAACCACCCCCTGGCTACACTCCATCCTGTTTATATCGGTGTATAAAAAAAAATAATAAATAAATAAAATAAATATCCTTTTGAAGGTGCGTTCTCCAGAACTGTACAAAGTATTCCAAGTGAGGTCTCACCAGGGACCAATACAGGGGCAATAAAACCTCCTTTTTTCTGCTGACCATTCCTCTCCCTATGCAGCCAAGCATCTTTCTGGCTTTTACTGCCACATTATCCACCTGTTTGGCCATCTTAAGATACAATTACCCTCAGATCCCACTCTTCCTTTGTGCTTAGATGAATTTTACCTCTAATACTGTACCTTTCCATTGGATTTTGCATCCTAAATGCATTACTCTGCATTTTTTAGCATTAAATCTTAGCTGCCAGACCTTTCACTATTCCTCAAGCTTCACCAGATCCCTCCTCATGTTTTCTACTCCTCCTGGCTGTTTACTGCTAATTGTTATTAAGCAAGTTTGATTTTTCTCATCAGCCTCTAAATATTCCTCCCCTTCACCTTTGAGTCTCACAATGTCACTTTTGCTATTTTTTCTTCTATTTGAATCTTCACATTCCTGGTTACTTTCCCAGCTTTTCTTACAGGTGAATTTTCAAAGAAGTTACGCGAGACAATTTTCAAAAGCCCACTTGTACAAGTAAAGAGATATTAACACATGTAAAATCTGGTTTTATACATGTAAATGCTTTTGTAAACCAAGTCCTTAATTTTTCTGGATATTGTCCCCTGTCTTCCTCTTTCTGCAATCTCTTGTAGTTTATGAATGCTAACCTTTTCTCCCTTACCTCTTCAGCTACTTCTTTAGAAAACCATAGCAGTCTCTTTTTTCTCTCCCCTTTATTTACATTCCTAACAAAATGATTAATTGCCCTTATATCTCCTTTTAGTTTTGCCCACTGCCCTTCTACTTCCCCTAGGTTTTTCCATCCAGCTAAGGACTCCTTCATTTTGAGAAAGTTAATTTCTCTGAAGTCAAGGACTCTTGCCTTAGATTGAACTTTCATCTCTTGCATCCTAATATTGAACCACACCACTACAACATCAGAAATACTGTCTCCCATCGATAAGCACCAGGTCCAGTATCGCCCCCTCCCAGTGGGTTCCATTACCAGTTGAGAGAACAGTTCTCCTTGCAAAGAATACAGGATCTCCCTGCTTCTAGAAGAATCTTCAGCTGGGAAGTCCCAACTGGAAGATTAAAATCCCCTAGCAGCAGCAACTCCCCTTTCACAGCAATCCTGTGAATGTCCTTCATTAAATCTCTATCCATCGCCCCTGTCTGTGATGGAGGTCTGTGTATTACACCAATATAAACAGATGTTCCAGTCCCCCTTTCCAGATTTACCCACAGTGCCTCCTCCTTACCTCGTAAGCCCAGCAGTGCAGTTACTTTGATACTGTTCTTTATACATAATGCCCCACCGCCTCGTTTCCTGTCTGTGGCCTAGACATGGCCTACTTTGCTGACTGCCTTGCTGAAGTTGTTCAATAAAAAGTAAATTTAGAAAGCTGGGGCAGGGTACAGTCCCTCCCAGCCCTCTCCCTCTCACCATTAAAAAAACAATATCCTGCCCAGCAGAACTCCCACCTCTGGAATGCCCTCCTACATATTAATAGAGAGAGAGAGAGCCCTCCAAATCCCACCCCAGCCAGATAAGACCTCACCTCCTCTGACAGGGTTGTTCCCTCATGGTAGCGGATTGGTCCCGCCACTGTCAGTAAAAGTACCAGTCCCTTTTCAGAATTCTGAAAGGTCAGCCTTCTAAAAGGGGATTGGTCCTTTCACGGACATGTGACTGTGGAGGAACCAATTTGCTGCCAGTAAGGGAACAGTCGTGCCTGAGGAGGTGAGGTCTTCTCCAGCTGGGGTTCCCAGGATGGGAGCTCTACTGGGCCAGATTTATTTTTTTTACAGTGAGAAGGAGGAGGCTGGGAGGGGAAGAAGGACTACTGGATTCAACCCAACCCAGGTTCTGCCTGGTACCTCCTACCGAAACATTTGAAGGGGGGAGGAGGGGGAACTCATCATGTTTGGGAGAGAGGGGAGTACTTTCCGGTCCAGCCACTCCACATTGAGCCAAGTAGAAGGGGGAAGGGGGGCTGCACTCAGGGAACCCACTGTTGTTTTCTTCTTTTTTGTTTTTATTTTTAGCATGGATTGGCATGCAAATTGACCATGAGTCAAAAAAATGTGATTCTTTTTTTTTTTCAGTTTACCGTACTGTTATACTCCTGCTCTATTTGAATGTCATTGGCTTACTGCATTCCATGAGGACTACTCTTTTAAATGCGCATGTTAAATAAAGCCTGTGCTAAAATCTATTTATGATTTTAGTTCAGGTTTAATTACATTGGCCCCTCTGTTAATATAAATGATATTAATAATCAGTTAAACAAACTAATTATTAGTTTATTCACATTTTTTTCATAGAGATATTTCATTATTGCAGGAAACTCAGCTGGCATCAAAGGAACTTGAAAAATTAAAACAAAAATGAATTGTAAATATATATTCTAATTCCTTTTCTCAAAAACAAAAAGGGCTTGCAATTCTGATAAGCAAAGATCTCTCTTTCACCTTACTTGTTTTAACTGATCCTAAGCATAGTTGGGTTATGGTTCATATGACAATAGTGAATTGCTTTCCTGTTTGTCTCTTATAATGGAACCAACAATTATTACCGTATTTTTCCTCCTTGGAACAAATGACTCAGCAAATCAGTAGTATACCCTGTGAGAATGTTACCTGGGGGAAAAGGAAGATTTTAATGTGGTCCAATATGCTATCTTAGATCAAACAATCTTGACTTGAGACTTTCAAAAGTGAGATCCTTTTCTTTATTAATTAAATACAAGTCAAATTACATAATGCACGAAGTTTATTTTGCCTCTTTGTACTCTTTTCAAACAGATTTAGATCTTTCTCCAGATTGGATTTATTCCTTATATCAGATATTTTACTGCAAAATATTGAAAAGACTCCAATTTTTTTCACAGGAGCTGTCAGTTCATTCTCCAGTGGATTTGATTTTGAACATTTTGATGACAACTTCACAGGCTCACAGATGGAGAATGAATGTCAGCCTCCAAAAAGATTTAAAAAAAAATAAATAAAAGAAGAAATCAAGTCATAAATAAAGTCTCATTTTAGAAAACAAAATGATACTAGTAACTGTAGCCTGGAAATGATCAGGGAAATGATACAGGGAATGTGGTAATCAGAGGTATGGTTATATCAAAAGCTTTGGCAGTACAGCGTCAGGACATACTGTAAGAGAATATTATTTTTAAGCCAGGAGATTAAAAGGACAAAATAATTTTATAGACCATTCCCTTGAAATTTGCAGAACTTAAAAAAAAACATTTTCTAAAAACAAGCAGAACATGCATTGAAAGGAGAATTTTCAAAAACCACAGGGAGCTTGCAGGTCCATGGGTACTTTATACCTGCAGACCTAACAAGCACATTTTCAAAGGGAAACTCTTTGTATAGTTTCCCTTGAAAATTCGGGACCAGCAGGGATTTTGCACCTGCTTTGCCACATGTATACTTTGCTTTCCCTGCCTTAAGCCCATCCCTGCCCCTCCCCCCCTCTTTCCCTGTGAAACAGCATGAAAACATTTCGTCCCTGAGGTGAAGGCAATTTTCAGCCCAGGTAATTTATCTGGATAAATGCTTAATTGTATTAAACTAAATTTATGGGTAATTTTCTAACTGTGCAGTTTTGAACAAAGTCTGCAGATATTCTTTACTTGTGGTTTTTGCCCCAATTTTCAATGTGATACTACGAGCTTACTTTCACTTTGAAATTTGCCATGAATTCAAAGTATCCATGGATATTTGCATCTGCTTTACCTGCATGTACTTTTCTTTATGGAAAATAATGTGTGTGTAAATTTGAAATTGCTAACTACATGTGTTATTTTCCTCCCCAAATCTATAACATGCTACTGGGAGTGCCTCCTCTAAATATGGAAAAATGTCTTTTAGCAGCATTGAGGGAAGGCAATTTTCAGATAGCTGATTTAAGCAAGTAAAATGCTTTTTAACTATGTAAATGGCTATGAAAATATCCCTCTTAAATTTAATTATGACAATTTTCAAAGGACTTAAGCACCTACCTTATGAATTAGGTCCTTAAATCAAGCCCTTTGAAAATGTCTTGAGAATGAGCCTCTTAATCTAGATGCCTATTTTTAAAAGGTGCCTAAACTTGGGCTCCTAAAAAATGGTCATGGAAAGGGATGGGGCCAGCTCAGGAGTAAAAGGTTAGGTGCCAATCGCTCTTGATGATGTCAAATCAGCCCTAAATCTGGACCTGGGAAGAGAGGGCTTAATAGCCACTCGTTCCCCTCCCCCCAGCTTCCATCTGTTGCATTCGGTGGCTTGCAGGTTTCTCCCGCCGCTCTTACCTCCCTCGTAGGGCTCCCTCGTAGGGCTCCCCCGGGGGTACCCTGACTCCAACTTTCTTTGGTGCAGTGGCAGGCTGCATTGTAGTGCAACTGCATGTCCCTTAATTCGTGGCAACACACCACCGACTCTGGCCCTGACTCCCCTAGCGCGCGCACTGAATTTAAAGGGCCAGCAGCAGGAAAACCAGAGAGATACCCATCGATGACATCAGGAGCCCTGCACTCTTTAAGTCTGCCTGGGATGCCTCCTCAGTGCCTCAGCAATAGGTAGACTCTGTTGGAGAAGTTCCTCCTAGTTCCTGGTTCCTGATCCTTGCTTCCTGGTTCTTGATTCCGCTGTGTGTCCTTCCTGAGTTCCTGTGTTCTGTTCCTGGTTCCTTGCCAGTCTGGTTTGTATTCTGACTTCTTGTCTTCTAGGGTCAGATTCCCCTTCAACTGTCTTCAGCTTCTCATTTTGCACCTGTGATTCTTTGTTCTCCTTCCTCCTCTTCGTTCCTTCTCTCATTCACAATGGACTTCTGGCTTTGACTTCGGATTGGACTTCTGACTTTGCTCAGATTGGACCTCGATGCTGCTTGAACTTTGCCTGCCCTGACCACTGACTGAACCATGACACTGTGTGAATTCCACTCACCTCTGACCACAGCCTGATCCTGTCTTCGTTTCCCTGCTGCCTGTCCCAACCGCTGCTTGTCCTAACATTGCTTTCTTCACCGTCCTGGCCTGCAGTCTCTTCTACACGACAGATCTTCACCTCCACAGAGGCCCACACCTAAATCTAGCTGGCCCCGGAACCCAAGGGTTCAACCTAAGGGGAACAAGGGTTGGTACTGGTGAAGCTCCAGTTGGGCCTCTGTTCCAGCCAGCTCCACCTGCCGATGGTGAGGACCTGCAGATTGTGCCACCTCAGCCTAGGGGTTCACACTTGCAACACCCTCATCCCACCAATGAAAAAAAATCATGTGCCTCCCCAGTATCTCCTCTTTCATCTGCAGAGAAAAAAATCATGTACTGGAGGGAATAGACAGCTGTCTGTGAGGAAGCAGTGAAAGGATTTTCAAGTAAAATTCTTGATGTGGACTTAGGAAGAATAACTTTAAAAGAATTGCATGCGAGCCCATATTCACATGCATATGGGCTTGCGTGCTCATGCACATGAATTTTATATCATGTGCTCATAAGTGCATGCATGATATAAAATACATGTATCTTTCCCATGCATGTTGTATATGAAAGTTGCACATACATTTGCATGTGGTTTATGAGATGCACACAAATTTGTACATGTATCATGCAAGACGGTTAACTTCCAGTTCTTCTAAGGTGGGCTCATTCCACAATGCCACTGCCAGCCAAATTTCAGTACCAGAGACATTTCTTGATTGACATCCATGGTGGTGGCAAATGAGAGGGAGTTCTTCCCCATCCTTGGCATGAGGAGGAAAGTAAGGACCATAAAACATGCCTGGAAAGGCCTGCAAAGACCCTTCGAAAATAGAGCTTCATACCTAGGTAGGGTAAGCAGTAGAGGAGTAGCCTAGTGGTTAGAGTAGTGGGTTACGAGCCAGCCTTCAAATCCCACTGCTGCTTCTTCTGACCTTGCGCAAGTCACTTTGCCTCAGGTACAACTTAGGGCCTTATTTTAAAAAGCATTTACATGCTTAAAATTAGATGGAGGAGTACCTAGTGGTTAGAGCAGTGGGCTGAGAAGCAGGAAACCAGGGTTTGAGTCCCACTGTCACTCCTTGTGACCTTGGGCAAGTCACTTTATCCTCCATTGCCTCAGGTGCAAACTTAGGGGGTCATTTATCAAAATGAACTAAGGTGTTTTCGCATGCGAAAAGCCCCATTAACGCATGGGTTTGAATAGCATTAAACTGTGCAATAGCTTGTGTTACCGGGCGGTAAGGTTTTATTGCATTGTCTCCAGGAAGGCCTGTTTGAGTAGATTTCAAGCTCCTGGGGGGGGGGGAAGGGGAAGGGAGAGAGAGAAAGTGAGACTAGCCACAGTGTCATCTCCCTAGATAGGTATTTGTATCCCTATGATAGGCCCACCTAGTAACTCGAGGTGAGGTTTAGATTTTAGTGTAGGGGGTTAAGGGCCACTTTCACATTCAATGTGAGACGTACGAACAGAACAGTGGTATCTTGTGAAGATTTGATGACCTTTGGAGTGAGGAAATTCACTCCAAGATGAGATTTGGGCAATGTTCTCTCCACCTAGCTTGATGTTACCCAGGTAGAGTGTCCATCAAGCTAGGTGGAGAGAACATTGCCAAAATCTCATCTTGGAGTGAGTTTCCTCACTCCGAAGGCCATCAAATCTTCACAAGAGACCACTGTTCTGTTCGTACTTCTCACATTGAATGTGAAAGTGGCCCTTAACCCCCTACACTAATACCTAAACCTCACCTCGAGTTACTAGGTGGGCCTATCATAGGCATACAAATACCCATCTAGGGAGCGGACACTATGGCTAGTCTCTCTCTCTCTTTTTTTGTATACCAGCATTCACGTAAAAACATATCTCGTCGGTTTACTTCCCGGGGCAAATATCAATTAACACATTTGCATTTTAAAATTAACCATTTAAAATCTAAATACATAATATCAGTTTTTCATTAAATCTACAAAATAAGAAACTGAAAACTATACTTCAAAATAAAATCATAAAATCATAAAAACTTGTAGCAATAAAAATAAGTACAATCAAAGTCCATTATTGTTAAATGCTTGGTTAAATAGCCATGTTTTGACTCCTTTTTTAAAGGCTTTGATGTTGGATTCCATCCTCAAGTGCAGTGGCAGGGAGTTCCATAAATTAGGTCCAGCAATGGATAATGCTCTTTCTCGGACAGTGTTCATATGGGCACATTTTAGTGTCGGAATAAGTAGTAGACCAGTATTAGCTGATTTCGTTATTCGAGCTGATATGTGAAAATGTAGAGCTGCATTGAGCCATTTAACTTTATCGTTGGTAAAGGGATTTGTGTATTAGGGAAAGTGTTTTGTCCTGAGATCTGTAGACAATAGGGAGCCAGTGAAGCTCTTTTAATATGGGTGTAATATGGTCAAATTTCTTTGTGTTGGTCAAAAGTCTAGCGGCAGAGTTCTGCAAGAGTTGCAACGGTCGTGTGGCAATGGTAGGTAGGCCCAGAAGAAGTGTATTGCAGTAGTCCAATTTAGTAAAAATAAGAGCTTGTAAGACTATCCTAAAATCATTGGGGTATAAAAGAGGTTTTAATCTCTTTAAAATATTCAGCTTAAAATATCCATCTCTAACTATACTGTTGACCCATTTTTTGAGACTCACTTCACAATCTAGTATCATCCCTAAATCTCTAACATCAAAAGCTATGGGATAGATCTTTGTAGCTTCCAAGATTTCAAATTCTTTTAATACACTTAATTTTGGGCAGATGTATAAGATTTCAGTTTTTTTGTCGTTGAGCGAGAGACTCATTTGAATTAATACTTTTTTAATGGTGACTAAATAGATGTCCCAAAGTTTTAAAGTTGAATCTATAGAATTTTCAATAGGTATTAAAATCTGCACATCGTCCGCATAGATAAAATAAGTAAGATTAAGACCAGATAAAAGCTTGCATAGTGGAAACATATAAATAGTAAAAAGGGAGCAGAGAGTGAAGATCCTTGAGGTACACCATGAGGAAGATTAAATTGATTGGATTCAACATTGTTTATCTTAACTTTGTATAACCTATTTTCCAAATAGGTTTTGAACTGCGTAACATAATATCTTGTAGGCCTATTTCTTTCAGTCTGTCTAATAAGGTTGAATGATTCACCGTGTCGAACGCTGAAGAAATGTCCAACATCATCAGGAAATAGGTTTGTCCATTATCTGTTCCTCTCAGAATGGTGTCATGTAGGACAACTAACAAGGTTTCAGTGCTGTAGTATCTTCTAAATCCATGTTGAGAGGGAAAAAGAAAGTTGTGTGATTCTAAATGTTCTGAGAGTTTGATTGTTCATAACCTTTTCAAGGATTTTAGCTAGACAGGGTAAATTTGATATAGGCCTAAGGTTGAAGGGTTCAGAGGGATCTAACTGTGGTGTCTTTGGAATTGGTTTAACTATTGCACACTTGAGTTCTTTAGGGAAAGAGCCTTCAGTTAGAGAAAGATTGACAATATCTGCTATTGGTTTAGAAATAATGTTAGGGATTGTTTTTAACAGTTTAATGGGGACAGGATCAATAGGGTGCATTGCAGGTTTCAATGTTTTTATAATATTTTCAATTTCAGTTGAGGAAACAGTTTCAAAAGTCGTCCAATCGATATCAGGATTAGTAGGGAGCACTATTTGACTTGGATTGTTTGTTGGAGTATTATTAACTAATTTCAGGGTTTTGTCATTAAAAAAGAGAGCGACATCATTACATTTTTCAGTAGTCATTTCTTGTAAATTAAGATTCCCTACAGGCTTAGTAAGGTCAGCTACATATGAAAACAATGCTTTTGAATTATATTGGAAGTTATGTATGTTTTTAGCAAAAAAGTATTTTTTTGTTTTATTTGTAAGTGAATTGTATTTATGAAGGAGAATTCTATAATTACTCAACAAGGGGATGGAGGGGTTCCTCCTCCATTTCTTTTCCGCTTTTCTCAAAGCACGCTTCATTCACTTTAATTCGGGGGTGTACCAAGGTGATTTCTGTTTATTAGTGATGACAATTTCTTTCCTGATATTGGGACAGCAAATGTTAGCTACTTCATTATTAAGGGTATACCATGTATGTATGGCCAGATCGGTGTTTGTTAAATTTAACTTTTCAAGAGCTTTAGGGAAGTGTTGGTTAGATTGTCTAATTTACAAGATTTTCTGAATTCTATGTTTTATTTGCTTTGAGATATTGTACCACTTGAATATTTAATTTTAAGATTAATAGAAATAAGTTGGTGGTCAGACCAAGGGATTGTTGTAATAACTGGGGATGTGATATTATCAATGTGTGAATTAAAGAATATGAGATCTAGTGTGTGTGTCCAGCCCTATGTGTGGGAAGATTGATCAACTGCTGAAAGCCTAAGGCAGCCATGGTATTAAGAAAGGTTTCACAATTATGAGATAATGGGTCTGCATCAACATGCAAGTTAAAATCACCAAAAATGATTGTAGGCAGATCAGGATCTAACTTTTGTACAAAGAATTCAATTAGAGGAGAGACATTCGACTCTCTATATGACCATCATATAAAAGATGGACATGTCTACTTATTAGTAGAAAATCAAGCTGGTCTTGTCCAGTCCTTGTTTTAAGTTATAATCCTTGGTCACACAAATATGTTTTTGAAGAATTTTTCAAAAAGCAGTTTTTAGGGAAACAAATAAAAAATAAAAGACCTTAACTTGAAACTCCTCTTGTTTTAAAGGAGAGCCACCTGACATTGCCAGCACTGTTTCAGTGTTTCTCTGCATCAGGGGCAAAAATTAAAATGTCAGTCTTTGCAATAGTCTATGAACAGGCGAATTGAATAATTAAAATGAGGAAAATAAACTATTAGTCATGGGTGGGGGGGGGCATAAATTAGACAAATTTGAAATCTTGAGGATTTAAGAAAAAGAATTTCAAAATGATTAGGGACATTGACCTGTTGGGATCTCAGCTCTAATTCCTCTTTTGAAAGAATCATTAAACCTCCCCCTCTTTTATTACTCCTTGATACAAGATGAAAATCATAAAGATCTTTTTGCAATTGGCTTATAAGAACTGCATCAGTAGATTTAAACATGTTTCGGTTATCCCGCAGTGATCAGGCTTTTTTTTCTAAAAGCAGATCAGAAAGTACAAGAGGTTTTGTTTTTTTTTAGCAGGGACTGTGCATTGACCAACATAAGAGATAACATAGAAATACCTAATATTATTGAGTTAGTAATCAAAGGAACCGTGATAAATTCTCTTGGTTTTGCTAAGTAAAGTGGGGATTTTTAAGTCAGTCTTCGGGACTGGTTTGGATTGGATAAAACAGTAGGGTGGCTTGATTTAGAAGAATGTCAGGTGTGTGTGTGTGTGGGGGGGGGGGGGGGGGGGGGATGATTTGGCAGCCTTGTTATTTTATCCGGCGACTTCCCCAGTTTTTATTAAAATTGGTCGCATAGCTCCATGTTATTTCATAATGGAAAATGTGGACAACTTATCATATTACTAATTCTGAATTGTCTCTTGCAACTTATTCTATGGACATGACTCAGTAGCGTACTCGGGTGTTGAAATTCCTAGGACAGATTTGGGAAAGAATGACTTTTAAATCCTTTTCGACGCTTCAGGCTGAATTTGATTTGCCGCCAAACACACATTTCTTTATTCTCAACTAAGACAGGACGTCTTTTGAGACTCGGCAACTGATACTTTGTTACAAACCAAGACTGGGATGGGACTTTTATTGACCAACCCCCGTGCAATTCCCAAACTGATTACCAGTTTTTGTTTCATTACCTTTTGGGATAGTGATCTGACCATTAGCCAATCCTTGATAGATAAACAGAACAGAGACTTGGGGGCTCAGTTAGATGAAATGGACTGACAGCTTATTTGGTACTCTCTTTCCAGGTTATCAATTTGTAATAAAAACCAGGAACTGATGTACAAATTGTTGCATCGTATATATCGATGTCCTGTCTATTTAATAAAGTTTAGTAATTCTAGTTCTGGATGCTGGAGACAATGTGGGGTTATAGGAATTTATTTCCACATGTGGTGGGACTGTATAGAGACGAAGAATTTTTTGGGAGAAATGTATGTATTTATT
Organism: Rhinatrema bivittatum; assembly: GCF_901001135.1. Classification (NCBI taxonomy): domain Eukaryota; kingdom Metazoa; phylum Chordata; class Amphibia; order Gymnophiona; family Rhinatrematidae; genus Rhinatrema; species Rhinatrema bivittatum. Next base: position 372,326,565 of record NC_042619.1, read on the forward strand.
TATTTATTTATATAATTTATATACCGGAGGTTCCTGTATAATATACATATCACCCCGGTTTACAAGGAACAGTAACTATCGCTACATTTAGCGGTTTACATAGAACAGAATTAGGAAAAAAGTTTTTACAATTGAACAAATGAAGTAAGCAAGTTTTTCCATTGAACAAACGAAGTGAACAAGTTTTAACATATAACAAAAACTAATCAAAGTAAGCAAATAGTGTATAATATTAGACCGTTAATAAACATGCAGTTAAATAAATCAATAAATAACATGGCATGTGGGAGTGAAAATAAATAAATCAATAAATAACATGGCATGTGGGAGTGAAAATACTTTTCTTCCTGTTCATTGGCTCAAGGGGAAAGCTTGTTTGAACAACCAAGTCTTAAGTTTCTTTTTAAATGTAGTGTGGCATGGTTCTAGACGCAGGTCTGGAGGGAGAGAGTTCCAAAGTGAAGGGCCCGCTGTGGATAGTGCACGTTTCCTCAGAGCGGATTTTGCCGGTTGTGTGATTAGTCTGTTCTGATAAGCGCTTCTGGTTGGTTTCACGGATGAGTGTAGTTGAATTTGAAATGTTAAGTTGAGAGGTGTGATGTTGTGTAAGGCCTTATGTATCATCATTAAAGACTTGAACTGGATCCTGTATTTAATCGGAAGCCAGTGGAGGTGGTGGAGGATTGGGGTGATATGATCTCTTTTTTTGGCATTTGAGAGAATTCTTGCGAAGGCGTTCAGGACCATCTGAAGTGGTTTGGTGGTGCATGCTGGTAGGCCTAGGAGGAGAGAGTTACAGTAATCCAGCTTTGGGAGTATGATGGCTTGTAAAACCATGCGGAAGTCTCTGTAAAGGAGGAGTGGTTTGAGTTTCTTTATTGTTTGAAGTTTAAAGAAACATTCTTTTGTTGTGTTGTTGACGAATTTGTTGAGACTGAGCCTGCTGTCTATGATGACTCCCAGGTCTCTAACTTGTTGCGTGGTGGAGAGCCCTGCGGTGTCCGGATGTTGGTTAGTGTTAGAAATTGAGGAGGGGGTATAGTTTTCCGGTGCTATAATGAGGATTTCGGTTTTGTTTTTGTTTAGAACCAAGTTGGTGAGTAGATTGTTGATAGCTGACAGACATTTATTCCAGAATGATATGGCTTTGTGTAGGGAATCTTCTATAGGGATGAGGATTTGAATATCATCCGCGTATAGGTAATGCCTTAGTTTAAGGTTAGTGAGTAGTTGACAGAGCGGGAGCAGATAAATATTGAAAAGAGTCGGAGAGAGGGATGATCCTTGCGGTACCCCCCTCTTGGATTCGATGGTGTGGGACTCTTTGTTATTTATTTTGACCTTGTATGATCTGTTCTCCAAAAATGATTTGAACCAGTTAAGAGCTGCTCCTGTAATGCCGATGTCTATTAGGCGTTGCAGGAGGTACGTGTGGTTTACGGTATCAAATGCTGATGAGAGATCCAGGAGAGCGAGGAGGCAAGGTTGGCCCTTTTCTAGGTTGAAGATGATAGTGTCTGATAATGATGTTAATAGCGATTCGGTATTCATAGACTTACGAAAGCCAAATTGGTTTGAGGTGAGGATATTGTTTTCATCAAGAAATTCTGTAAGTTGTTTGTTGACAACTTTCTCCATAACTTTGGCAATCATAGGGAGGTTTGCTATGGGTCTAAAGTTAGCTGGGTCTGAGGTGGGCAAGTTGGGTTTTTTGAGAAGCGGTTTGAGCATGGCTAACTTAAGTTGGTTCGGGACATGTCCTTGGGTGAGAGAGCAGTTAATGATATCTGCTAAAGGTTTGGCTATGGTGTTGGTGATCAGACTCAGTTTGTTGGATGGAATATGGTCTGATGGATGGGAGGATGGTTTTATCTTCTTGAGGATATTCTCTATTTCTAATGTGGATGTGGGCTCAAAAGTATGCCATAATAGAAAGAATTATAGGATTATCATTTGATCTTTCCCCTCAAATAT